>NC_046364.1:3932086-4254586 GCF_011125445.2 Fundulus heteroclitus
GTTGTATTTGGATGTTAAAGCTGCAATCAGCATCTTCAGTTTCAGAGAAAAACACGATGGCAGACTGCTGCAGGGCTTCTGAAATCATCTGTTTATTCACCGTGAGTCATTAAAAGCGTCTTTTTACACCGGCGCATAAAACCCAAATAAGATGCTGTTCAACAAGCATCCAAAACCAATTACAGATCCTAAATAATTAATCCCTGAGAGCAGCTGTTATTAGAGCGGCTGTAATGAGGACATCAGTCACCGTGCCGGACCTGAGGAGCGTGTTTGTGCCTGACGGTCAAAGCAGAGCAACGCCGCGGTCAGGGCGGCGCCTTCAGGCCCAAAGGTCAGCGGCGAGCTGCTCTAATATCCTGTCGCTCTCTGACAAAACGTCATTCACCTCAGGTTATGTCTCCTGGGGCGGCGGAAACAGGTGGAGGGTCCAAACACAGCAAACTGTGGTTTTGAAACACATCCGTCATTATTCGCCCGGCAGGAAGTGATGATTAATTCTTCTCTTTGTGTGTAAAAGAAATAAAAAACACACACACACCACAGCTTTGACATTAAAAAATGTCGATAAAAGCTTTGAGACGTTCTTCAAAACCACTTCCTTTGCCTTTAATAGAATGGATGTTGGCATAGTTACCTGTACCTTCCCAGGGTGTGAGGAGGTCTCCTATTTTTCTGCATTACTGCATAAAAAAACCTGCATTCAGGGTCTGAGCGGTGAACTGCCACTGTGGGAGGGGGTCACCTGAGCTTTTACTGACTCAATGCAGAGTTATGTCTGTTTTTAGACCACAGCTGCCTTCCACATCGCCAGCAGTCAGTGTCAGGGTTTTATTTCAATCTTCCACAGAGATAAAACAAAAACTTTGCCCCTTTTTCTGTATTTCTGTACAATTACCCTTGCAGTTAAGTAAGTAAAGTGTATTTATAAAGTGTCTGTCACAGACCTGTGCCAAAGTGGGTGAGAACACTATTTGCCTCAGTTCATATATTTTTGGTAACATTCTTGTTTGCTTTATTTAGCCATATTGTAATTAGTCTATAGTTTGCAAATGTATACTATCCTGGGTTTGTTTATGTTTTGCATTTCTGCAGATTATTTACTGTAACATCTTGGTTTGAATCAATTCAGTTCCAGCTTGTATTTATTGTTTGATCATTTAACTTGTGCATTTTATTTGAACTTACCTAACTTCTCTGTGTTTCAATTCAATTCAATTTCAATTAAATTTTATTTATATAGTGCCAATTCAAAAAACATGTCATCTCAAGGCACTTTACAAAGTTAAGTTCAATCATATTATACAGATTGGGTCAGATTATACAGATTGGTCAAAAATGTCCTATATAAGGAAACCAGTTGATTGCATCAAAGTCCCGACAAGCAGCATTCACTCCTGGGGAACCGTAGAGCCACAGGGAGAGTCGTCTGTATTGTACATGACTTTGCTGCGATACCTCATACTGAGCAAGCATGAAGCGACAGTGGGAAGAAAAACTTGACTTTTAGGTGGTCAAATTTGGGCTTTGGAGTGGATCATTCTGTGTAATTTAATTCAACATCGTTGTGGTCATACTTTAAAGAGATTTTGCTGAGGCTCATTGAAGGAAACCATGTTGAGTTCAAATACAAACTTTGTTAGGGGGGCCTGTTGATGGAAGAGTCCATTGGAGGACATTTAGTCTGCCTGGAAATAAAGTATTTAAGCAGAGAGGGAGCAGAGAACCAGGTCAGTGTAGCTGAGTGCGCGTGACGTTAATTTTGGTTGTTTTATGTTGAGCTATCATCTGTTGCGCCACGTTAACCTTTGAGTTACTTTTTGTATTTTTGTAAATATTTCTTCCACCATTTTTGTAAATAAACCTCCTGCTACATTGGACATCTTTTGCCTACTGCCTTCTTTGACCACTTTGGCCAGGCTATCTTACCCAAAGTCATAATGCGCTGCACAACATAAGTTACAATGACATCAAAACAAGGACTAAAAAGCACAATAAAATCGTTACATGAAAGCCTGGTGGAACAAAACTTTTTCACTTTTTAAAAAAAATCATCCACAGAGTCAGGAAAGGTGAGTTTCAGGGTCCAGAAGTTTAGGGCCTACAATCAGAAAGGCCCTGACTGCTGCATAACACACAGACACAACAAGACATGATCTTTCCTCTGGTTCGGCCTACATTTGAGTTCTACTGAACTCAACCATGACATCCTGGGTTTCTCTGGACACGTCCAAACATGAGAAGTCTTATAGGTAAACCCAAAGCTCACAAGAAGAATTATTTATTTAATATGAGTTTAGAAAACCTCAGGATCTCAGGAGGGATTTCCAGGTGTTTCTCCTGGACCTTATTCCTCTGTTACCTGACATCTGATCTTGGATTGATGATAAGAACATGTGTTTATATTTTCTAATGGTTAAAAACATTGATGTTTATTTAACATGTTTATTAAATCTGGAACGTGCACCTGTCCTTGTGTTTTAGGGTTATTCTATGTCTCTTTCTTGTCTTTGCTACTCCTCAGGCTGGGTTCTGTCAGATGTTTCGTCCCTGTTACAGAGGAGTGGTTCCTGCCCACTGTTGCCTTTTACTTGATTTGATGCAGTCTGCTGGACCAGTTGGATTCTGTGTAATTGGACCTGAAATGCTCTTGTTTGCCTTTAATACTAAAACAAAGTCCATGACTGACTTTGGTTGTGATGCACAATCAAAACTAAGACATTAAAATTTAATTCACAATAAAAACAAATATAATGTAAAACTTTATTGGTAATTTTAGCAATCACCAAACTTGAGGTGTCTCCTCATAGAAGAACCAACATATTTATTTAGCTTTAAGGTGTGTTTCCCAAAGATTTATTACAAAACCATTTAACGAAGAGAAAATGGAGCAACACATAAGAATCTGTATGAAATGATCTTCTTTATTGATTTTTTTTTTGTCATAGTGATATATTCCTTCAAAGTGAAATAATGAAAAGTAAATCTTTCCTCCTCAGATATGATTAAGAAAAAGTGAAAGTTAATTTTGAAGGCAGAAAATGTGACAGAGGGAAACAGCCATGATTGTCAGTGGCTGTTGTTATTCCTGTCTGACTGAGCTAAAAGCAAACTGTTGACAGGGACTGCTGGGATTCGGCACCAAACCTCACACTTTGACGTCAGAATTAATGGAGGACCAGGTGTTTTGAACCGGACCTTCATTAGTGAGATCACCTGCAGCGTGTTTTCAGGCGCTCTGCCCAGGATCCTGCTGGTTGTTTCCTCCACATCTCAGCTGACTTCACTGCTGATGATCGGCCAATGTTTGCAGGATTACGCACAGATCCAGCTTTACGTTTTTTTTTAACGAAACAGCACCATCTCATGGTCTGAATGAGTGGAGTTGTTGCTTTTTCCTGCAGGGAGAAGCTGCTGTCAGTTCCCTGGGATTCATCCACCCATCACCAGCTCTCCAAAGTCCACGTGGTTTGATCTGAAGATGAAAGTTCAAAGGCCCTGAGTTATATTTAAATAACTTCTTAATGGATTCTCCCAGTGTTGGCTGCACTCACAGAACCTCATTTTACGTTTTGCCCGGAGACCAGCGTGATGGATCTGTTTCATAAGCTTCACAGTTGAGAGAATCCGAACAGAACCGGCTGGCGATTCCTCAGACTGCCTCCTCATGAGACGCTGATGTTTTGCATCTTTAAAGTTAAGTGCCAAACTGACGCAACACGAGTGCTTCTGCAAGTCATCGGAGCAAATACGCATGCAGACGCACAAGAACGGCAACGCAACGCAAATCTGTACAAGAACACTTAATGTTCCAAACGTCGTCCATTAAACATTCTCCCTGCGGACGGGATGCTGCGCAAGTTCCCCCGACACACTTTACATTTTTCTTTAAAACAAAAGTTTTGAGAGTTAGGGGGGAGTTTCCTTCGACGGGTTTTCTGGTGAAACTCGGTAACTGAAAGGGAGGAAATGTTTAATTAGTTACCAAAGTAAAAAACTGGATGGTTCTGAAGAGCTCAGTGGGTGTTGATTAACTTTCAGTGAAGTCAGAAACATAAAAGTAATTTAACACAGGAAGGTTTCTGCACCTGCCGGCCTTAAAATAAGTCCAATAGAAAAATCTCAGACTATAAAATAAAAAAGTCAAACCTTAAACTTGTGAACATTTATTCCATTAGGAGGGACAACCAGGCGTTGAGAAATATTTTGATATCAAAATGCTATACAGCATTCTCACTTATTGTTTCCCTGTTTTTCTTTATTATTATTCCGTCGGCATCTAACTACTCCCGCATACTTCAACCGATTTCAACAAATTTGGTTTCCGGCATGACTGCTATATCTCATGGTTATGCTAACTTTTACACTTTTTTAAATATTTCACTTTTTGTGCAATTTTTTTTTTTTTGTCTGTTTCCATTTAAATCAATGCGAATTGATTCAAATTCCTTCAAATTCTTCACATTCTTCAAAATCTTCCAATTGTTCTAATTGTTCTAATTCTACAAATTTGTCCATTTTTTTCAAATTCTTCAAATTTGTACATTTTTTCAAATTCCTTCAAATTCTTCACATTCTTCAAAATCTTCCAATTGTTCTAATTGTTCTAATTCTACAAATTTGTCAATTTTTTTCAAATTCTTCAAATTTGTCAATTTTTTTCAAATTCCTTCAAATTCTTCAAATCCGATTTCAAGGTTTTTCAGCTACTTTTTCTCTTCTGCATCTTCTGCTCAAATCATTCTGCAGATTAGCATTCTCACTCGCTGTTACGCAGGAATAGCTTTTTGTAGTTTTAACTGTTCTGCTTGTGGTTTTGCCGGTAGCCTACTTCTAATTCAGAGTCGTTGACATCATATTTCCAAATGCACAAAATGGGAAAGACGAGAGAACATGATGTAAGCTTCATAAAGACAAGGCTGGACGAGGATCCAGAGAGGGACGTCAGGCCGGGTTTCAAACGGACACCTGGTCTGATTTCTACATGCCAGCTGGTGGTTTGGGAGTCGTCTGTCCTACCATTACAAACGTAAAAACCATTACGAACGTAAAAATACTGTTTTTCTGAGCTCAACCTGAACCTCGTGCTTCGGTCACATTAGCTAAAGGCTGAACTTGATGGTTGATTAACTGAGCTGAAGAAACAAGCATCTGTTAACAAAAATACTTCACTAATTCAACTCCATAACATTTAATAAACGTAAATATTGTGATCTGATTAAATATCTAATATTTACCAAGGAGAGTCTTTACAGAGCCCCAAAAGGAGGAAATACTGAAGCCTGGTTCTGAGCACCTTTTTCGGTCTAAGGGGGACGAAATGGCAGGTGGAACCAAGTTCTGGACCCTTCAGTCTTCCAAGCAAAGCTAGCACGGCAACACCCATACACAGGATAATGCAAAAAAAAAGGTAAAAATATGACTTTTGAAAGTTTTTTTAAACATTTTTTGGATTTCCCATGACGTGTATGACTGAGAATCTTCACCGTCCAAACACAGGGTAGTTCAAGTGCTTCACAGGAACAAAGAGGGGAACACGGAGAAGAAAAACACCAAATCAACAGAAAAACAAAACGCAAAACTAAAAACATGAAGCGCCTCATCAAAGAGAAGGCGCGCTAAAATGCAAATTTGAGCAAAATTAAAAGCCACGATAAGATATGAGACATTTCTGCACACCTGAGGTTATCAGACAGCTGGTTCCAGAGCCGAGGAGCCCAGAAACTAGATTCTGCCTCTCAGCGTTTGGTTCTGGTCCTGAGAATGCTGCGTGAAAATATATAATTTTTTTTCTGCTCATGTAAACCACTTTGGATTGTCTTGCTACAGAAAAGTACTCTATGAATGCCTCCGTGATTCAGGCCTGATCAGCATCTCTGAAATGCATTTAGGTCCGCTCCGTGCTTTTTACTCCATCAAAAAGATTTTTATAATGCGATCCCTTTAATTACAGGTGGAGTAATGATTAAAGGATGAATGTGATCCATTTTCCTAGTTTTGGTCAGGTTCTGGAGCCAGATTGTTGTTTTCACTGCAAAAACGCAGCTAAAAATAAGTCAAATTATCTTAAAATAAGTGTGTTTGTCCTTGATTTGAGCACGTAAATAAGAAGATTTGCCAATGGAACGAGATGTTTGCACTTAAAATAGGAATAACTCAACTCCATCATCTTATTTAGAGGGCATATTATCTAATTATCTTATTTTAGGGGTCAAAATGCTCATTCCTTTGGCAAATCATCTTATTTACCTGCTCAAATCAAGGACAAACACAGTTATTTCAAGATTATTTGACTTATTTCTAGTTCTATTTTTGCAGTGTTCTTTTTTGACTTTAGTTTATTTTTCTTCTTAGTCAAGACATCCTCACTAGAATCTAATCAAATTTTCTGCGTCTTTTTTTTTATTGGATAATGGCCACAGCAGGACTACCTCTCACATCCCCACCTTTACTCTATCTGCTACATTCAAGTTTACTCTGATGGGTTTACTCTGCTTTTCACGTGATTGTCAAGGTGAAATAATGATTTACGTTAAAATTGAACACGGCTCTGGTTGCAGCTGGATTCTTTTGCAGTTGTTTTACTGCAGTTCAGGCTGAACTGTGCAAGAGAACACAACCTGAATGAAATGCTTTTATCAGACGCTGCTCAGGATGGGCTGAGACTGAATGTGTCGGAAAGATTGATTTGTAAAACAATTCAAGTTGTTTTAACCTCATAGGTGTGAGTAAATGCTCACCTCTCAAAATGAGTGACTTTCTGGGTCCGTTTCCTTTGCTCTGCGCAAAAGTCCAAAACCTTACTGTTAGGTTAATTGGTCTTTCTCTAAGCTGGCCTTAGGTATAATGTTGTCCTATGATGGGCTGGTGACCCCAGCAAAGGAGGGGTGGTTATAGACAATGGATGGATGATGCACTGTAAGACATGGGAGAAGGCAACCTGAGCATTTTTCTTTAAAACAAAAGTTTTGAGAGTTAGAGGAGTTTCCTGGTGACTTTTATGGTGAAACTCGTTAACTGAAAGGGAGGAAATGCTTAATAAGTTACCAAAGTAACAAACTGGATGGTTCTGAAGAGCTCAGTGGGTGTTGATTAACTTTCAGTGAAGTTTCAGTGAAGATGTTTAAATGGTGAATAGGCAACATGCTGGCCATATTAACGAAGTAATGCCTTCTTAATTGGTTGTTATATTCTCCTTTTCCTCCGGTCTCTGTCTTTGCAGAGCACAGAAAATGTAGCGTTGGGTGTTGGACAGGATGTGGATGGGTGTTGTTTAAGGTGGGGGTAGGTGTGAGGTAACCAAGGCTGCTAGAGAATCCGTCTGGTACCGCTCCTTTTGTGTCCGAACCAAAAACGGTTCGGGCCAATCACGTTGCAGTATTGTGGTTTAAGGCGGGACATACCGGTGCGACGCACGCCTAGCTGCTGCTATCACTTCTGATTTGTAAGAATCCACAATTTCATCTTTAAAAGTAGAATAGCAGGAAATGCCTTGACTAACTTACCTTATTGTGGTTTCTCATGACGGTGTTGCTTACCTTTTAATTTGATACCATGATTGGCTAAAACCAGCCTTTTGTAGGCGGGCACTAGCTGTTGCTTCGCCCAATCAGCTCAGAGAGTTCTGCTGAATGTTCCTCCTTTCCCCAAATGGATTCAATGGCAGCGGTCCCAGATTTATAATGTGCTGAACATTATCAATGTTAGGTGTGAGGGTTAGGCACAAGTAAAGTTACAAAAACATGAATGAAAGTCAAAACAATATCTGAATATGGCTTGAAATAAACTTCAACTGTGTGTGTGTTTGGAAACTCTTCAGGCACGGAAACATGCGGACCTTCAATGTCCTAAAACTGTCCTTTTGATTTAAAATTTACTTTTTAAACACTCAAAATGTTTTTTTTTTCCAAAGCCAAACCGTAATTAAAACCCTTAAAAAGAAGCCTAGCTTAGAGAAAAGGCTTTTCTAGGATGCATATGAGAAAAAGGAGAAGCTGCGGGTGACCATGTTGATGTATGAGTTTATTGGACAGCAAACATGTGCATGCTTTAGGCCGCTGTCTGCAGCAGACAACGCATGCTTGGTCTCAGGCAGCGGCGCTCTACACAACGCCAACAGCGGTACACAAAGGCAGATAAATGACGCCCGACATGGACGGTGAATGGAAGCATGGCTGTGAAGCTGAAGGATGTTCGGCCCTTCAGAAAGTCGTTCCTCAGATGCATTTTAGCAGGTAGGAGTTGCAGTTGGCTCCTCTTCCACAGTCGCAGAGCTTCCCGATCCGAGGGCCGAACTTCATGGCACAGCGGTCCCTCATCCCACACTGAGGAGGACACGCACAGACGTTAATTAATTAACGAGGCCTGACGACTTCCAGGAAACATCTTTCATCGTTACAGCGCCAACGTTTCAGCCAATTACCTTTGATTAATCCTTCAAATGTTTTAACTTTGAATAGATTGAATGTATAAATCACAAAGAGTCAGAAGAAGGAAAATCGGCTCAATGTTCTTCATCAGAATAATTACATTAGCTCATTAGCTCTAACTGAGTCTGTAGTTAGGATGTTGATTGATTTTCACGGATGGGGGGGGGGGCTTTTATAGCCTGAAATCAGGCAGCAATCTTTATTTGATCTGTAATTACAGCGTACTTTTATCTTTTAATTAGTGGCAGGTATACTTTTTTTAAGTGGGTTTAATTAAAAAAGAACAGAAAGCTGTTCGCAGCACTTAATAATGCCTGAGCAGACTTTTTAAATGAGCAGAATAAGCATTAAAACAAAAATGCACTGCATCAATATTAATGCGGAAAAGTGCAGCTCACCAGTCGGATGCTCCCTCTTTTCTCTGTGGAGGAAACACGGCTGTGGATCCGACCCAGCAGAACCTCGAGAGCGCCGACCTGCGCAGCAACAAGCACCAAAACATAAAACACAAGAAGGGACAGAGTCATAAAAATTACCTAAAAGGTTTAGAGACATGTTTTTACTTGTAGAAAAGAAAAGAAAGTGAAGGAAATAGTAAAGAAGTGGTAAATATTAAAAGGTATTTGTTGTAAATTCAGCATTTTTCCTCAATAATTCTGCTAAATTCTGGATAATTGGATCCTTTACTGAATAAGTTAGAATATTGTTTTCTTCAGTAATGATCTGTTGCAAATAAACCCTGACAACCCCAGCTGAGAGCAACAACACACCCTAGACTTATTGTAAAATAATTATTTCTTTCCGGTTTATTTGAAAGACAGCAAAGATGTTTGCATTTTGGGGGGAAATTTGTTTATTTTGTATTATGTTATGTCTTATTGAATGTATGTCCTTTTTTGTTTCAGTTTTTTATTACTTTTGCTGTTCTGTTACTAAGAATTATTTTAGATTTTATTAGAATATTTTTCTAATTATATTATTTTTTTAATGTTCACAGATGCTTTCCGGGCGTGATAATTGGTAATTTTACTCATTGGTGGAGGGGGATTTGTTTAATTGCTTCCTAAGGCACGACACAACAGGAGTGTGAGCCACAGCAATATTTTGTTTAAATATTTTCACATATTTGAAAAATTAAGAATTAAAAAATAATTTTATTTAAATTGTCATAAAAAAGGGATTTTAGGCAAGGCAAGACAAATTATTTGTATAACACATTTCAGTCCAAAGACAATGCAAAGTGCTTCACATGAAGGTTGGAATAACATTTTTAACATTCTTTACCAAAACTGTAGAGTGCCTTTGGTCATTTTGTGGTCACTTGCTATTTTTGCCCCAAGGATTAACAAATATCAGAAAACTACTGATCAAGATTGATTTAAAAAATAAAGTTACACTAGAAATAAACAACAGACATATTTATATGAATGCAAAATGTAGTTTTTGTCACACAAAAAAATCAACCCTGTGTGCTTCAAACACTGTTTAGACACCCCTCCATAATAATAATAATAATAATAATAATAATAATAATAATAATAATAATAATTAATAATTAATAATGGCCGGCAGCATTTTCTTATTTTAATTTCGTATGATTTAAGAGAAACAAACGTGTCATGCTTCAGTAAAAGTCACACTGTTCCTCCCCTCAGACTCTCCACTTACTGACCAGGTCTCCGTCGGTCGCTGGGTCCATCTTCTCGACCTCAAAGTCCTCCGCAGAGACTTCCTGTGACGCCTGGCCGTGACACAGCACCAGCAGCAGGCTGAGGAGCAGCAGCATGTGGAGCATCCCGGCGCTGGTCCCAGAACAGGAGGAGGAGGAAGAGGAGGAAGAGGAGGAGGTCCTGAGAGGAGGCGGCAGATCAGGAGCTGGACGAACTGAGGGTCCCAGCAGGTTCACGGCACAACCTCCTCCTCTCTCTGGTGTTTTATGCAGAACTGGGAAGCCACGCCTGGGAGAGGCCACTGGGAAGGAAAAACTCCCCCAGTGAGGGGTGGAGCAGTTCAATTTAACAGGAAGAAATTTTGAGCTTTTTGACACCTGCACTGATTAATACTGACTGAATGTAGCCTCTGTTAGCCTTTAGAGGACACTTTAACCTCAGGTACCCAGCAGTAGAAGGTGTTTTATACCTGATTAGACCCCCACACAGGTTGGATGTTTACCTGGTCACACATTTCAGATAAAGCAGGGTTTAATTGGTTCTCCTTAGGTCAACTAATTCGGCTTTAAAGTGCAATTTAATTCCAAAAGAAACTCTTGCAGCACCTGTCCAAGGTGTACCCCGCCTCTCACCCAGCGACCCAGTTATTAAAAACTACTTTTTACATCCGATTAAGACAACCGCAGTAAATACAAAGATCAGTTTTCAAATCATTTATTAAGAGGAAATGCCATTCTACTTTTAGAGACTCTAGGAACCACCAGGAGGCAGGGAGGCAGATCCTTTAGCTATCAGGCTCCTCTCCTGTGGAACCAACTCCCACTTTTGGTCCGTGAGGCAGACACCCCGTCTACTTTTAAGACTAATCTTAAAACTTTCCTTTGTGACAAAGCTTCTAGTCAGAGTGGCTCATGTTACCCTGAGCTACCTCTATAGTTATGCTGCTATAGGCTTAGGCTGCTGGAGGACATCAGGGTCTATTTCTCTAACTCTGCTGAGTTCTCCTACTGCTCTCCAATCTGCATTGTTTGTTGTTATTTCAGCTTTTAACTTTTTGTTCTGTTATTTTTCTCTTCATAGAAGGTACACCTGGTCTACCGTTCTGTTAGCTGTGACATCATCAGGGGAGGTAGATCATCCTCTATTACCATCTAACATAGAAAGTACTCCTGGGTCAATGTGAGCTTCTGTGCTTTCTGTGTCTCTGCTCTGTCTTCTCTAACATAGAAAGTACTCCTGGGTCAATGTGAGCTTCTGAGCTTTCTGTGTCTCTGCTCTGTCTTCTCTAAGCCCCAGTGGGTGGAGGCAGATGAGCGTTCACACTGAGCCTGGTTCTGGTTCTGCTGGAGGTTCTCCTCCCTGTTAAAGGGGAGTTTTCCTCTCCACTGTCGCTTCATGCATGCTCAGTATGAGGGATTGCTGCAAAGCCATCATCAATGCAGACGACTGTCCACTGTGGCTCTACGCTCTTTCAGGAGGAGTGAATGCTGCTTGGAGAGACTTGATGCAACCTGCTGGGTTTCCTTAGAGAGGAAACTTTCTGACCAACCTGGAGGATCTGATGGAGTCTGACTTTAGATAAGAGCCTTGAAATGACATGTGTTGTGAAATGGTGCTATATAAATAAAACTGAATTGTAATCATTTCAGCTAAAACTTGTTGTCAGCTGAAGCATAATTATCCAATGGGAGGCTCGTACCTATTTGCTTAGATAAATCCAGGTGGCGACTTTTTGTTTTTTGGCCAGGCAGTAAATATCGTAAACTTAGAACTTTTGTCACAAGATTAAATAGAAATTAAGAGAAAATAGTATGGAAAATAAAATAAATGCTTGTAAAAATTACCAAAAGAGAATGTGGAATGTTATGAAAGAGTTACTAAGAACGTTTAGAAGAAGATAAAAAATGTATGACCAAACTTAAATATATGGCTAATTATCTTAATAATTATTTTAATGATAATAACATATCTTATTCAACAATAGTAAATATAATCATGAAAAATAAAACTCGTAAAATTAAATGTATCAGTGTAGATATAGAACAGATAGAAAATAAAATTAAACTTTTTAAAATTAAACCACTTGGCATTGATAATCTCGACTGCAAGCTTCTTAAACTGGTTTGTCGTTTTTATCAACCAAAGTCTAAACTGCTGGTTATGTCCACATAAATGGAAAAGAATCATTCTTTTGCTGAAAAACAATAAATTACCATTCTGTGCTTCAAACAGTCATCAAATCAGTGCATTCCCTCTGTTCAGTAAAATAGTGAAAAATAAAGTTTATGATCAAATTCAATATTATCTGACCACAAATAATCTACTCACAGATTACCAACATGCTTAAAAAGGACAGGCCACAGCTGCAGCTCTCACTTTTATGACTGATGATTGGTGTAGAGAAGTAGAGGATAATAAAATAATAGGGCAGTTCGGCTGCATTTGAAATTATAAATCATAATTCAGTATTGAAAAAACTGAAATGTTATGGGTTTGAACAATCTTCCCTTTCCTGGATTGAAAGTTATTAAATAGAACACAATCAGTATTTTCTAATGGTTGTTATTCTGATGCTAGAATAAAACGTAACATGTGGAGTACCTCAGGGAAGTCGCCTCGGCCCATTATTATACTGCATTTTTACTAATGATTTACCAGGAATACTAAATAGGACAAAGGTTATGATGTATGCAGATGACTCAACTATTTATCTGCAGTTACTATAGATTAACTCAGCAGGATTTTTAAAGGGGAATTACAATCTGTGAGCCAATAGGTTGAAC
The DNA here is from genome assembly GCF_011125445.2 of Fundulus heteroclitus. NCBI lineage: Eukaryota > Metazoa > Chordata > Actinopteri > Cyprinodontiformes > Fundulidae > Fundulus > Fundulus heteroclitus. The sequence goes on from NC_046364.1 coordinate 3,944,969, forward strand.
AAAATCACCTAGTTTTAAAGATTGCAACAGAAAAAAAAGCTGCATGGTACTTTGGTAAAAATAGCGGCAAAAACCCAACATTGAATTTAAAAATAAATGGCAACAATTAAACAATCACATGATGTTTAATCACTAGGAATTATTACTGATGATTGTTTAACATGGAGAACGCATGTTGATAAGATTATAATAAAGATGGGGGTGGGGGTGGGGTAATCTCTACAATTAAAAGCACTGGCAGCTTTTTAAAACCACAGGCAATGAGAAAAGTCACTCAGTTACTGATTCAGTGAAATTTAGAGTCTCATAGAACTGATGTTAAATTCATGCATGGACATCAAAATAAGTTGTGTGTTAAATATAGGCTTCTATATTCTTTACTTTGATTTGTCAGATGTCATATTAACAAAGTCCCCATTCATCATTTAGAGGAACTTAGAATTTAGTGCAAGTAAAAACACTAAGCTTCTAAGACATGCTAGTGTTGATAATTTCACATTACCAATAGTAAAAACTAAGGCCATTAAACAGACTGTTCTATGCAGTGGAATGTATCAACGGGGACTTATTACCCAAATGTATCTATAAAATGTAAGTTCAGTTTAAAGTGTTATCAAAGCAATATGAATTGAATCAAGTATGAAATAAATCATTATTATATATCTATAGCATCTCTCTCCCTTTCTCTCTCACTATATATATATATATATATATATATATATATATATATATATATATATATATATATATATATATAGTGAGAGAGAAAATTAACAGGTATTGTAGAGACTGTTTGGCAATGTACATGGAAATATGTTATGACACAGTGTTGTTTTATGAGGTTGTGTATTTGGTTAGAATTGTATTTGAAGATTGAACATCATAAGCATGCTGTATTTTTATTTTATTGTATGTGTTTCTATTATTATGTCATTTTTATGAAGAATATCAGCAGTTTTAAGAAAATGGGGACCCACAGTTGATGTAATTTCTTGCCAAAGCTCAGCTGCAAAAATAATACACAGGTTTGTTTTTGAGTAAAAGTTCCTGGAAGTTCCTGTTTCCAATAACTACAAAACTGAGACGTTTGCAGAAACCTGGTTAGTAATTGACAAGTTCATCATTTTTGTTCTACCTGACTTTTTTTGTTTAAAAAAAGATTTCATTTGTCTCTGAGAATGTTGACCTGAAAGATAAAATTGTATGCCTATCTGCATCAACCGCCTGTGCTTCAGACCGATTGGAGAATTGTGGTCGGGGGCCGCAGAAAATCAGTCAGAGGGCCAAAAAATGGCCCACGGACCGCACTTTGGACACCCTTGAAACAAGGTTTGGGGTTTTAACGAGACAAAATGTAAAAACCTCGGCTTGCCGGACCTTTGCGAGGCACTTTCCGTAAGGGACACCAGGGGTCGCTGCGTCTTCAGCCCCAGCGGCTGCCGGGTTTCCTGAAACGCATACTTCAGGATTAAGAACACACCCAGTGACATCGGTGAGGTTTGAAGAAGCAGAAAAAAAAGTCTCAGTTCAAACTGTGCAGAAGAGGAAGAAGAGGGCCGAGAGGTCCTTCAAGCGGTTCTGTTGGACTTTGGCGCTGCGCAGAGACTGGACAGCCGGGATCAATCCGTGCGTAAAGTTTGAAATATTCATCTGAGGCGAACCGTGGAGCGCAAAGAGTTTCTCTGAACGGGAGGATGTCAACTTCAGACGACACAGACGGGCCGCGGCCGAGATATGGCTGTAAGTGTCTCTCTTTAATTGTCTTTTTATTAATCGGCTCAGTTTTCGGATCCCTCTGACCCGGAGAAGAGGCTCCCAGGCTTCAGCTCACCTTCTCCACATGCAAACTCTTCACACATGTCAGAAAAGCCACTTTTAGCCCTCGGACGCTCCCTCGGCTCGCGTTTTTACCTCTGACAGCGTGCTCCCAGCTTTATTAGGACTTCCGCGTTTTCTCCGCTGCAACAACTCGGAGAGGAGGCCTCCTCTCTCAGTCTGCACAGTTTTTCTTTTTTCCGCACGTCGGTTTTTACACGTTTGGAGACTCGCTCCAGGTGGGCAGATGAGTTGGGAATCAGCCATTCAACGTTTGTGGGCGCGCACAGATCAAATTCCCACTCAGCACACCAGCAACCACCGCCCACGAATGAACTTCTTCTTCTGCATTCCCAGGTGGAAAAGTTTTGTTTTGGGGGGTGGAAATCAATTAACTTTTGTTTGACCAATAAATCTTTAATCTTCTCAGATTGTGGAGAAACATTTTAATTAAATAATGCAGGTTTTAAAACCCCCCAACAAGAGGAGGTAAAAGTGGGCCTTCTTTGCGCCCCCCTCCCTCCCTTCTCTAATAAATTGGGATTTTCAGAAAAAAGGCTGCCTGAGAATGTTGGCTGCTTTCTGTGTAATCTCCTGGGAATCTCTGGAAGAAGCCGTGACACTCACAGGGATGCCCACATGAGAGGGATAGAAGCCCCGAGTGATCAGAGAGCATGCGCTAACCGGTAGGTGAGGTTAGTTTATTGCGCAAGATGTTTAGAGAAGCCTCCTTACAGGACTGGGAGACGTTTTGTTCCGCCACTGTGGAACCTTATCATTGTGTAAACGTCTGAGTGGATTAAAGGACTATGATCTAACTAGAGATGCCTTACTAAACTGTTTAGAGATTAGAATCGGGCCAAATTTCCCTTCATCGTCTTTGTATGGCACAGTACTGAAAAAGAAAAAAAGTTTTTTGTTTTTTTTTTAGTCATTGAATGCATGAGAACCATTGTTGGTCTAGAAATGCATCCACCTCCAGTATTTACTTTTTTCAAGGTTTAGGACTTGACGTAGGCTGGTATGATAACCCAGAGTGGAAAAAATCCCAACGTTCCCACGTTATCGTCACAAAAATATAAAAGATAAATGTAAAAGATGATCTTTTATTTAACACTAGAAGTCCCAGAGATACGAGAATCTCCGTCAGCCTAAGTAACATTTTCAGGTTGTTACCTTTTTAAAAGAGAGTGACAGGTTGTGTTTTAGTTTGCACACCAGCAGCGAAACTGATTGCAGTAGCTTGCTTTCAGCCAGCTGACTGGCAATGTGCAAGGCCTTCTCTAACAGAGCTTTACAGCACGACGGGACGTTTGAGTGGGTTTGGAAACTTGTCAAAGCGTTGTGTCTTTATGCTGGAAAATGACCTTTATGAAAGTGCTTAACTCCCATTTTGATGCTTTGACTGCAGCCGTCCTGGATGGCATGGAGCGGCTCACGGCGGAGGAGATGGATGAGCGCCGGCAGCAGAACATGGCCTACGAATATCTGTGTCACCTGGAGGAAGCCAAAAGGTGAGAGGCTGGTGGTTCAGTCAAATAAAACACAACAGCATCAACGGTGTGAAGAGAAACGCTGCTGTGAGCTTTGCTTTTATTTTCAACGAGCCTCACTGCAAAAATAGAACTAAAAATAAGAAAAATTTTCTTGAAATGAGAGTATTTTTCCTTGATTTGAGCATGTAAATAAGATTATTTGCCAATGGAATAAGATTTTTGCACTTAAAATAGGGACAATTCATCTCCATCATCTTATTTCAAGTACAGTATATCTAATTATCTTATTTTAGGGGTAAGAATACTCATTCCATTGGCAGATAAACTTATTTACCTGCTCAAATCAAGGGCAAATACATTAATTTCAAGAAAATTCTACTTATTTTTAGTTCTCTTTTTGCAGTGCTGTTTGGGGTTTTAGGGCGATCTGCAGCCATAAAGTCCTGAAACCACATCAAACTGCACAGACGATGCATGCACTCTGGTAGTTTTGTTACTTTTGGTGGAAATAAATGACGTTCTGATCAATGTTGCTGCTGTTAGTTCTGGTTGTTGAGCTTCAGGTGCCTCTCCATGAGTTGTTGGTTGAGATCTGAGACATGGCACGGCCTTCCCAGGAGTATGTTGGGTCATTTTTAGCTGCAGACCAATTTGAACCTTGATCCACAGCGTCGTTTTGATCTTGACGGCCTTATTGTCTTCCTCACATGTTGGACCTGATGGGATTTAATGGCTTCTGTGAGCTGAGACGTGTAAAAGAATGCAGTTTCTGTGAATGCAGCTCAGAGTGACGCGGCGTTCCCAGCCTGCTGTTTTTACTTTAAATAAACGGTTCTCGTCAGGTGTCTGTGGTTTGAAATGCAGATTCTATTTTAGAAAAAAAACAAGCAGGAAGCGCTGGTTCCAGATTTGTGCGTGAAATCTGTAGTTACAGAGACTGACAGCATCACAGCTAAAATCTGTCCTCTGAGCAGTTCAGCCAAGTGGAAACCTGTGCAGTCGTGCATAAATGACATTTAGCTTCTTTTTTGAAGACTGACCAACAACACCTTTTGATCTTGTTTTTAAGTTTCAGCTGAAGAATATTTAGTCGTACCTGAATATTCAGATGGAGGAATGTGGATCTAAATAACAATTTCTGCACCTGGGCGTTTGTCCATCCTCGTGCAGAGCAGACCTGCTGATTGGTCGCTGCCAGCTGAGATCTGACCTGTAGAGTAAACTATAAAGAATCATTGCAGTAATAATGCAAATTAATGGTCATGGTTCCCAAACCTATACTGTAGTTTCGTTTTATGCTGCTCCGAAAAGCAATTTACAAGATATTAGAATGTGCCTTCTAGTGTTTAAACCTAGTTATTTTTTTAAAATCTGACATGTAAAGGATGCTTTATCTAAATGGTTGTACAGATTCAAATGTTTAACCTCCTTATAGTTGAGGTTTTGGTGAAATGTTTTATGTGACTCAATAAAATAACTCCAAGCTACTTTTCAGGCATATTTAACAATAAAAAAATAATTTTAAACACCTTGAGAATTTAGGCTGACACTGATATTGATGTTATGGTCAATAAATTATTTATAGATGTCTGTAACCACACTGCTGACATTGCTTCTCTGCAGTTAAACACCCACAATCCTTTGCTGCCTCAACGTCACATAACAAAGCAATGTTTCGATATAATCAGTAATAATGAAAAATGTGTTGCCTAAAGATGCTCTTTCGCTTCAGATTTGACTAGAAAACAGTCCGTGCACATTTGGCCAAATTGTTGCACTCAGCCTCACTGTTTCCTGGAGAGGCTGCAGGGTTTTGGGTTTGAATCCCACCGACGGCTTCTCTTGGTCTTTGAGCAAGACCGCCTCGGCCCCAGAATGCTCCCTGGGCGCCGCCCTACGGCAGCCCGCTGCTCCCTGAGGGACGGGTTAAACGCAGAGGACTCGTTTCATTGGAAAGTATGTCGCAATGACAAATGAAGATGATTAAATATTAACTTCAGGGACTCAGACGGCCCAGTGACGGTGCTCTGCAGAGAAGCAACCAAACAAACCACCAACCCTCCCTCCACTGGTTCTCCGTCTGCTTGTGAAGCCGTTAGAGGCTAATGTGGACGATAATAACGCCGGTCATGGTGGACCCAGACTGCATCGACCAGATCCCTGTTTACTCTGTAAAAGTCTGTTTTTCATGCACCAGATCCACGCCGGTTCTAAAACGCGATTTATTACAGTAAAGAATGATTCTTTATTTGTCCACTGGTCGTAAAATGTATCTGTTTTAACAATCAAATGTAAGCTCTGAAGCTAAGCAACTATAATAAAATGATTTGAGTCATATTGCATTCTTTCATAAAAGATATTATGAACTTGTACGTGGTGTTAATGTCACTGTTTTGCCAAACAGGGAAGTGACACTTTTAATTGAGGTCTGTATTGTTCCTTGCTTATTGGGTTCCCCCTAATTAAGGAAGCTTAAATATTGTCATATTGTAATTCTTATTTTTACGGTTAACCAGGAAGAACCCAGTCCCTTCAAAAAAAATGCTCCCGCGGTTTTGAGGATCAACAATTTTTCATAGTATGGGTAATGAGTTTGAAATCTTGTGTGGGGCCAAACCCCGTTAGACCGATATATTTTAAAATAGAAAGTCGGATATCTACGTTGATGCAAATAAATCCTGCATCTCTATTGAAAATATTTCTTTTTTCTGTAAAAACGGCTTCCACGCAGGCTGCTGTTGGTCTGCAGGATGTTGCTTAATGTTAGCTGCGTTCACTGATTGGTTAAAGGTTGGATTTATAGTTTCAGATCAACCAATCACGGTTTAGGGCTGGTCTGCTGTAAAAATCGGCCAATCCCAGTCGCCAGATGTTCTCAGGGCATCCCCAGCTATAAAAGCAGTATTTGCGTTAACCTAAATTAATGCTAACCTGACGACGTATCAATGCTGAGATGGATTTTCTTGTTTTTCCCCTTATTTAAGGAAGTCCTAGAAATCGAGCTCATAATATTTTATAACGGCTGTCAGCATGAACTCACCGTCGGCCCTTGATGACTCTGAGTCCCAGATAAGACTCTGTGCTCAGTAGCCATTGTGTTGTGGTGCTACAGTTGATCCTTTCAGTGGCACAAAGCGAGCCGTAACTCCTGAACTAGAACTTTGGACCTTGGTGGCTCCCTTTGGCTCTGTGTGCCGGATTTAAGGATCTGCAACACGAAGGTGACAAAGTCCAGAAACTGTCACTTAAAGTCGTTTCCTGTCTGGAAAGGCTGCAGGGCAATAAGGCTACTAATGCTTTTTATCTGACGGCTCAAAATGAAAACAACTTTTTCAATAAATGTTTCATTTTATTGTGTAGTTTTTTTTTTTTTTTCTAAAGTGCAAAAATGTTTTATGTTATTTCCTAATATATCTGTCCAGTACTCATCCATTGGACTTATAACTGGAGTTCCTATCAGATCATGCATAAGAACAAACCTGAATTTCACAGTTTTCTCAATAAAAGTTAAACTAGATTTACAGCTGATGTCTGTAAATAATTATTTTTTAAATAGATTAGGTCCATTTGTGGTTCCTGAGTGATGTTTAACAAAAGGCTCCGCCCGGAAATGTCTGCGTGTCGGAGGCTCGGTCGCGCGCTCGTGGGTTCAAAAGAGGAAGGATCGCGCGAGACAGGAAGTGACTCGGTCCCTGCTGATGTTGGTATCTCCCGCTGTTGCCGCAGAAACCCACAGTTGTCATAGTGACGGGTTCCGGTGTGAGCAAAGGGCGGCGTTGCAACGTGTGCATCGTTATTAAAGAAAAAGAAAAAGGCCGGGTCATGGTGGCGCGGCTGTCACATCTCCCACCTGGCCCTCTGGTTTCATCCAGCTGCGACTTTCAGGAAATCCCTGGATGCTCCGCCTGACCTGCTTATCTGCTTCGCCTCCGACTGGAGCTGCTTTCCCTGGAAAGCGTTCAAAGGAACTTGGAGGAAACTTATCTTAACTTCATCTTTGCGCTGCGTATGTAAATCAGGGCCTTTTCCTGCCAAAATGAGAAGAGGATAAAAACACAGAATGCAATCCTCCGAGGTTGATTTGATTCAACTCCCTTTTGCGGCTGCAGGTGGTGGAAATATTTCAGCTTTAAGTGAGAAACACATAAACTCCAGAGCAGCTCGGGTTTTGCTTTTAGCTTGATTTATCCTGGATCCTCCTCTCCAGATCGGCGTGTGTGAGAGATTGTTGTGACGGCGTCTCCTGCAGACGTTAGCCTGAGAACGTGGAAGTGTATAAAGGGAAGGAATTGGCTTTGCACTTCAGTCTTTGAATTAGTACTCCTCTGGTTTTCACTTCCTGTGTGCAGCACTTCAGCTCTGTTTAGCACTTCTTATTTGCTTCAGAAATTAAACACATTTACTGTTTAACAACTTTAATCTTACAAATGCAGCGCCCTCCACACATATTGTCTTCCCTTGTACAGGGTTTATAAAAAGCCTTAAAATGGCGTCTCTCAATAGCATAATCTAATTGCGTAAGGAAATATAATTTAAAGACAATTTATTCAGACAGGGAAAATTAATTTTTTTATTCATGGTGGTGAAACTACTGACTTTCCCAGCAACTGATATGAAGTAAATGCAGCTAATTAGACGACTCATTAATTTTTCATTATTAATCCCAGACTTCATGTTTCCTGAAAGTGTACCGTATTTTTCGGAATATAAGGCGCACTTATATTCTTTAAAGTTTCTCAAAAATTGATGGTGCGCCTTGTGCTTACTGACAATGTGCTCAAAAATCTGTTAAAATGTGTAAATGTGACTTTGGTTAGCAATGAAGCTGCTCCACTCAATGGATATTAGGAGCATTACGGTACACTGTGTCACTACCTGGTAGGACCCCTGAGCTGTCTACCGGACTGCCTGACTGTAAAGTCTAAACTAGAAGTGCATTCATGTCAGGCAGCCTGGAGAACGCGCTAGCAACAATAAACCTAGTAAGTTCAATATAAAAGTTTATTTTGGCCTTAAATTAGAAACAGGGCAGTGTAGTCCAGCTACTCTGTCCTCCAGACAGAGACGGATAGAGAGCTGTGGACGTGGAGGAGAGATATTACACACTTGGGAAGAATATTTAGTGCGCCTTATAACCTGGTGCACCATATGGTCCAAAAAATACGGTAAATATGACAGGACGCAGCGATCCATTTGATTTTAGTTCTTCTCCAAAATGGAAAAGAATGGAGAACATGGCCGTCTTGTGCATTGAGCTTCAGAAGGGAGCTTTTAGCTCCTCGTCCCACCCTAACCCGACATCAGTGCCAGTGGTCATTTGCAGGCACGTCAGGAGAAGTCTGTCCTGTTCTAACATCAGAAGCATAAACATGGAGTTTGATGAACTCTGCTGGGTCTGTGAGCTTCAGTTAGATGAGACCATAATTGAGTTTACCTGCAGCCGTCGCTCCAGACGGGTCTGCCCTGAAACAGAAGATGAATCTGAGGAAACGCGCTTCACTCCCACTGTGATGTACGGCGGAGGATCTGTGATGCTGAGGGCCTCCTCCTCCCAAAGCTCTGAGAACGTTGTCAGAGGTCCTGGTATGAACGTGACCTTAAAACTTTTAGGAGAGCTTTTAATGGAACTCTTGCCCTTTTTACTTATTGTCTGTTTATTTTATCATGCTCTCCATGTGTTTTTATAAAGTGCATTACAACTATGTAGCACTTTGGTATATGTATAAATATAAACTGAATTACAAATTGAATGTATTATTATTATTATTATGAACTTCCATCAGGGCCGTTGAATAGCTGTTTTTCAGCAGGAGGTGCAATGGTGACTATAAGTGTGCAGAGGTTGCCTCCTGATTGCAAAACATTTTATTTCATAACCCGACTCTTCCAGGAAGATGAAGTTTTCAGCAGAGTTCATTCGCATGACGATCTTTCCTGAGAAATGCAGGAAGTCGTCTCCCTTTCTGGAGAATTTAAACATTTTCACGTTGATCGACACTTAGGTGAGCAATCCCCCCCTGAGCAGTTGCTCCTCTGTTTAAAAGCCAAGCAGGAAGGTTAGGAGCTCCAGTCCACTGGCTGCTTGTGTTTTTCCTCTGCCGCTCCACGGCAGCTTTCATCGCCGGTAATTTCCATCCGGACGTTTTCCGCTTTAAACGAGCCAAACTCCTACTGCCGCGGTTTCTGTGTCAGTATCGTGTTTATCATAGTAAAACCCTCTTCATACACGTTTTTCTGTCATTTGATAACTGAGGCTGTGGGGATATACCTGGCTTCTCGCTGTTTTTTAAAAAAAATGTAGGTTTAGTTTTTGATCAAAGAACTTTTGCGTGGTGTTTCAGCCTTTAAACGCCGTATTTAATCAATTTTCTTGATTTTTAAATCGCACGTTTTGTTTTATTCCCCCTCATCTACAAATGTTTCTCATTCTGGAAGAATAAATGCCGGCAATTTATTCTGGATGTGAAGTTAACAAAAGGCCGTTTAGTGTTCTTCTTGTCCTCTGATTGGCTGCCTGAGTCCCCGCGTCGTGCTTTTTCCGTCAGGTAGAGTTTCAGGTAGACCCGGCTCCACGTGGCGAGCAGAGGGGACTGCCTGCCTGGGCGACGTGTCTCCATGGAACGACGGGAATGCTCGCTGCCCTCAGCGGAGGTGTCAGCTGCACCTGCAGGGACGGCTGCAGGAATGCGCCGCGGCTCTTTCAGGCGCGTGTTTGCGTATCGCCGTGGATTCATGGCTCGGTCCGATCGGCGCTCACCACAGCTGACAAATGCAAACTGTTATCGCTCAGATTTCCATATTCTCTTCAGGTGAACAGGGCCGTGAGTGAGGCTCAGGCCACGTTTGCCGGCCGTGATCAAATCTTTATTTAAATGCTCACCGATTATTTTTCATCTGTGTTGACTTTTCAAATGAGAAACAAGGACTGAGCACCGCTGGGGTTGCATTAGGGTTAGGGTAACAACTTAGAGCGGTTTAATTATTGGATAGCTTTGCTTTTAAATGGTTAAACAGCAGAAATCAAGATTATTTAGTTAGTGGTTCCATATTCAACACATCTTTTAAATCTAAAAGCGATTTTTAAAATGGGGTTTAAAAAACATTATCAAACCTCTGTAGCCTCAAGTAAACTATATTCACTATTACTACTACAAAAGATATAAATATCTAGATTCGTGGCCATTAGCATTTCTATGCACTAATTTTGAGTTTTTGGTGTACCACAAAGGTCAGTGCTCGGATCCTTACCCTGAAATTTAAACCTTTGGGCAGATCTAGCACAAAGCAGTTTGCCTCAAAAGTCAGAACTAGGATCCAGGAATAACTTCAAACCCAAGTCTGCGTCGTTTGCAAGCTGCTAAATGAGATATTTATTGATTTGTTTCATGCATGCAAACACTGCCAGTGGTTCTAAAGTACTGTAACTGGGAACTAATGTGATGCAAACTGTTAAAAGTATAAATGTGTGCGGCTTCAACGATACCTGTGCTGGTACGTGCGGCGGCCATATTGGATTATGAGATTGGTGTTTGATTGTTTCTGACTCTTAGCTTAAAAATTCAAACTGTGAGAACAAATGTCTCGTTAGGGATCATCTGAATCCCTTCTCTGCAGATGATGCCTGCTTTTACTTATTGAAATGGATGTGAAAAATCTTTTTTAAATCTAATCTTTTGCTCATTCTAAGAGTTGGTCCGGTCTGAAAACACTTCCAACACCGAGCCGATTTCTCCAAACCCAGACAGAAATGAAAACGTTTTTTTCTCTCGCCGTGCAGATTGTCTCTTGTCATTTCTTTTCTTCAATTTACAGCATATGAGAATTTAAACCAGGAGTCAGTCCAAATATCCCTGTCGGTTGCATCGTGTCAGCTGGTGTTTACGAGTCGCGGGTTCCTTCAGCAACGTTGCCAGCTACGTTCAATAGTTGATCAGTTTCTGGACCTTTTTTAAAACCAAAGAGTTTGAAGCCGGTGGGAAAGATTAGGCCGTCGCCATGTTTTCTGAGTATTAGTCAGGTTTCCGTTTGCTGGCTAATTGTTGTGTTCAAAGCTCCGCTGGTTCTCTATGGTTTAAACTAAACTGAAATGCTACCTATACAGATTTATTTCCTCTCCAGATCCTGCCTATTGGTTTCCCTCCACCATTGCACAGAAAACTTCTTTAAACACATCTTTTGCAGTAAGATGCTGCACTCTGCTCATCATTTCCAGACCTGTTCCACCTGTACACATTAGTAGAAATTAAATGAATGCCCGCACCTGCTCGATAGAAATGTGCGTCCCATTTGCTTTCATTTTGTCTTTTTTCTCAGCACACCCAGTCTTCCGGGGAATGCAGCCGTTCGTGTTTTCAGTAAACTCTGGTTTGTTGATCTGTGCATGATGTAAACTACATCATGCACCATTGTATGCACCAAAACAATTTCTAGTTCAATGGACGAGTTGTATGTATCGTTTTTTTAACGTGTGGATTCTCTTAAATGTCGCACAAACTGTCACGAATCTCTCCTGCTCGCCTGGCGTAGCTGAAAAGTTTCAGTTGTGCAGGTGAACTAAATTCCTCTGTGACGGGAACTTAAAGTGACAGCAAAGTGAAAGGAGGGGGAGCCCTGAGTTTCTTTATGGGTGGAGAAAAGCAAACATGACGATGGATTTAAAAACCAACAAATTAACATACTTGTAGAAAAAAAAAGAAGAGGATTGTAGGACGTAAAGCCACAAAAAAATAAATAAAATTGTCTCAGAAACAAATCTGTTCGGTGGAAAAAACCGGGTTGCACACTTTGAAACACTTTCTTAAAGCACTTTTTTTTTTATTAAGATGTGTTTACATGAATTATAAAAAACATGTTCAATAGGTGTTGCTTTGTAACCCTAAACAGGGAATTCATTCTAGGGAATAAAAACTGTAAAGTGACAAACATAAATTCCCCAGAGGTTAATTTAGGCTATGCATCAGAAAAGGTGCTGAAATAATTTTCCGGTGTGTTTTTATGTGCCTGTCCACTTCAGGGTTACATTTTATCATCCAGTCTTCTTTGGCAGGACTCAATCAGACCGTCACATCTTTGTAACATCTGATCGCTGATTGTTCAGACGTCTCTTTTTCCACAGCGCTCTTCAGGTGACTCCACAGGATTTGGTTCGTAGCTCTGGCTCGGCCAAATCTTAACCTCCTGCTAGGAAAAGTCAACTTTATTTTAGCTTTATCGGGTTCAGTATAATTAAAAATAAATTGGGCTTCAGCTGAGTATGTTTACCCCCTGTCAGTTTACACATAGTCGTTAGATTTTCTGTTTAATCCTACAGTAGATACCTCTTTAAAGATATAAAAGCCTAAAATTATTATTAACCAGGTGATGATATAGGTATTTTTTAGATCCACTGTACATTTAGCTGTACTTTGGTGTGTCTGGACTGATGTTTCAAGCTGATTTAAGGCTGTAAATTTAATTAGATGCGACTAATGATCGATCTTTGTTGATCAAAATCCAAATTGTGGAGAAAAAAAAGAAAATATGATAATATGGAAACTATTTATGGAGATATGCAGCAGATCATTCCAGGTATTTAGCTTCAAATTCAGACGCATGCGCTGTTGCTTTTATTGCATCTCTTTTGCTCTTCTGGTTGTGCTTGATCCAGTTCTGCCTCGGCATTCACTAAAGATTAGATCATCAATGTTTACATGTTTTTTTATTATCTCAGCCACCATGAACACAACCTGGTATATAGCTTTGGTGCAGCTGTAATGGAAACATTTAGCAGAAAATCTGTAATTACTACTATTAAAAGACATGAAATTAGCTTTTTTTTTTGTTTTAGAGAATCAAGGAAGCTTAATATTCTATTGAAATTCTTTTAATTATAACTGACGTGAAACAAAAAATTAAATAAAACACAAAGTTGCTTGCTGGTGTTTTCATATTAAGTAGCGGAAATAGGTTCGTAAAACAAATTATTTCTCTAAAAGTGCAAATAAGGTCCACAGTTGGGAAAGGAAAACTTGCCTTTTAACAAGAGAGCTGTCATTTGAAAGGAGAGAAAGGATTAAGGGAAACTCCATGAAGAAGGTAATTCAACACCAAGTGTGGCAAAGAATGTTGATCTTTTCTAGTCAGCTGGCTCTGAAATTTTAGCTCCTACAAACAAAAGAGAAAAGGGGAACCTGCAGATAGAGCAAGGAAGCCGTCGAAGCTTTGAGACTCGACAAAATGAAGAAGTTTTGTCTTAAAAAAACGGAAAGGATCTAGAAAAGAAATAAAAAAGAAAAGAAAAAAGGAAGTGGAAAATATGAGAAGTAGTTTTGTCAAAGTACTCCAAATTCTGATATATGCAATACTAGAAACCTTCATTACTGAAATATACTCACTTGTGTCAGAATTGATCTAATTATTATTAAACTCAAAAATCCCATCGTCGTCCGAGCCATGAACGCATCGTGCGCTTCTATGACCGACGCCCTTCGAGGTGGAAGGTGTTACTGAGTGAGCATTTCTCAAAATGTAATCCAAAGGGACCTGAAAAGCTTTTAGGAAATAAATCTATATTTTATACGACTTCTCAACGTGTCTGGGATTCATTCAGGGAAAACGAAGACTTTCAGCAGATAATGGAAAGGCTCAACACAGCAGAGGAAGTTTGTGTTTTATTTATGTTTGTGCGTCATAAAAGTGGAGTTTGGAAATGTGAACAACTTTGTCAAAATCTCTGAGTTTGGCTACAGCTCCATATTCAATCGTGGTCCAAACATGTCCTGCAAGCTTTATGTCTTTCCCCGCTGCCACACACCTTGCATAAATAAATAAGTGATTAACAGACTTCTGCAGCTCTTATTATTGTTCCAGCTTGCTTATTAGTAAATACACTCCCTCTTCATAACTGTTTTTTATATTTTTCTGTTCCCTGTATTTGTATTTTTAATTTTTATTGTCTGTAAAGTGACCTTGAGTGTCAAGAAAGGCCCTGTTAAATAAAATGTATTATTGTTGTTGTTAAATGTCATTTGCAGGTGCATTTTAAAACAATCAAGGTCACCAGACAAAGTCAAAGGCATAAATCATGCAACTGAAAATGACTGAAAAAAGAAATGATTTATCCTAAAGAGAAGTCTAAATTAGGTAAAAGTGATGATGGAAAATGGCCACGTAGATCTGATCGGTGCATATTTAGTATAAACACCAAGGTGGAAATCAAATATGGTGGTTAAAATGTTGGAAGATTAACTACACACAGAAAATGGCCGCAGTACAATTAAAGCTGATCATACTGTGAATACTTTTTTTTTTTTTTTATATATATAGCTGATTGGGCTTAAAATGAAAATATTGCCCACTTGGTTACCTAACTAAGTAGGGAACGAGGGAGTGAAATGAAGCCATTATCGCTCTCCCTCTGGTACCTGAACTCCCCAGTCAGCTTTCATTTACCTCATCGCTGCACGTCAGTAATAATCCTCCAGCCGCTCTCTGCGGTATTCATCTTGCAACTCAAAACGGTCTGCAGTAAAACAAGGTGGTTGCTGTTTTAAGCTCCAATTCTTTATTGTTTTATTGGCAAATATGCATTTTAATGACCATTCCTAACCTTTTTAAATTAAATCCTCATTTATAATAATCTTTACATGGTGATCTTAAAGTAGGGCTGAACAATTAATCGCATTTTCAATATAATCGCGATTTAAAAAAAAAAAATGCAATTTCCAAATGGCAGAGTCTGCCATTTTTGGCTATGTAACAATTAGTGAATTAGACACGTCCATTAGGTGTCGGTAAAATGTTTAAAGTGGGTTTGCCTCCACATTGGAAGGGAAGACAGTTGCAGCAGTGAGATAATCTAATTTTATTACTTGTTTTAGAGTTTATATAATCATACATAGCATTAAGTACAGGTCAATCAGTTTAATACATAGACTTGCTTGTTGGTTGCACTTTATGTTCAACAAGGATCGATGTCCAAATCAACTAAAAGCTTTTCTCTTGAATAATATTCTGATGAATAGAAACATTAAAAGTTCTTGTTTTGAATAGTCCTTGTTTACAAACGTCTTTATTTAGAGGCCATTTTTGTTGCTTGTGGTTAACGCAGAGAAAAGTCAAAATTGCAATTTTGGTTGAAATATATTGTAGGCAGAACGCAATCATTTCTGCTCTGAGTTTAGATGCTGTGGGTCTTTTAGCAACTAATCTGCACAGCGAGGAAACAAAATGATTTGTTGTTTGTATATGTTTAAAAAGACATGACAAATTAAACTGGAAAAATAATCGCATTAAATCGCAATATTAAGAAAAAAAATCGCAATTAGATTATTTTCCTAATTGGTTCAGCCCTATCTTAAAGTAATGCAAATAAGATTATTTAAAAAAAACAAAAACAAAGTAGAAAGAAAAAAGGGTAAAATCAGAAGTGATTGAAATAGTTAAAACTCTTTTGAACAGCAGGGTCTTTGGTGGCCTGAGGCAGGGGCGTAGCCAGCATCTCAGAAGCGAGGGTAGGGGGGGGGGCAGATTTTTCAGATGTCTGAGTGATTTATCGTGTTCTCGCATGTCTTAGTGGCTAAAAACCACATAATCACCAACCGCCGCAGTGCAGCACCAAGCGACCCACTTTAGCTTTTCTAGCTGCCAAACTCTGGTTGACTTCACACCAAAACCCTCCAACATCTCAGGGGTACGTAGTCAGATCACTAAGTGCCAAATTAAACGTCTCCTCCCTGAATCTGCTCTTTTCTATTGTTGTCAATAAAGATTTCTTTTAAATGTGTGCAAAGCCACAGTGAGCACCAGTTCTGCACAGGAATTAAAGAGGACTACCAAACATGTATTAACTAGTCGTCATTTAGCCAACATCTACACGCATTACTCAACTTAAACGACTCATTGGGTTAAAGTTGTTCAGCTCTCTGGCCGATTCGCCTAACATGATTCTGACGCACATCATGAAATCCGGTTTACCCTAGAAGTTTGTCCTTGGGATTAGGCGTTTATGATCGAGCTTCAGTTTTTAAATAGTTTATATCGAAAAGTCACCAAAGTCAGTCTGAGTAAAGGTGGAAAAAGTGGAAATTATTTAAATTGCAGAGGCGTACCTACTACGTCATTAACTGTTTTAAATCAACTCATTAAGGTCCGCCTTTAATGCAACACAGTGCCTGTTGTCTGCTGTTAAACGTTGTTAAACCATATGATATTCAATGCAATCCTGATTCATAATAGGTTCATGAAATTAAATGTCTCCAACAGGCCGACTGAATTTCTCTATAAAAGTCCAGGAATTAAAGTTTGATTATTTTGATATTTACTAAATGTAGTGTTAGTAACTCAAACTAGATAATATAGCCCACATTGTTGATACGTTTTTGTGAGAAATGCGTAAAGGTGGTGTAAATAAATTCACAGAATCTGTTTGAGGTCATTTCCTGATTCAGTGACATTTCTGCTTATTGCCAAAAGACTACGTGGGACTCAGATTACCCATGAGTCTATATTTAATCTTCTGTCATGAACTTTCCTTCACCTACCACTCTCTGTCTGCAACAATCAGAGGTGGGTTTTACTTTTAAACTTTACTTCTGATGTCTTTTTTTGCTTTAAAGGTTCATAGCTACGTTTATATGCTTATAAAAAAAATCAAACACTCTTTTGATCATAATAAAATAAGGTTATATACACCAAGTCTCCATCTTGATAGTGTTTTGATTGTCGTTTTTGAGCCAAAAAAATTCCTTCTTGGGCGCAATTAGCAGATATAAACAGAAGTAGCACCATCTAGTGACAGTATCACAGAACTATCATAATGCCGGTTTGCTTAATTAATAAATCAATTATAAATAATGCCGACTGAGCCTGACCGTCTGCGATGTCTCACAGTAAAGCAGCAGCTCAGCATGATAAAGACCAACCATTATTAATAATATAAACTGATCTACAGAAACTTTAAGAGCCTCATATCAAAACATTTACTCACATCAGTCAACTCTGCGTCACATCTGAGCCTCAGCAGGTTTAGCGTCCGCTTTACTAAACACCAACGTTCAAACTGGACAGTCCAGGTTTTCCCTCTTGGAATCAGATTTTTTGTGCTTTTTTCACAGGATCTTGGACCTTTCTTCATTGTTTCTCCTGGAGATGCTAATAGCCGTTAGCCGCTGCTGTGCATGCATGCGCAGTCCGTACTTCAATTAAAATCGTAAATAAACAAAAAATGCTTTATTTACTAACTAATTGGGCAGAAACAAAGTAGCAGGAAGGGATGATCTTTTCATAAAAACCTTGTATGCAAACTGACGTATAAATTAAAAAAAAGGGTCAAATATACATCTTTTAATATTACAGTGCATGTTTATTACAGTCATAGTGACTAGATGAAAATACAAGCGGTTTACTCATCAGAAGAATCTTTACCAGATTGTTTAAATCTGAACCCAAAAGCGCGAAAACCCAGCAGCTTCTGAAGATGGAGCTGAAAAGAAGAAACTATATGTAGAGGAACTAAGCACACCCCAGGGTGCAGCACCTTTTTAGAAGCACGTTTCGCTGCTTCGTCTCTTTGACTTCGTCATCCGCACACATCGTTGTGGATAAATTTTGGCCAAATTTTCTTTTCAACGATCCTTCGTGGTTTGGATGACCCATTTTGGGCCAAGCTTCACATTTCACTTTGTAATCTTTGGCATTCTGTGCAGATATTTGACTTAAGCTGCCCAGGCCAGACGTCCCCTAAAGGATAGATCGGTAGATTTTAAATGTTTTCTACAAATTATCTTTCTCTCGATGAGAGTCTGACGGCCTGCTGAATTCTTCCCACCCTGTCAGTGTTTTTAACTCGCCTGCTCTTGTAGAGGCTCATCATCATGATGATGATCAACCAATTACTGCATTTATTAGCACCTGGTGGCACTCTTCCCTCCTAAATCATTCAGAAATAACAAGATGTACAAGTAATATAGCTTTTTTTTGCCATTTTGACTTTATTTTGTTTAATAATGTAGAATCTATGTCATTTTGAACACTTGAGGTTAGATTGAATGATTTTACGACAGGGATACGCATTATATCAGCATTAACATCGATATCAGCCATGGTTATTTAGTTTTACCAAATCAGTATTGGTCAAATGATTAAAATCGGCTAATATTCATAAGGATGATCTGTCTTTTTGCCGTTTTGTATGTGTTTCAGTAGGGGAGGGGGTTGGTCATGGGGTGTTTGTTTGCTCATGTGACGCTGATGCAGGGTTGGGGGGGGGGGGGTTTAACTGAAGCACCGCGGTCATTTTTCACAATGTTGAAAATATATAATTTATAAAATCGGCAAATATTGGTTATCGAACATAACAGTAACATCAGATATCGAGGCTTTTAATACTTAAAACTGTGTTGACACTTCTGAGTTTGCCTTCTTTTTAGCCTGTTTTTTTATGTTTGCTTTCATCCCGCTGTGTGTTTTTGTCATTTTTTTTAAGCACTTTTGTCACCGTTGTTGTGAACTTGGAAACGGCTATAATCACTCGGTTGGTTGATCAGATGTCGATTGGCAATTGGTCCAGATTTTTATGTCTGTCCTTGGTTTTAGAACCTGATAAAGACTAAATAATTTTTAAATAGCTGTGTTAAAATGGTTTTCTTCTAGGCTCAAACCTTGTTATAGTTTTTACGCTTTGATTTGTGTCTAAAATGCAACAAATGATCATATTTTCATCAGTTGCGCAAGAAGAAATACACATTTAGTGGTTTTATCCTCATATTTTAAAGTCGGATCTTTGTTTTCTAAGCTCGTTGGTAAAGGGAGTTAATTACTTGTTTCTGTAGAGCGACAGTTGATTCTGGCTCTGTGTGGGTTTCCCGTTGTTGCAACCATATATCTTTTTACAAATGCGTCCTTTTTTCTTCTTCTTAAGGAAAACACAAGAGCTATGCTCAACATCTTTAGAGAGGGCTGTCAGCGAATCACGAGAAGAATCTACACTGAAACCAAATAGTTGCTGTTGGAGCAAATGACACGTATGTCATCATGATGAGCTTAAGCGTTACATCATTTAACAAATGGCGGTGATGCAACTGCAGCTCCTAGTTGTTGTTTTTTAGAGCCGGGGTTAAAATATTTATTTTTATTGATCTATTTTAGTATTTTGTTACTATTGCCGTTTGCCACAAGCTGTGTAGGACACGGTGCAAACATATGCAAGAAGCTGCTCTTCCTGGTCTAAATGCAGAATACAACTTAATGAGGGGAAATCCCCTGAACTCACATTTCCCTCTGTTAAACATGGAGGTGGCAGCATTATGCTGTGGGCTTATTTTTCAAAAGAAGAAAACCTGTTTAAAAGGCTTTACAGCTGTGCTCTTCGTTCTTTCAGTCCCAGAACTCTGGAGTTTTTATTTGCAGCGTGAAAAAGGTTTTGGGGTTAGAATGCTTTAAGGCGTTTTTATTCCTCTTTTTTTCCTCCACTTTCATCAAAGTATCCATTGAGCAGAACTCCATGTTTTATTATTTCTTCTGGAAATACTTCTTGCTAGTGCTGCACGATTTTCCAGAAATTAAAATTGCGATATATTTCGACCACAGTTGTGATTTAATTTTGACTTTTCTCTGCATTAACCACAAGCAATAAAAACAGCCTGAAGATAAAGATGTTTGTAAACAAGGACTATTTAAAACGATAAATTTAACAGTTTTTATTAATCAGAATATTATTATTATTTAAGAGAAAAGCTTGTTGAGTTGGACATCAATCCTTATTGAACATAAAGTGCAACCAACAAGTCTATGCATTAAGCAGTCTGACCAGAACTTAATGCTGTGGTGAGATTCCTGAAAGTTTCTGGTAAAATGATTATATAAACTGTAAAACAAGTAATAAAGTTAGATTATCTCACAGCTGCAGCTCTCTTACCGTTCCATGTGGAGCAAAGCCCATTTTAAACATTTTACCGACATCTAAAGGACGCGTCTGATCTACTAATTATTACAGACGTCTGCGATTTGGAAATCGTGTTTTTTAATTCTGATTATATTGTAAATGCGATTAATTGTGCAGCCTTAATTCTAGCATAAACAGACCCATCACTGGCAGCAAAGCGGCGGCGCCTAACTCTGAATGTACTAATTTAACTTTTTCATGATTTACATCCAATCAGACGCCCAGTTCCTCCTAAAATTCTGGCTGTTTGCCTGTAATTTCCTGTTTTTGAAACAGTTTCCAAACCCTCCTGTGTATTGCTGCTGCTGCTCGGAGGATTATGCAACACGGAGCGCTGACATTGTGTTGGTTTTGGTGGAGAACAATGGCCCAAGAGCAATGTGTCAAAAAGCCTCTGGAGGCGATAAGGTCTGACCTTGAGTGACTGATCCTGTTCGCCGCTAGAAGAATCGCTCTGCAAACCTGCAGCTGCTGAAACGTTTGCACTGGGCGGCTGATGTAGTTTTTCCTTTTATTACAGAACTTAAACTGGTTAAAAGCAACGGTCTTTGAACTTCTTAATAATTGTTTTATGCATTTTCAGTTTCAGGTGTTTAAGAGCTGCTATCTTTGTCACTTTCAGCAGGAATAATTGTCCTGGACAAGGCTGGCTTTCTTGAGCTTCCAGCTAGATTTATTAAAATGTTTTTGTTATTTTATTCCCAGAAATAGATTTTATTAATGCAAACGCTCTTTTAAAACCTCATTTCAGTCATGCATTTGCTGGCCGATACTGATTTCTGGTCTTCTGAGTTCAGGCCTGCTAAATGCCCATTTTGACCGGTTGCATTTTTCTCTCTATAAGGCCTAAAATACCTAAAACAAGAAATATACTGCATTGTTCTGTGATACAGCTGGTAGCTTTAAATCTGACAGCTGAGAAATCCTGTAATTTCTTTGTTTTTCTATGTATTAAATCATATGTAACTAACCTGTTTTTAATTGTGTAATTAAAATCAGAGTCCATTGTATTGTGATAATGCGCCAAAAGTCTCAGAGTTAGTAGTTTGATTCATTTGATAAATGGGGAAATAAGCAGATTTTTCAGTATCTGACTTGCTATTCAAAGGAAAACTGTCTGATTCACATCGTTGGCAGATTTAATAGTACATCTCTGTGAATGAGCATTAAAACAATAATATAAGTTACATAATATAAAGATTTTACGCATCTCCAATCGGGTATGGGTGAGTCGGCTGTAGCTGTGGAATAGTGCGGTTCAAGTGTTTTTATATTCTGTACTAGATATGATCAGACGCTGTTCATATTTCATTAAAACAGTGAAATATCTCTTTTATTTGGCACTGAATAGAAATCTCAGATCAGAGAAATGCTTTAACGAGATTAACCAGGAAAAGGTTTTTGAAGCTTGTGGAGCCGGTCGCTTGTTGGGAGCGCCTTGATGCATAAAGACAGATTTATATTTATTATTTAAAAGGAACGATGCAGATTACAGAACTTTTGTTGGTAATGGTTGCATTGGATCTATTGACGCAAATATTCCCGATACGGGTTTAAAAAAAGGATTACCTGCTTGACTCTTTGACGTCCGCATGCTGCCCCCGTGACACACTGACACCCCGGGGTAAGAGCCACATCCAACACCGCAACTTTATGCTAGAACTACGTAAAAGTCAATTCTAAATTAGCTTGGATTGCTTCAGTTGTCGTGTTTACCACTTTGTAACAAAGACAGGCGCTACAACAGTCCATAACAGGTCAAACGACGCAAAAAAAGGACTAGCTGAAAAGTTTAAAGCAACTAAAATTCCTACACATCTCTTGTAGGAAACTTGCTCGTCTTACGTCACTTTTCTACTGCGTTCAAATTAACCTTCACCTTTCTTTGCCTGCTGATCTGTGCTATAAACACGGTGATGTGCTGAGGAGAGGATTCGCTCGTTAAACGCTGTGTTTAGTGGTTCTGTGTAATCCTTTTGTAAAGGTTGTTTCCAGAGAAACGGTGATTCCTCTGGGAAAACAGGCCTGAGTCACCCAGGCTGGCAGTAAACACGACTGAATGAGGGAAGGACAAAGGGAAATAAAAGGAGAGGGCTCATTGCCCCATAAAGGGAGCCGCAGGAGCTGCCACGCCCCTCATCCCGGCTCTCACCTGGCCGCAGGTGAAACATGAAACTCTGTTGCTTTTCTCTCTCAAACGTGGCGATAGTCTGAGTCCGTTTTTGGATCTTTTTACATTAGCTGCACAGTTTTTCTGTTATGTTTTCATCCAATAACTACTCTATGTTCTCAAAATGAAAATCCAGATTCCTCTGTCAGGTATTCATGTGAACGCTTTTTTATCCACCTTAACGAGCTTCTCTGCTATGATTGCTCGTTAATTGTTCTGAAGTGGGTGTTTCTGTTTCAGTGAAATGAAGCCAAGTCTCTGACATTTCGGGCTGTTTTTTATCTTTTTGTGTGTTTTACAGTTTGATTATTTAGCGCCAATACTGTCGCTAACTGCATGCCGCCGCCCTTCCGACACATGAACGAACAACCACACCGCTGAAATTGCTTCTCTGCTTAAGTTAAACACGGCAACATCCTGCGCTGCATCACCATCACTGTCACATGACTCAATAAATAGCACATGACCGACCCCTCCCTCCCATTCACACAAAGGGCAACAAGATGAAAATAAATATACTTATTAAAATTGGCCCTGTTTTACTTAAAGGATCGATACAAATAGGTTAAAAATAAATGAAACCAGCCTCATACTTCTGGTCTGTTGGAAATAAAAGCAAAGTTACGCCATCCATCTTTAGAAGGGATGCAGCGTTTTAGACCAGCTGCAGACGAAGAAGAAGAGAGTAGTCCATCCCTGAATATAGAGATTTACTGGTGGTATTAAGAGTGAATCATTCTTTCAAAGGGACTGTAAAGTAGATAGGATTTGATTTATTAAATCAACCTCAGATGGATTAAGCTAGACTGGACTACTGCACTGTTTATCAAATTTAGAGCCGTTATCAAAAAATCCTGACAGCAGAAGAACTACAATAATTCAGAGTAGGGCTGGACGATGTACAAAAAAAGCAAATCGATAACATAGAACTTATGTTGATCGATATCGATAACTATCAAAAAATTCAAAACATATATTTTAAGTGCAGCCCTGGCCACTTAATGCTGTTGCTTAGGAACCTATTTTTAGATGCAGACACAAACACTGAATTCAAACTCAACCTTTTTATTCAACCAACTTTTTACCAAAACTACAAGTTTTTAAAAACAGAAAAAGAACGCGTGCTCTTTGAACTCTATGAAGGGGGCGGAGCTTGGTGGCAGAGCGTTCCTGGGTCTGCGTTGTGATTGGTTGGGATGATGTAATGACAGTAATATTAGCCTACATGGCTAAAATGCATAAGGGGGGAAAACTTTTATTCTATTGAACTTTTTATTGACCCATGTTTTCTGTCAATCGATTTATATCATTATTGAATTATTGCCCAGCCCTAATTATCTGTTAACGAGTCAGTTTTCCCAAAAACAGTCACCTCAGATATATTTATACATCGTCTGTAAAACAATGAAAAGACGACTTGTACTTTCAAAAAGTGGACCCCAGATAAAGGGAGAACAGAAGGGGTCCGAATACGGAGCCCTGAGGGACCCCTGCTGTTCAAAGGAGCCTTAGAGGAGGAAAGCTGAGCGAGCGGGACAGAGAAACTCCTACCAGACGGCTGGAAACTGGGTCAGGTCTGTGCCGTTCACACCAGCTAGTTGTTCCAGACAGGATACTGAAATATTACGGTCGCCCGTGTGAAAAGCAGCAATTAGGTCAGGTAAGGTAAACACAGAGTCACCTGAGTCTGCAGGTAAAAACTGAACAAGCAGAACTGTTCACCTGTTTTTGGATCGACCAGAACACAATTACCACGAAGTTGCCTGAAGTGATAAAACATTTTATTTAGACCTAAAATGGACTAACGCAGAGTTGTTTTTAAGAATAAAAGCCTAAACTGAACAGAAACTGATTTTAATCTTTGATTTTTGAAAACTAAATGAGGAAGTTAGACTTTTTAAAATTAGATTTTGAAGCATTCTCTGTTGGTGCTTTTTGACACGAGTGATGGGAACAATTAAAAATGGTTTAAAAAGGCCTTAATTTTTACTCTGGGAAGGTGTAAGAACCCTCTGTGAGATGAATGTTTAGTTCCCCCGCTGTCAGTGGGACGTTAAACGTGCGTCCAGCTGCGGTTGGAGGCAGAGCGGAGGGGTTGAGGTCAGATTCCCCCGTTGCAGTAAAGCGTGTAATGGACAACTTGGCTCTCATTCATAATTTTTCTGTTTCCCCCCCTCTGTCACTTACCTCCTGTTTTTCTTGCTGGGTTTTATTCTGTAAGGTCAAGTTAGGAGCAGGTTGAAACATGTCCTCCGCCTTCAGTTCAACATGCGGGGGTAAAAAAGCAGGAGAGGGATTTCTGGCATTTTGCTGCTTCCAGATAAGGCTTGGCCACACATGATTAGCCTTTCCAGCTATTCAGTAATCACACTTCCTTCTTTCTTCGCTCAGCGTGCAGCGGGCCTCTATCAGTTTGCACAGAGTGGTTGCGCGTCCTTCGTTTGTCTAAACTTGGCACTTTGTGATATGATTGTTTTTGCTCTTTTTTGCATGTAAATCAGGGGGGATTGCCAAGCTTAAACCAAGTGCTGCTTTGCATTCGTTTGGCGCATGTTTGTCCAAGTTAACGTCTCGTAATATGTCCAAAGACGGTGGAAACTAATTCCCTTAGAAGAAATTTCTCTTCTTCTTGTAAAAGAAGAAAAAAAATCTTATGTCAAATTTAATTAGCTTATTTAATTGCTGTTTTTGTTTTATTAAACAGGTGTCTCTTGATAATGAGATCTTGGATTTTAGTTAGATGGATACTTTAAACCTGGATGTTTTGTAATCATTTAGTGAATCATTCAGCTTGATTTGTCTCAAGGTTTATTACATGCATATGTCACGGTATAATTGTATAACTTTAAATATAAAATGTATTGATTGTGATTAAATTAGAACTTTCTAATGGTCAAGATGGTCATTAATTACCTCAAATGACAATTCCTTCAGCAAGCCAAGCACAGCATTTTATTTAAGGACATTTTTCCTGCTTGAAGCTTATAGTCCTGTAGTTTTTAGACGTGTCTTTGCTCCAACGCTGCTTGCAATGACTGAATTACCTCCTCTGCATGTCATCACAGAAACCTGTTAATGAATGTGAAATAATGAAAGTTATTTGATTCAGGTGGGAAACGTCTAAAACATGCAGGACAGCAACTTCCTGGACAGGACAGCCCACCTCTGACTGGCTTTATTTTAACATAGAGGAAAGTAATTGGCTTCAAAATAAGTAAAAAATTAGTTTTTAATTGTCTCTTGTGTAAAAGGTATTAGCAAACATGGTAATATTTTATAATGTTCTCAAGTATTAGATCCACAGCTAACCTTTAGGCGGAGCTTCCTGTAATTTTGACCTTGTTGCAGCTTTTGTCTCAACGTTTCAGTTGATCTTGATGCAGTTCAGATAAAGATCTGAGAAAATGAAGATTTAAATGGCCGGAATGACAGTTGTTTACTGTTAATGCTTCTACATTAACTTATTTTAATGCTTTAATGCTTAACATCGTAAATCAAGAGTAAGTAAATCTTCACCCTGTCAGAAACATTGGAGTAAAATGTCAGCAATGTTAAAAAAACAAAAAACAGTTCCCCCTTTAGTTGAGGCAGGATGTGAAATAATCGACTATTTTTAGCAACATGATTTTGAATGACAAAATGTAGGTAGGCTGTTGCCCTTTTTTTCCTCTTTTAAAACAAACATTTTTAAAAACTGTACTCTCAGTTGTGTTGCTGTTACTGAAGCAAGTGTGTATCTATCTGTAAAAACTACAGAGTCACAAACAACTTTATTAGATTATGTCTCTAAAATTTACCAGAAGTAATGTTAGCATTCAAAGGTTAGCTTGCTAATACTGATGTCCACAGCTTAATAGTATAAATGCTTGAAAATATGTAACTTATGATCTCATTCACAGGGCTGAAAAAGTTCACACGTTAATTTAGCCCAATAAATTGCTACGCAAGCCAGTGTTAATGTTGGCATGCAGTGTGTTGCCAGATTGGGTGGATTTCCACCCAACTGGGCTTCTTTTGAACACTGGGTGGGGGAAATAATAGCTATGGACAGATTGTTAAAATGTGGACTGCTCTTAACGTTTGGTGGGTTTTTAGGAAGTATTCTATGAAAATAGTTGTCATTGTGTGGCTGAAAAGTTAAACTTCTAACATTTTAATAAAAAGGCAGTGTCCTTACACTCATTATATTAGTATATTTATTTTGAAATGCCTAGAATCTGTCAAACCCGTAGTGCAGTTATGTGCTAGTAGTGTGTTTTATATCGTCTGCGTAGCCTAACAGTTTTATGCTTTTAGCATGACTTCAAGAGAGGTGGAGATTTGGGCTGGTTTCTTTATTTTTTTTTTAGTTAGGCAAGTTTTTACATTGTAATGGGCCTGGAAACGGTCAGATCTGGCAACCTGGTTGGTTGCCTAGTTGTCTAACATCAGCTTAATTGGTGTTTATAAGCAAAGTGTTTCTTGTACAACTGTTGTTGCCTTTAAAAAAAGACCAAAAAACGTTTGATCATGACAAAATAGGGTTATATACACAAAGTTTCCATCCTGATAGTGTGTTCATAGCCTTTTTGAGCCTAAAAATAACCCCAGCACTTGATGCGCGATGACCAGATATAAACAGACGGGGCACCATCTACCGGCCTCTTCAGTGAATACCAATGTTCATACTGTATTCCCAACGCTATTCCAGTCTTTTCCCACTTGGAATCATATTTATTTATTTTGTCCACTGAATCTTGGACCTTTCTTCATTATTTTCATTACTTTGCTGTGAGATGCTAATAGCCGTTAGCTGCTTCCTGGTTTATCGCCTGCTGTGCTTCCGTTGTCATTGCAAATAAATCTGAAATATTTACTTACAAATTGAGCAAAAAACAAAGTATAAAGCACCAAAGTAATAACTGATACGCCAGCAGGACATGATAATCTTTCATAAAAACTTTTTATGCAACCAGCGCGAGCTATTGACTAATAATAATAATAAAAAAAAATAAAGTCATAATGTGGCTATGCACCTTTAAGAACAGGTTAAAAGATAAGAAATTCTGTTATTGTCCCACAATGGGGACATTCAGATGTGGTGGTGGCAAACACACAAGTTGTCACATTCTTTAGGACATATTTGAACATGGTAGACTTTCATTTTTATTTTTTATATTTTTTTTTATGTCACTGACCCAAACCTTTCTGACAGTGAGTCAGGGGAAATGAGGCCAAGGAGACTTTAAAGCCACACAGAAAAGGCTTGTTGTCTTAGTTTGATCATATATTGTCCGTCTGTTATTTGGCATTGACAAGAGCAGAAAACCCTCATCTCAGTAACACTAGGAAAAAAGGAGATAATTTAATAACTTCTGTGAATGAATAATTCTTAATGCATGTGACCTGCTGCAGCTTGCTGGTAAAGAGTCAGTGGGTCTTCCTGTAGACAGGATGGTCAGCAGAAGATCTCTTCCTATGAGAGTGACCTCTGAACTCTGACTGCTTCCTGTCAGCATGCAGGAGCTGAGGAGGCAGCATCTTCCCTGTGAGCCTCATGTTCCAGCGCCGTTTTGACTCAGTTTATTCTGAGGAGACATTAACCTACGCTGTGTGCTTATATACAGAAAAGTGGTTAGACCTCCTATCCTGCTGTCTTCAGACAAACGCCTCTTATTATTATTATTATTATTATTATTATTATTATTATTATTATTATTATTGTTATTATTGTTATTGTTATTATTATTATTATTATTATTATTATTATTATTATTGGGTTTCTATTGCACTTTAATGCCTAGTCCTCTATAGGTCGTAAATCTAACCGTTTCGTATCAATATTTTGCTCAGCCAACGTTGCTGAACTTTTAGAATCGATTTAAATGTAAAAGTACACAACTGAACGTTTACTGCATTTTTGCACCATTATTATTTTGCACTGCCAACAATGAACATTTCAAATTAATGCTTTTTTGCACCGTTATCTTTGCACTACAAACATGGTTGAGCATTCTTCTGCACACTTCTACACTTCTTCTGCACTATTACATTCTTATCACGCTGTACTTTATATTGTAATGTTATTTTATTTCTATTGCAGTCTCCATTACATTGTCGTAAGCTGTATGCAACGAAAGTTTGTTTTGTATGCACTCTGTACATACAAAATGACAATAAAGTGTACGTAACCTTTAATATTATTGATATTAAGACCATCTTTTACTATGTGACGCTCAGAAACGGCTTCGGCTTTCTAATGGCATCAAAGATGATAACATTTCTTGCGATTTGCATGCTCATAGCCTTGATATGTGTGGAATGATATCTGGCTTTTACCTTCAGATAGCTGCACCTTTCACGCCGCCATATTTTCAGGCTGCAGAGGCATTATTGAGATTCCAGTCGTTGCTGTCGTGTTTGTGGCGTTTATTTTTAATTGTAGACATGCCTGTTAGCGTCAAGAACACAACTGTACATATGGGTTTATTTTTTGTTTTGTGCAGTTTCAGAAGGAATCCTGAAATCCCATTCATAGCTGCAGATCCTGCTGGTTAGGTGGAGGGTGTGACCGTGTTTGTGCTGGGCTGGAAGGGGTGTGTAGCCCTGATTAAAACAGAGCCATTACTTAGGAGTCTTTATGGAGCCTTTCACTGCGCCAGCGGAGAGTAAAAGCGGGGGCTTGTTCCGATGAGAAGGCCGAGGCCCAGCGCCGTGGGCCGGTCACCCCAGCCTGAATGGCAGGCCTGTCTGAAAGCCCCCATGTCACAACTTCCTGAGAGGGAAGTTGTTTCAGCTGGCGGTTAGCTGCCCTTTCTTGCATTTGTTTGCAGACCAAGTGACTCAAAGAAAACCAAAGTGTTGGGAAACACTCTGAAACCGAGGCTCCGCGTTAAAAAACAGTTTGTACAGCTGCTTTAAACCTTTCAGAAACAAGAATGGTTTGGAGCGGATTTCCTCTGAGATCCGTTCAGACAAATCGACACAAAGTATCATAATCCACCTTTTTCTTGTATTGAGAAAGACTTGACAGGAATCTGTCTTTCTGTGTAACTTCTTATAATTGTTTCATTTATTGAAATAAAATTGTATTTTTAGACCACTTTTCTGATTAATCTCATTAAACTAAGCTGCTTATTCTATTCCTAATATAAGTTTAGTTACAAATTGGTGGCATATAATTGGCATTAAAGCCTAAAATATCGCATATGGAGGAAATACTGGACAGTTATATTTACATTTTGGGTTGGTCACATGCAACATTAATATGAGCAAATTATGAAATACTGTGAACATTAAAGCTAGATGGCTGTTTAAAAGCTTTGCATGACTGCCTTCAAGATGCTTAATCCCAGTTTAAATATTTTAAGAATGGTGTCAACAGAAAAGTAACGTATAATATCCTGCCAAAGGGAGTGGTTAGCCGCCCTGTCTTGCATCGGTTCTGTGAAGTAGGGCTGGACGATATAGATAAAAAGATATTGATAAAATAGAAATTATATTGATCGGTATCGATAATTATCAGCAAATTAAAAAAAAAAATGTTAAGTGCAGCCCTGGCCATTTATGCTGTTAGCGACCTATTTTTAGATACAGACACAAACACTGAATTCAAACTCAACCCTTTATTCAACCAACTTCTTACCAAAACTGCAATTATTTTAAAAATGAAAAAGAACACGTGCTCTTTGAACTGTCTGAAGGGGGCGGAGCTTGGTTCCTGGGTCTGTGTTGTGATTGGTTGGGAGGATGTAATAATGTAATATTAACCTACATGGCTAGAATGCAAAAGGAAGGAAAACTGTTATTCTATTGAACTTTTTATTGAACCTTTTTTTCCTATCATCTATATACGTCTATGGATCTATATATATTGTTATTGAATTATTTTCCAGCCCTAGTGTGAAGCATAGCAGGGGGCCATCATGGTGTTGGTTGGTTTGCTGCATCTGGACCTGAAAGCGTTGTGATCATTAAACAGTTAATTTATATATATATTTAAATAGAAGAGGGATAAAAAAAGTGAGCTGGTGGTTTTTAGCTGTTGCTGTGATGGTCAGCTGAAGAACATTGTTGCTAGTGTTTTCTTTTATCATGATTTGTATGAAACCTAAAGCAACGACGAACAATTCTGTACAGGACTATTACAAGCTCAGGGTTCTTTTTCTTAGATGGGACTAAAGCGTACTTTTCCTGAGTAAACGCCCCTGGAGTCCCTTTCTGTTTTCGCAGCTCTTGCAACAGCGCTGCATGTGTGTGCATGCAGAGGGAGGCTTGGCTGAAGCAGGAACGGAATCTCCTAATCTTTCTCAGGATATGGCCAACCTTGTTGCTGTAGCTGCAGAAGAGTGGGAGTGTTTTCTCAGCAGATTAAAGGAGGCAACGTTTGACTTCTGGCTCTGAGAAATTCCTCATGGCCGACGAGGAACTCCAGTTTGCCCGACGACAACCGACATTTGTCAAAGTTTTTAAGGACGGGTTGATGTTTCAGAAAATATTCACGACTAACAACAAAAAAAATATGTTGTTTGGACGACAACTGTAAAAATCTATTGTATATTAATGTAATTATTCACTCATGGCAGCAGAAAAGATATTATTAGTCTTTTTGTTATGGTTTAAACATTTTTACATGAGTAAATAAAGTATGCAGTACATGTATTTATCTTTTTTTAAACTGTGCAAGTACACTGTGAAACCAGGGAGTCATTACTCTCATACAGACTCATACTTGATAGAGAGCATATTATTTATTGTTGCTGAGGATATCAAGTTAATATTTTATAGTATTATATTCATAGTTATAATAATATATCCAAATGGCGTTCCAGCAATTCTTAGTTTGGCTGCTGCTATGGACAATAGCAACAACAGATTTAACGCTCTAATAAGATGGAGCACATGAACGTGAACATGGAGCTCCATAAATCAGGGATGTTTCTGCGTTTCTGGCCCACAACCCTGCAGGTTTTAGGCGCTACACAAACGTACAAATCAGAAATAGTATACCATGTGTAGCTGTCTCTTAGCTAACTAATTCTTTTAGCTAAATTGCCTTGGAGTGAACACTTTGAATAAAACAAGCGCACCTTCGAGGAAGCCAGTGATGTCACTGTGACACGCCGTCATTCTATTGGCTAAAAAACTGCAGTCTTTTTGGGAAAATAAAGGCCAATGCGCAATTTGTAAGAATAGAGAAATTAGTTATTTTACTTAAGGCAGCAATAAAAAGAGTATATGTGGGATCTTTATAAGTAAAAATGAATGAAACAGGAAAGGGGAATATTTGTGCAGACGGCACAACCCATTTTTCAGCAAGACAGCCACAACTTGTGAGATTTGAAAAGAGCAATCTTGCTCTAAAACTAAACCTGTTATAATTTGGAAATAGCAGTAGGATAGCCCTAAAGCCGCCGTCATTAAGCTAGCATCCTGACTTTGAATAATAGCAGCAGGTTTGACAGAGTGGTTTTATTGAGTTAGACATGACTGTTCCTGCTGGTGTTTGAACCCCGTCTGCAAGGCCTCTCCCAGTGTGGGAGCTCAGCATGTCTCATCTACGGCCCCAGGCTGACTCAGCAGGAATGTGACTTCATAATATGACCTAAAAGAAATGAAATGTCCCGCCTGGGGAATGCTGGGAGCTGTGACGGAGTGCCGCAGGCCGAGCGGCGCTCTCATTAGGCTCCAAACACAGAACCACGGCTCTGTAGCCGAGATTCAGCGTGTTTGTTGTGTTGGACAGGACGGACGCAGGGCTGTAATGATGCATCCAAATTAATCTGGCCGCTCGTGAAACGGGCTTCTGCTCCAAATGTTTGAGGAACGTAAAAAGCAGGAACACGAAAAGCAGCTGCACGGTTTTTATCTCGTCCAACTTCAGCGTCCTCAGGCAGGACGTGCAGAACGTCGCTTTGTTTCAGCGTTTTACTGACCCCGCGGTGCATGTTTGGAGACAAGCAGCCTTTGTCTAAGAGCAATTCCCCTTTCATGGAGGACATCCGTGCTTTTTAGCGTTCCCTGACGTGACGCAGCTCTCTTCTGCTTCTCTTACAGATGGATGGAGGCCTGCCTGGATGAGGAGTTGCCCCCAACGACGGAGCTGGAGGAGGGCTTGAGAAACGGGGTCTATCTGGCCAAACTGGGCAACTTCTTCGCTCCGAAGACGGTTTCCCTGAAAAAGATCTATGACCGTGAGCAGACGCGGTACAAGGTGACAGCATTGAGGTGTTTGATTCAGTGTACCGCTGCACAGGGGATCCCTGTGCAGGTGTAATTTAGCTGTTTGTTGTCTGATTACAATGTTTATCCTCCTTAATCCATGAAATACTGGGGGAAAATAACACTTTTCTCCATGCTATTATTTATCACTAGACGTTAAGAGAGTATAAATCCTTTTAAATCATCATTTAATGAACATTTGTAGCACCTTTGCTTGTCTCTGTTCACACACACTTTAATTTAGAAAACAGGTTCTGAAATCCAACCACTCAGAAGCTCCAAAGTCAAGCAACATTATAGTTTTTTTAAGGAGTCTCAGCTAAAGTGTTAAATGGTTAAAACCCCCCCGTCTCCACAGTTTGAATGTATGCAGGAAGCTAAGAGATGCTAATACAGTCCAGCTCAAAATGAAATTGAACTTCACAGTAACTCAAAGACTCGTTTTAAATGCCGATGGCTGCGTTCAGGAAGGATCTCCTGTAACGCAGCGTCTCTGATCCTCTTCTACATGTTTTTAAACCACAAACTGTTAATTAACACTCCAGATAAACAATTTATGATGATGTCGGTCATCTAAGAACACGACTTTCAGAGGTGCAGCGTTTAATTTAATGCTCCTCAGGTTGTCGTGTCTTTAAAATAGCGGGAGTTCCTGTCTGCAGATCTCCCTCGGTGTCGTTTAATGCATTGAGTTGTTTCTGGTCCATAGATGCATTTATATTCCCTTTTGTCACATTGCACAACCACAAAAGTCAGTGTGCTTTGAGATTTCAGATGATAGACCAACACAAAGTATTGCAAAGCCCTGAAGTGGAAGCAAGCGACACAAGTCCCCCCGTTTCTAATCTAATCTTAGTGGGAATCCAGCTGTTCTGATTCTTGCCCCAGAGGGTCGTAGTAGAACATTAAACCAGCATCTGATCAGATTAGACCCAAAATAACCTGAGGTTAAAATAAAAAACAATACGGTTAAGCTTAGTGATGGCAAGGGGATGCCCTTCAAACTTTTCAGGTTTCTATTCTTCAAAAGGAGGGCTGGTGTCCTGCGACTTTTAAACGTGTCCGTCGTACTGCGTGTGCAGCAAAGCTCTGCTGACGTTAGAGTCAGGGATGCTGCAGCGGAGCTCTGCTAATGTTGGAGTCAGGGATGCTGCAGCAGAGCTCTGCTGACGTTAGAGTCAGGGATGCTGCAGCAGAGCTCTGCTGACGTTAGAGTCAGGGATGCTGCAGCGGAGCTCTGCTGACGTTAGAGTCAGGGATGCTGCAACGCAGACGCAGCTAAAGGTTGCAGGACACCGGGCCTCCATGACTGGAGTCTGAGACCGCTGCTTAAAAGCCATGCGTTGAGCTTTAATTACTCTGCATTGACCTGTTACCTTAAATCTCAATAAAATACACAGACATGTGTCTGGTGCAACGTGACAAAATGTGGAGTATAAGTCCGTCTGCCAGGCGCTGCGGCTCAGAGTTTAGTTTTTTTACTGCGTGACCCACGGGTTTAGTAGCAAAAGGGTCTCATTTCACAGATGTATTCGCTTTTCTAACGAAGGTGTAACATTTCTCTGTTACTCTCCTACAGGCGACGGGTCTGCATTTCAGGCACACAGACAATGTCATCCAGTGGCTCAACGCCATGGCAGAGAAGGGACTGCCAAAGGTGAGCACAATTACTCCCGCACTAATTAATTAACCCAGCTCCCGGTGAGCGACCCCAACGAAGAGCTGCAGTTGTGAGCAACATGAACAGGCTTACGAAATGTTTTAAATGCTGATAACTGTTCCCAAAAGTGTAAAAAAAACAAAAAGAATTACTCTGATTGGTAAAATAGAATAAAATTGGCCTAAATTGTCATCGATCTGTGTCCAACTTGAGGAGCACAGGGTGTGTAAAGGCATATTAACGTTGTGTGATTCCCCGGCTGAGCTCATTTTCTGCACACATGCTCCAACATGACGCTGATATTCTCACCTCACCATTTCAGATCTTCTACCCTGAAACCACAGACATATACGACCGAAAGAACATGCCGCGGTGCATCTACTGCATCCACGCGCTCAGGTTGGTTCCCTCTCCTGCTCCTTCATCCTCCTCCTCTTCCTCCTCAGCCCCGCAGCAGAGGGAGATCTGCATGAAACTCATTGAAGTCAAATGACAACTGGTTGGATTCTACTTCCTTTGATCGCTGTAACCGACTAAAAAGCGCACAAAGGGATGTTTGTTCATCGTAGCTGAAGTTTTTCCATCTGTTTGAATTTAGAAAGGCTGGTTGTCCCCAGTGGCCTGTTGGCTTTGTTGGCCTGAAACCTGTTTAAATGGGTATTCATGAGGAGAACAATGATGTTTTTAGCAGAAAGGTCTTCCAGGGTAGAAGGTATTGACCTTCTAAACTAAAACAAACACTTAAGCCAAAGTGGAAAAGTTTGTGTGAAAGAAAATACGTAGCCTAACCAGCAATAACTCTTCTGTCTGACTTTAACAGTCGGCTTTCTGATATTAATACCGTTTAGTAAGTTTTTGCAACGCTTTGCGAAGGGTTGAGGTCTAGACTTTGGAGATAACGTAGATCAATTAGTTTCATGCAGCTTCTCTGCGCAAACGAGACAGATGGTGGTGCTGATCATCAGAATAACGGATATCAACAGTTTATTTTTTTTGTTCTGCCTTAGAAAAAGGTGAAACATGGTTTGATTTCCATTTATAATCCCATGGAAGCAGCATGGGTGTACTTTCTTTTTTCTATGTGACTGTGTTTTCCTGTGCAATTGTTTGTCCGTGTCTAACTCTGACCTCATGCTGTGTTCCTCTTTTCGTTTTTAAACAGTCTCTACTTGTTCAAGCTGGGTTTGGCCCCGCAGATCCAGGACCTTTATGGAAAAGTCGATTTCACCCGTAAGTTGTTGGGCTCGAACGTTTCTCCCAGCTCTTAACCTGATTACGTCACCCGGAATCGCCGAGCATCACAAATGCCGCCTTGTTTGTGGAGTTGAAGTCAGAGTGGGGTCTCGGCTGGAGTGGGTTTTTTAACCGCGAAGCCCTGAGAGCGAGGAGCATGGCAGAGCCCCGGCCAGCAGGAGCAGCTGGAAATGTGAAAGTCATTAGTAACAGTTCAAGCTTTTCCTGTCTGTGGCGTTCCCGCTCAGCTGCACGTCCCAGAGCCAGCCTCTGGAATCCGATGGTCAAACATGAGCCAGGAACAGTTCGTCCCCACAAGTCTCCCACGTCCCTAAACCCACCCGCCCCCACCACCACCCAAAAAAAAAAAGCCCAGCTCCCTGTTTTTTCCTACTTGTTTCTTTTTCCACTGCAAATCCCTGAATCTGTGCCGTCTGTTCTCTGCCATCTCTCACAGAGGAGGAAATCAACAACATGAAGAACGAGCTGGA
This sequence comes from Fundulus heteroclitus, assembly GCF_011125445.2. NCBI lineage: Eukaryota > Metazoa > Chordata > Actinopteri > Cyprinodontiformes > Fundulidae > Fundulus > Fundulus heteroclitus. Next base: position 3,980,955 of record NC_046364.1, read on the forward strand.
GAAGTATGGGATCCAGATGCCCGCCTTCAGCAAGATAGGAGGGATCCTGGCCAACGAGCTGTCAGTGGATGAAGCTGCATGTGAGGAGGGGCTCCCATGACCACCGAGGGGAGGGTCTTACCCCGTTGCCCTTTAATTAGTGCATACTCAATTAATCCCCAAATGGGATTAATCGCTTCATTAAAATTAGCTTAAACTGCATCCAAACACTGTTTCAAGGTCCCTAAAAAGACCAAATAAATTCAATTCAATTCAATTTTATTTATATAGCGCCAATTCATGCAACATGTCGTCTCAAGGCACATTTCAAAGTCAAGTTAAATCAGATTATACAGATTTGAAATGAGATTTTCTGAAACATAAAACTAAACATAGCCTTAAACCGCAGTTTATCTGATATGACACTTCAAACGCTGTAAATATAACATTTCTAAATGACTGATTGGCAGAAGCAGATAAACAATGAAAGAATTCATGAATGAAAAATAAATATAAACATATATTTTATTTTCAAATTCTAACATAAATGCTAAAATTAGAATGATCTGGAAAAATACATTTTGGGGTCAGAGAGTTTGTGGATTGCTTTTAATCTGAAATTTGTGAAGCTCTTCTCTGACAATTAAATTTTATTTATTTTTTTGCTGGAAAAAGTAATAATTTTTTTCTCATTTCTAAACAAATTCACTGAAAACAAATTTATTGTAAAATAAAACGGAACAATGATTTTCCAAAATATGGCCAAAGCTGTTTGTAGCTGCATGATTGAAAATTTACAAATAAATCATCGCCTTCCAGATAATAGGCAGAGCCATCCTCACTAAAACTACAAAGAATAGCAGATTATCACATTTATTACTTTTACAACAGAGTTCAGCCTCCTAACATTTCAGCTCTGTCTTTTCTCTAACATTCATTCAATTAATAATTGGTGTCCAACATAATATTTTAGCAGAAACAGCTAAGTGTCCCCCCCCCCCGCTCAATTTCAATAAATTATGTTTTTGCAGCCATTTTTCTTTAAGTGCCTATTTATTTTCATAATATCGACTAGAATGCGTTTTGTTTTTTGCATGGTAGCAGATTTAAACAGTGAATGGAAAATAATCAATCATCATTATTGTTCCTGTTAGGATCCAGCTGGGATCAAATGTGCTGATCAGTGACATTCAGAGCAGCTGGTGGCTTTTCTTCATGCTGCTGATCGCTTCATATCAAACAAAAACAACACAAAATGCATCCCTTTGTTGACGGTTAATGTTGAATTTAACTTAAAATGAAATGGAAAAACGTTTCTAAATGATTTTCTTCCATCCTCAGTGCACGCTGCCGTGATCGCCATCAACGAGGCCATCGACCATGGAGTCCCAGAGGGCACCCTGGCTGCCATGCAGAACCCCAACGCCATGCTCCTCAACCTGGACACAAAGTCGGCCCAGACGTACCACGACACGCTTTACCGAGCAAAGGGGGAGAAGGTGGCCAGCTCACGAAAACGGGTAAGACGTTTTTGAGTCTTTATTCTCTGGAGGAAACATTGAAAATGGATTTTATTTGCAAAAGCCGGAATATTTATTTCCATTTTCCATTTCACTAAGTTTATACAAAACATTCTTGCAAAATAAAACAAGCTGAGATACGGAAGAGTATTAGAGCCATTTAAAAAAAAAAAAAGACCATTAAAGAAAAGGTCTATTCAATTTTGACTTTATTCTCAGAGTTCGGACTTTAGAGGAGCAATAAGGTGGGGCTTAAGTTCTGTCTGTAGACCAAAACAAGATGTCACCTTTCAGAGGACCGTTTCTAGTGAAGAAGAAACTTGTAACTTTATGATGCTGTTAGTAAGAGAACGTTTTGATCTGCTGGCGGTGTCTCCGCCATGTTGCTTCAACGCTGCGCCGCTCTGACGGTGGTATTTTAGGGCAGGGAGGGGCTAGGCCCTGACTGGCAGCTGTTCACGTGCACGTACATGCACACGCTGCGGGCCCGGCTTTGTAAACAAGAGACCGGAGAACAACACAGAGAGATGTGGTATGATGTCATACCATAGTCTATCTGAAATATTACCTTCTAATTCTTCACATTACTAGTTTTTAGTTCTTTCTATGTAAAATAATGAAATTTCACTTATTGCCCCATTATTTTTTTTACATAGTTTTTTTTTTTTCATAAAACTCTTTGAGAAAAAACTCAGAATTCTGAAATTAAAGTTAGAAAACTGTCATTAAAGTCAAAATTCTGACAGTCTGAATTGCTTAAACTTTTTTTATGACTATTTTTTTTTTTTTTTTTTTTTTTTTGGAATGACCCTAATCCTTTTCTGTAATGAAATGCAAAAACGTTTAACTGCAATCAAATATTTCTGATCATATACATTCTCTTTAAAAATGCAATTTCTTTGGTTTAGATTAAATTTTTAGAAGTTTAAAAGAATCCCAATTTTTTTTTACTGAATCGTTATAATCTGTTAAAACCAGGCAATTTAATTTAACTTCTGTTGTGCAGCTATAATTTAGATAAACTGGCTTTTAAGGGGTTAAAATCCAGAAAATATTTGAATCAGTGCTTTTAGGGGTTTATATTGATTTAAATCACCTTTTGTAACAACACTTAAAGCATAATGATACACTTTTATTTTTTGCTATTTGACAATGAACTGTCTGGTGTTTTTTTTCTTATTAGATTTTTAAAAAAATGTACGAAAATTTTGGTGAAGTCAGAAAGTAAAGACAGTTTCCACCGGTGAACATGTTGGAGTGGCACAAAGCTGCTGAAGTACGCAAACTTTTGCTGATTAAGATGTCAGTTTGACAACATAGGGGACTCCAAATCTGGTTTATTTTATTTACTTTAATGCTGATTAGCTGGTCTCCTGTTATTTAGGTTGGCTTCCAGTGAGGCTCCATTGTTTCTTTCTAAAACTAAAGGCGGGGTGGCGATCTCTAAAATCTCCTTGCAATTCACTTTGTGTGAAGGACTAATGCTCTAAATTGCCAAATGACCCAAGTTAACCCCATAAAACCGATGATTGACTGTTTTAATTGTTTAAAGCTAATAATACGCCGATGTCTGTGTTTCAGCAACTGGAGAACGCAGAAGCGGAGCAAGACGTCTACGACGAGCTTCTCACTCAGGCTGAAATCCAGGGCAACATCAACACGGTCAACGGTGAGCTCCACTGGCCCACCTTACAGACAAAAACTTTATTTATGAAGGTTTTACTGGATCTGACCGAGAAAATAACAACAAATAACAAATAACAATCTGAAAAGTGTGGCATGCCTTCACCCTGATACACCTCTAAAAAGATCCAGTCGAACCAGAACCAAATTTAGAACTCATCCTGTAAATGAATGCTAAATTAGGCCAATATGTGTGTAATTTAAGGCAAGTATAAATGCAGCTGTTCTGTTTCTGGCCTCAGAGGTTTGTTAGAGAACATTAGAGAACAACGAAGAACAAGTAACACAGCAGACGGGCCAGAGAGAAGTTTAAATAAGGGTTAGGTTATAAAATAATATCCCAAAGCTTTACACCCTCAACACAACCCACGGTAAAGCATGGTGGTGCTTTACCATCTTCATATCCATTTTCATTAGATATAAAGAATGATTTTAACTAAATACAGGATAATCCTTCATGAAAACATCTTGAAGGCTACAAAATAAGAAAGTTTCCGTTCAAATCCTCTCCAGACAATAATCTCAGGTTTGAGCTATTTTGCTTGGAGGATTTGCTTGGAACATTTCTGTTTCCAGGTGTTTAAAGATTAAAGGTCCCTAGCTATGTTAATAAATGTATTATAAAGTTTTTCCTGAAAGATTAGCAGGTGCTGCTGGCGTATTACTTGTTGTTTTGGTGTTTTATGCTTTGGTTTTGCTCAGTTTGTTAGTAAATAAAACCCTTCATGTTTATTTATAATAATAACTGCGGTACATGCTGCGCTTGTGCAGCAGGGGGTAAACAGGGAAGCAGCTAACGGCTATTAGCATCTTCCAGCAAATTTTGGAAACGATGAATAAAACATCAAGATCCAGTGTTTTAAAAAGAAAACGCGAAGAAACATGATTCCAAGAAGGAATAGCCTGGAATGTCTCTGGGAATCCAGTCTGAACGTTGGTGTTCACTGAAGCGGACGCTAAACCTGCCGAGGCTCAGATTTGACGCAGAGTTGACTGATGTGTGTAAACGTTCTTATTTATACTGTGATAATGCTGATAGCAATGCGCTTCTTAGTCTCTACATTCTTAAGTACAAACATTATAAATTGACTGGTTTATTGGTTATTACCTTGATGCTGTGTCCCTAACAGGAATTTTATTTCTCTTTAATGTTCTGATATGAGGCTCTTAAAGTTGCTGTAGATCGGTTTATTTAATTAATAACGGTTGGTCTTCATCATGCTGAGCTGCTGCTATACTGTGAGGCATGGCAGAGGGTCAGGCTCGGTCTGGCTTTATTTACAATTGATTTATTAATTAAGCAAACCAGCATTATGACAGTTCTGCAATACTGCCACTAGATGGCGCCGCATCTTTTTATATCTGCTAATCGCGCCTGGCGCTGAGGTTCTATTTAGGCTCAAAAAGGACCATCTGAACACTATCTGGATGGACGCTTGGTTTATATAACCTTATTTTATCATGATCAAAAGGTTTTTGGTCTTTTATTTTTTATAAGCATATAACGTGGCTATGCACCTTTAATAGTCGCACTCTGCAGACTTTCATCTGTAATTTACTTCACAGGTATGTGCTACTTTGTGGTGATCTGTCACTCAGTAAAATACATAAGTTAAAAAGTTCAAGGGGTGTGAAAAGTTTTGCATGGTGCTGCATTAGTGAATATGCCCCGTTTTATTTCTGATGCGTTGCTGGAACATTGATCGTTCTCCAACAGTGAGCAACGCCCTGAGTGCAGCTGAGCAGGCTCTGATGGGTGGAGATGAGGACAAGCTGTACGAGGCTCTGAAGGCCATGGGCATCCAGAACCTGCAGCCCCAGAACAAGGGCTGGTACCTGAAGCAGCTGCAGGGCGAGAGGGAGAATAAAGAGCAGGTATGGTCCAGACACGCTAAAACGATCGTAGATAAGGTTTCCCAAATGCTCATCGTATCTTCTCCATGCTAGGTGTCTCCTGGAGAACCTCTGACTAAAGATGAGCTGCAGAGCGGGGTGGATGTGTCCAACGAGGTTGCAGCAGGATACCTGAAGAGTAAGAGCTTCGGACAGTGAACGCGTCTATCTGTGCACGTCTCCGTCATTAATCCTGATTTCCTGCCCGCCTGCAGTGTTGAAGGCGGTGGAACGCATCAACGGCGCCGTGAGAGCGGGCGTGCCGGAGAAGACGATGGAGGAGCTGATGAACCCAGACGCTCAGCTGCCCGAGGTTTACCCGAGCGCCGCGGATCTCTACCAGAAGGAGCTGGCGTGTCTGCAGCAGCAAAGCCCTGAGGTGACTGCGCACGCCGTTCAGGCGCCAAGCTGTGGCTGCTGAGGCTGAACTTCAGGAGCGGCCGAGCTGGGAATGAAAACCGCTGACCTCGTCACGCCTCGGAAGCACCCTGATGCTTCAGTTTACTGCGTATACTAGTCCTCAGGTGCTCTGGTAGCCCTTTAAAGTCTTCATCAGTAGTTCTGCATTTAAAACCGTTTCTTGGGACGTTAGCTGCTCATTTTTGCCCCGTCTCCGTCCCGTAAGTTTTAGTAATGAATTTTTTTTTTTAACATGTCAAAGGAAATGGAAGATCTGAAGTGGTTTCGGTCAGTTATGGCATCGTAGAAAAACTAAAAACGAGAACACTTGTTAGAAAGCAGCCCTCTCCGTCCATCAGGCGTCCGTCTATCTGTTCGCTGGTCCAACTAAATCTGTCCGCCCATCCCGTTGTCCTTCTATTCCTCCGCACATTTCTTCGTCCCTTTCTACACCCGTTTGCTCATCCATTTGTCCCGCTGTGCCTCTGTGGCTCTATCTGCCCGTTTATCTATCCATTCCTAATTGATAAGTTACAATTACCGCATGGAGAAGTCAGGAATGCTGTCTTTAAAGGCATACTATGCAACATTTTTCAGTTAATTAATGTGTTCCATACCGTTTTGGATGATTAAATGAGTCATTTCAGGTCGAACAAAGGTTTTCTCGGCCGCCCTGGTGGTCTGTGGGGGAAATACCGTACTTGCAATTGCAGGAGCCCTCGGCCCGCACACACAGGCTCAGAAGTCTGGTGCAAGACTGCGAGAGTCGGTCTCGCTTTACGGCGAGAACTCCATGTGTTTTTGCCCTGCCATTCACTATATGCACGCGCGAAAGCAACAACAAAGAATCGCGTGTTAACGTCAAATAAACATGCAAGCATATCGAGTTTTTTTTTATTTTTATTTTATTCATTTATTTTTGGAATGTTGGCGAGGTGGTAGCATGAGTTTGGCCGCCTTGCCAAGATAGCGCTGCGGGAAACCCTGATGTTCATACCTTCACTGTGTTAGTCATTGTCTGTACTGCCGTTTTTTCCACTTTTCGTTGCGTTCGCCTGTCTGCTAAGCTCAAAACAACCGCGCCTGGCTTGATGGAGAAACCAGAACAGCTGAGCATCTTTATGACAGTGCACTTTTACTTTCGCCCTCTGGGGGGAGCCTCGCTGGAAAATCAACCCCGGTTGCATAGTATACCTTTTAAAGGCAGCCTGAGATATTTCTAGCGTCGGATCATCCGTGTGATGTTTCTTCCTGGCAGTCTGACGCCTTTTTCTCCCGGCCGTCCTGCAGGGCTCGCTGACGCACCCCGAGCTGCTTGTGGCCGTGGAGATGCTGTCCGCGGTGGTGCTGATGAACGAGGCCATGGACGTCGGGGACCGGGCCGCCCTGTGGAGACAGCTGGCCAGCTCCGTCACCGGGCTCAGCAACGTGGAGGACGAGTACGCCCAGAGGTGAGCGCGAAGAGCCGGTGGGCCTCTCCGGTCCTTCTGCCGCTCCCAGAGGCGTTAATGTGCCGTTTGTCCACCTCTCAGGTACGTTAATGTGCCGTTTGTCCACCTCTCAGGTACATGGATGAGCTGATGCGCATGAAAGCTGCAGCCAAGGAGCAGGGAATGAAATATCTGACGTGGAACGACATCCAGGCCTCCATCGACCAGGTCAACCTGGCCGTGCAGGAGGAGCATGAACGTAAGAGACGAGCTCTTAATGCACCAAGACGGCATGCCAAATCTTATGCAACACCATAACTGTGTGCACACGAGACTTTATTACATGTTTAATTGGTTAGCCAAACTATTTAATAACTGTCAGCCAAGCTAATGAGCATAAATAAGTTGGGACAGCTGCATTAATTACTTCTGCAGCCCACTCGCTTGCAGTGAATTATGATTGATTTCCTGCTGCGGGAACGACCCTCTGTGCAGGAATCGCTGCCATTGGCCAGATCAACGAGGCGCTGGACGAAGGGGACCCCATGAAGACGCTGGACATGCTGCAGAACCCGTCAGCCAAGCTCACAGATGTGGACCCGTCCATCGCCCAGCACTATCACGATAAGCTGCTGGAGGCCCGCAGGGAGAAGGCTCATGTAAGTCAGGAAGTCCTCTCTAGATAAAGCATCCTGCAGATGCTAGGGGAACCCCCCCCCCTTTATATCTCCCTTTCAAGCGCTCTGTACACTGCAAAAAGGGAACTAAAAGTAAGTACAATTTTCTTGAAATTAGCATATTTTTCCTTAATTTGAGCAGGTTACTAAGACCATTTGCCAATGGAATTAGTATTTTTACCCCTAAAATAAGATAATTAGATAACCTGCACTTAAAATAATATGATGGAGATAAATTGTTCTTATTTTCTATTGGCATATAGTCCTATTTAACTACTCAAATCAAGGAAAAATATGCTAATTTCAAGAAAATTTACTTACTTTTAGTTTCGTTTTTGCTGTGTAGTTTATGTAATCTCACAAACTGGACTTGTTCTTTGAAAGCTTTCTTTTGGTCTGTGGGTGGTTTCTATTCTTTTTTTCTCTTTTCAGATGGTTTTTTTTTATTTTTTATTTGAGGAACTTTAGTTACTCTGATCTTTGACTGATTCAGACTTGAAAAGCCTCCTGAAGACAGGGAACGAGAGAGAGAGCTTCCTAGGGCGCCCTGTTATGGGTGCCAGGTTGGAAATTGGGTTATGATGCCTGCGCTCCACCCCAGATAATTAAGGATTAAAGAAATGGGTTTATCTGCTGGTTCTGAGAGAAATGTGTCAGAATAGGCTGAACGTTGTAGTCTGTCATGCGGATGCGTTGCTGCAACCTATCCTGGGTGTTGGTCATAATGTTATGCCTGGTGAGCATATTAGACATGAGATATAAGAGCTCCTTTGAATGCAAGGTTTCAAAGTGTTTGGTGCACCCAGTTTGCTTTTTTTAAAGCAAAATATGCAGAATTAAGTGTTGCATCTACTCAACCGTGAGGAAATTTTTCTGAGATATCATTGGTAAATGTTGAGATGCATCTTCCCCACATTCTGTAGCATCTGTGTCAGCATCAACCGCTGTCTGAATCCAGGCTGAAGGTTTGAATCCCAACACTTAGGATGCAGAGTATCAGCCAGCAGTCAATCCATTTTTAATTTCAATGTCTGTCATTCCTTCCTGTCACCTTTCCCCACAGGCAGTGGTTTACCAGGTTGAATGTTACGCTAAATAAATGGAAAAATGAACATTTGCGTCTGGGATTGAATAACATTTTGGTTTGGAGCATCCGTTGGAAGCCCTTAAAACAGGAGGCTCCCATCCTGCAGAGCTACTATCCTCTCCCTGCAGATGCATCCTTGCTCCTGCTCACCTGCCTCAGATGGTTGAATTTCCTCATCAGCATCCGGTCAATCAGCTGCTCCTGCACATGTTTGCATTTCTGCACAGTTTAGGTAGAAAATATTTGCAAGTTTGTAACGTGACGTTGTGCAAACAGCTCCAAATTTCACAAAGCTTTATGTTGTCTACCTGGATAATATTTGCAACCTTGTGTTGTCATACTCGACTGCGTCTGGTTTTTGCTCCATGTAGGGCTGGACGACACGGGCAAAAGTTATATTATGATATATTTCTTCATTTCAGTCGATACGATATAGTTACGATATCGATATAAACAAAATGAAAGCCTCAGACTGCAAAGAATGTCCACAACAGATGCTCATACAAACGTATGACACTTATTTTGCCATGTTTATAAAACTCCTCCAATATTAGATAGATAGATAGATAGATAGATAGATAGATAGATAGATAGATAGATAGATAGAAAGAAAAAGGCTTAATTAAATCGGATCTGTTGAATCTTCACTCTTTATCAACATTAATTGTTTCAATTTCTTTTGCTAATTCTGTTAAAAAAAAGGGCCAAAAATAGCTAGTTTGAAAGGTATAAAATGGTATTTTAGCTCCAGCAACGTCATTCTCAATGAGCTCTTTGCAGAAAGTTTCCAGTCGTGTCACTTTATGCTAAATATTACTGAATATTTTGGCTCTCTGGGAGGGAAACATATAAAGAAGCGAGTAGTTTTTCCCCAGGAAAAGATGCTCAGGTTACCTCCAGCTTAAGGTTGTGCATTTCTGCAGGAGTCTTTCTTCATTATTTGCTTTTTCTGTGTGTAACTATTTTATTTTTTTTCCCTCGTAAGCTTTATGCAAACAGCTCATGCAAACAGAGTCGGACTACAGTTACTTCAGGCTGCCGGTCACATTTTGTCGGGACTTTATTTGAATGAAGACCTTAGATTAACTGCCGAACGTTAAGCTGGCGTGAAAAGAAGAAAAACAAAGCGCAGCTCTTTGACGTTCACTTTTCATGCGTGCAAAAAGCTGCAGATTCACATCCTCTGTGTAAATGTGCTGCGTGTAATTAAAACTCAGAGATGATTGCTGCAGAGAACGAGCCTCTGATGTGGCTCTTCTCACCCGTCTGCATTCAGTTGTCAGCGTGTTTATGAGGAACCTCCAGCATTTAGAGGCTCTTTTACAGTGAATGTGTTTGAGCTGAGCTGAGGGAAAGCTGCAGATGACTCCATGTGACTCAGGCTTCCAGCAGACGCTGATGTCATGGTGCTGCACCCCCCCCGCTTCCTGTCCCATATCCCTACAGGATGTGTAAGTTTGGCTTCGCGGGCTGAGATCCCCGCCGCCTTTTCTGCTTCCCAGTGAGCCGTTCAGCTTGAGAAACCTGGACACACAGCAGACCCGCTTTGTCTCGACAGCGCCTCTTCCTGTTGCCTCTGACTCGTTTGCCTGGGTTATCGTGAGGGGAAGAGTGCGGTTCTTCTGTGCAGAGAGCGTAGGCGCGGCACATTTGCATGTGACGTCGCGTGCAGAGGCGCCTTATTTGGGCCGTTTTCTTCGTGGCAGGGAGAGGAGCTGCACATGAGCACGCAGGTGTTCGCTGCAGCTCTGCTGCAGGGCAGAGAATCAGAGCCGAGCTTCAAACCCCAAACCAGGCAGGAGTTCAAGGCTTCCTGCCAGATTCTGTCCCTGTCCATTGTTGTTGAAACGGAGCCTCTGCCCGCTCTGCTTTGTCTGGAAACATGACGACTCGTGCAAAGTATTCACGCCCCCCTGAGGTTCCTCGCTTTTCGTCTTATTAAGCGTTTTGTTGGGTTTTTATGTGATTAACCTACACAAATAAATGTTCCAACAACGTAAATTCAGATAAATTCAGTCGTCCTGAGTGGGTCGCCTTTACAAACAGCTTCCCCTGCAGTCTGTGGAGGCGTCTACCAGCATGTAGAGCCTGAAACGCCTCAAGAGCGTCTGTAAAAATACATTTTAAATCTAGCCACATAGATTCCTGGTTGCACTTAGGTCCGGCCTTTGACTAGTCCGTTCTTCCACAGTATCTCCGGCTGCGTGTTCAGGGCGGTCGTCCTGCTGGAAGGTGAGCCGTCGCCCCACACTGCAAAAACAGAACTAAAAATAAGTAATATTTTCTTAAAATTAGTGTATCTGTCCCTGATTTGAGCAGGTAAATAAGATGATTTGCCAATGGAATAAGATTTTTGCACTTAAAATAGGAACAACTCATCTCCATCATCTTACTTCAAGTGCAGGATGTCTAATTATCTTATTTTAGGGGTCAAAATACTCATTCCATTGGCAGATCATCTTATTTAACTACTCAAATCTAGGTCAAAAACACAAATTTTAAGAACATTTTACTTATTTTTAGGTCTGTTTTTGCAGTAGAGTCTCTCGGCTCCTGACGCCTCTAACAGGTTTTCTTCCAGGATCATCCTGGATTTGGCTCCATCCATCTTCACATCCACTCAAACCAGCATCCCCTGTTCCCGATGAGGAATATCGTCAGCGCAGCATGATGCTGCCACCGCCGTGCTTCACTGACGGCACGGAGCGCTCAAGGCGTCGTTTCCCCTGCATGACTCGTGGCAAACTGAAAACGGGACGCCTTTAAACGTTTTTCTTCGTGCTTCTCTGCCGTAAAGACCAGATTTGTGGGTCGATTGACTGCCCTGCTGACGGAATCTGTTTCTCCACGGCTTCCTCCTGATGGTGGTGTTTGTTCGCCGCTGATGATCCATGGAGGCCGTCGCAGAGCAGCTGATTTACAGCAAGATAAAATAAATTTAGGCGCTGCGCTTTATTTTTAAAAAACTGTTTATAGATCTTTCTAAAAACGCTATAAGCGGTTCCACCAAAAAAAAAAAAGGGTAAGGAACAACATGGATCTGTTTTCCAGCCGATTTCACAGGCGTAGGAAATAACAAGCAGGACCTCGGTGGTCTGAGTCCATAAAAGGGCAGAAAGCCGACTGGTACACACACACACACACACACACACACACACACACACACACACACACACACACACACACACCGTTCCCCGGCCTGAAGACCGAGCTGGTGATTAAAGCAGCGCCGGCTTCCTGTCGGGTTCCTGATGGTCGGGGCAGATGAGGCGTTCCCCAGGCGGGTTCCTCAGGAGGACGAGGTGTAGTGGAGCAGGAGAGCCGGGGCACAAAGGAGCGAGAGAGCGTCTGCGTCTTTCACTTTGGTCTGATCCACTCTGCCGTCTCAGAGGTGTTAGTCAGAGAGGCAGAAATGGGCGCCGCGCTGTGGGCCGTGGCCAGATAAACAGCAGGAAGTCCGGCCCAGACTCCTCTGATGAACAACGTCGTCTCTCTGCGGGTCGTTATCGCCGGGTTCTGTGGCTGCAGCAATCACAACTTCATGCATCCAGATGCAGCAGAGTTTACCCGTTCTTTCACATTAAAGCGCCACCGGAAGAAATGAAACGAAATAAAGCTGCTTCGTCCAAATGTTGTTAAATTAAGTCTTTGGACGACCTTAGAAGTTTTTTTTTTTTTTTTAATAAAGTCTGAGATTTTAGGCGTCTGCAGAACCAGGCTGACGCTGTGCTTTCAGTATCTCCATTTATCTCTGTTTTATCTTCTATCAGCTCGTTCTTGTTTGACCTATGACCTTTGTGATTACTGTAGCTCAGCCTGGACGTAAAAAAAAAACAGCCCCGCTCATTGTTCTGGAGACGGTTTCTCAGGAAGTGAGATGAAGAGCAGAGTAGATTGTTGGATGGCTGAACTAATTTACCTCTAGAAAACTCAACCACCCCAAACTTTCACTTCCTCCTTTCCATGATGTGGTCATAAAGCTTGAAGCTGCACAGTAGCCTTCCTCCTCCTCCTCCTCCTCCTGCCGGGGCCCTGCCCGCTCCGGCACCACACCCTGTCTAATGCCTGCTGCCCTGCAGTGAGCCGTCTGCAAACGGCAATTACAGCAGCGGTCCAAATGCACAAAGCCTAATCTGCACTCAGGTTTGTTTACTACTTGGTGCACGCTGCTGCAGATGTTATCCTCCCACACGGCCGCGCTCTCCCCTCTCCTGCATGAGACATGAAGATCAGGTAACAGTTTTACCCGCACTTCTCACATGTATACCCCTCCTTCTATGTTCCCTGTGAGGAGAAGGGGTGGGAAATATGAAATAGGAGGCAGGGGCCTGAGGAAAAGCTCTCCAGGGCCGCTTTAGTACAGACAGAGGGCCATCTGGTGGCAGGTTGGCGCCACTACAGCGTAATATCAGGGAGGCAACTTGAAAACGCAGTAAATGCATCTTTCCAAAACTACTTTCGTTCCGACTAAAATCTAAAATGAATAGGGACCCATGACACGAACCAAAATGTAAAAGAAGTAAGTACACCCAATGATTTGGCAGCTTGCAGAAACTTTTTTCCCGCTTTTCTTTCCACGGCTGCTGGAGTTCATTTAAGTCTGAAAACGTTGTTTCTATAGATTCCACCACAGTGTTTCAACCAGGTTACGGCCTGGACTTTGACTAGGCCCTTTCAACAGTGGTTTAGATCCGCTTTGTGCTGATATGCTTTTTTTTTCCCTGCAGCCATGGTGTTGTGCATCAAGACCAGACATTTCCACTATGGTCGTGTCTTGTGGTTCATCAAGGTGCCGATAAAGGCCTGTAGACCCAGAGGTGGAGCTCTTGAGTTTGCTTCTCGTTTCTGTCAGCTATGTGCTCTCTGACCTTGGTTCACATTAGCTGAGAAGTTCAGCAGATCTCTGAAAGGTTTTCCCCTTGGAGGAAAACAGAATAGCTGCTCCTAATAGGGAACATTAATATTCTAGACGGCGTGTTGGACTTTTATGTGCACAAGCATCCAAGTTGAGTCTTTAGATGCCTTTTGTTTTTTTTCTGAACGCAGCATTACAAAGATACACTAATAAGAGCATTGTGAAACTGACCAAATGTCTTAAATTACGATACTGCAGCCCTCCTGCTTTAAGATAATACTGAATTAAAGCTCCCTCACTGCAAAACCAGAACTAACAATAAGTAAAATTTTCTTGAAAGTAGCTTATTTGTCCTTTATTTGAGCAGCTAAATAAGATTATCTGCCAATGGAATGAGTATTTTTACCCCTAAAATAAGATAATTAGATATAATGCACTGGAAATAAGTTGATGGAGATGAATTGTTCCTATTTTAAGTGCAAACATCTCATTCCATTGGCAGATAAACTTATTTAGCTGCTCAAATAAAGTACAAATACACTAATTTCAAGAAAATGTTACTTATTTTTAGTTTAGTTTAGTCTGTTTTTGCAGTGCTGGTCCTGCTTCTATAGCTGCCGTTTATGTTTGCATGGTTTCTGACCTTTTTGTCTGTTTTCTTTATTTTCCAGGAGACTGAGGATCCCTCTGCTGTACTGTGGCTGGATGAGATCCAGAATGCCATCCTGAGGGCAAACCAAGACACAAAGGAGGCCTTAGAGTGTAAGAAAACACACCGTGTGCTTTCCGACGTCTTTCAGTCGTGTCTGTGGGGAAACCGTAAGGCTTCATGTGAGGATTTGTGCCGACAGTCTCACAGTCCATCCAGGCCATAAACGAGGCCATCGGTGCCGGAGACGCTGCTCAGACTCTGGCTGCGCTGCGCAGTCCTGGAGCTGGACTGTACGGCGTCACCTCTGAGTGCGCGCAGACCTACCAGGACGACCTGGCCAAGATTAAAGAGGAGAAGAAGAACGAAGGTGAGCGCCTGCGTTTAACGACTGTGCTCCTGGTTTGGGGCGTTGCTGGGGTCTGTTGTCCGTATAATCATCAGCCGGAGATTAATCAAATTAATGTTTTGTGAGAACGGATTGATCTGATTATAAGACGATGGGTTGCAGCTCAGAATAAGTCAGTTCGGTTCGGTTTTAAGCCGAAACAAGGTGTGCACCAACACCTTCACCGCTGTAAAGTAAAAGCGTGCAGCGCCTAAAGAATGGACTGTCCAAGACTCCTGAGCCTGCAGGGGAAGATGAGAGGAAACAGAGCGTTATACCGAATGTTCACTGCAAAAAAGGGAACTAAAGTAAGTAAAAATTTCTTGAAATTAGTGTATTTTTCCTTGATTTGAGGAGCTAAATAAGACTATTTGCCACTGGAATGAGTATTTTTACCCCTAAAATAAGATAATTAGAAGTACTGCACTTGAAATAAGATGATGGAGATGAATTGTTCCTAATTTAAGTGCAAAAATCTTATTCCATTGGCAAATAGTCTCATTTAGCTCCTCAAATCAAGGAAAAATACACTGATTTAAAAAAAAAAAAAAATGTCACTTACTTTTAGTTCCCTTTTTGCAGTGTTTAGCCATGTAGAAATGTGTAATTATGACTCGGTAGAGGAGAGCTTCTCTCTTTTACAGCCTGCAGGTTTTGAGCATGGTTTGTCGGCTGCAGTTTTGTTGGTAGGAACCATAAAGATGATGAGAACTGAGCAGGAACGTTATCAGAAGAGTCTCCTTAGAACCAGCTGGACCTGCCAGGAAGATTCTGGTTTATGGAGAGATTCGTCTCTGGTTACGTGACGCAAAGACGAGGGTGTCGCTGGTAGCAGCTGGCCGACAATAATAAAGAAAATAAATCAGAAGTTAAGGAATATCTCTGCAGTTTAGGACTCTCTGGTTGCTTTAGATCTATAATGTATCTATAAATATTTATAATTATGCTTAGTTTAAGAAAGGATGTTAAGCCTCACATTTACAAATAAATACTAGATAAAAATTTATTAATTTAAAAATACAAATGATTGAAGCGTTTATCAATTAAGGCTACAAGAAATCATTGATAAAGTAAATAAACGGCTCAAGCTGAATAAGTCTTAGTTTCAGGTTTCAGTGATGCAAAAGAGCGACGGATGTTTCTGTGAGGGTGGCGCAGGGTGTTTCTGGGTTAAGAAGGTTTCATTTTCACATACGGGCCACTGGATAGCTTTAGGTTCTTTTACACTTATCTTTGTCTGATATTAAAATTAGTTTGATCTGAATCTGTACATCTAAAAAGATTACGAGTTTCCAGAGCTTTACTCAGAGAGCTAAAGCAGCTTTATTCTTTTTTCTAGCTTTGCTATTCTGCAGAAGCTTTAGTGCAGCAACATGAGGTTCTTCAACGTTGGGTTTTCTGTGAGGGGAAAGCATTAAAATCTATAGATATTATTATTATTATTATTATTATTATTATTATTATTATTATTATTATTATTATTATTATTATTGCAAATGTTGTACTGTGAAATATATAATTAAATTAAAGTAGGAAAGCATGAGCTTTTTAAAGTGCAAAAAATAAGTTTAGCAATAAAAACTGCTGCTGATGAACCTTTTACTGACTTTTGCACCTTAAACTCAGGTTAACTACTCATCAGAATACAAATGCAGGGTTTTGCATGAGGATAATATCCTCGTCCTCTTGCAAAACACATTTATCTTCCTAAATGTCATAAAGAAAGCAGCTCCAAGGCCTTCGCTGCCTTTAATGCTCCCTGTGGAAACCCAGGGATGACCTGAAACTGTGATTCATTGGTGTTACCTGTGCAAGCTAAAGCTATAAGAGTCCGTGTCTGGCCAGGTGATAACGGCAGTGAGTGGGTCAAACACTGGGTGAAGGGAGGACACAACTACTACTACAACCTGCAGACCAAGGAGGGCACGTGGGTGGAGCCTGAGGGCTTCGTGCCAAACAACACCCACATCAACAAGGAGGAGATCCAGGTAGGGACCTGCTGATGGGCCTCACCTGAGGTCCGGAGCCCCGTTTGACCGCTTTCTTCTGCTACCAGGGGGTTGTTTCTGGGGTGACTACAGCATACAACCGGGAGCAGCTGTGGCTCGCCAATGAGACTCTAATCACAAAGCTTCAGGCTCGATGTCGCGGCTACCTGGTGAGAAACGGCCTGAAGGAGCGGATGAACTTCCTGAAGTCTCAGGGTCCGGCCGTGACGTGCATCCAGGTGAGAGATCTGCGGTCAAATGAACAAAACAAAAAAAACTGGATTAAACGCGAACACATCAGTCTGATACGGGAACCTTTTTCTTCTCAGGCTCACTGGAAAGGCCACAAGCAGAGGAAGGCGTTCAAAGAGCGCAAGCAGTACCTGAAGGATCACACCGGAGAGGTGGTTAAGGTGAGATTAGCAAGACGGTCCGCTAATCTGACGGCTGGCTGTGGAAAAGAAGCATTAAAAACCGACGGCTTTGTCTTCCTTTGTTAGATTCAGTCTATGGTCCGAATGCATCAAGCTCGTAAGAAGTACAAAGATCGGCTCAAGTACTTCCAGGATCACGTGAGTGTTGTTTTCCCATCCGATATGAAAAATCACGGCGCTTACCTTTTTATTATTTTACCAAGCGTGACAAAAGGAAAGTGAGGTTTGTGTTTCTGGGAAGGCCTTGGTGAGTTGTTAGGGACATTATGAAGACCGAGGAACAGAAGAGCAATAACCTGCTAACTGTGGAGGAGCTGCAGACATTTACAGCTCAGGTGGTAGAATCTGTTCACAGAACCATTATCAGTTAGGCACGTCCCAAATCTTATCCAAGAGTAGTACGAGGAAAGTAGGGCTGGACGACAGAGCAAAAAAAAAACATATTGATAAAATGGAAATCTTATCGATCAATGTCGATAATTATCAACAAATTCAAAACATATATTTAAAGTGCAGCCCTGGACATTTTATGCTGGTTCTTAACTAACCAACTTTTTACCAAAAGTGCAAGTTTTTAAAAACGATAAAAGAATGTGCTCTCTGAACTTTTCGAAGGGGGCGGAGCTTGGTTCCTGGGTCTGCGTTGTGATTGGTGGGGATGATGTAGCGACTTTAATGTTGACCTACACGATAGGCTAGGATGCAAAGGAAGGAAAACTCTTTTTTTCTATCATATGTCGTCTATCAATCAATATATATTGTTATTGAATAATCGTCCAGCTCTAGAAGGAAAGACGCTGTGTTTACCACAAGTAACATGGGGGATACGACAAATCTGGTCTTGTAAGACCAAAATGTTCGTGTTTGCCTTCATGAAAAAAATCCTATTGGTCAGAAAACTGCCTCAGAGGTCTTCCCCCATTTAATGTTTTACTCCTAAACCTTTTTGTTCCTCTCAGGTTTCTGCGGCATATCCTGCCTCACAGTTAGACGCCCGAGCCCTTTCTTTAAATTCCAGAGAAGAGTCAAGAAGACCTAAATTTGAAATAGATTTTAATAAATTTACTTTATATCATGAATGTTTATTTCATACAGAAAGTCTCTACAAGTAGTTCTTGATTTTAGTTTTGTTTAGTGTGTCATTGGGCAGTGGAGTGGCGTGATTTATTAATAAAGGTTAGATCTCCAGCATTATAGAGCTCCAATAATCAAGCTTTTAATATTAAGCATTCATGTTGTTCATTCTTAAAAAAATAACTATTCATTTTCATTATTCCAAAGTCATCTATTCCTTGCTTAAAATGTTTATTAAAAGATTTGTAATAATAATATTGAAATAAAAATAAAAAAAACTCTGGCATTAGGACAATTCCTCCATCAAAGGAACCTTAATTGGACTAATCTTCATTTTAAGGAACCAATACATATTTTTTTGAGAAATTTCTCTCTACATAAGGTTTGAACTCTGATCTTTAAATGAAGCAGTGAGGTCTGCAGAGCTTTGGACGTGGCTCTGGGTTCCTCTGTGACTTCGTGTATCAGTCGATGATGGAGATGCTTAGTCATTTTGGTCGTGCAGCTTCTTGGACAGCTTCCCTGCTGTGCCTTATTTTCACCATTTGTGGATAATGGTTGTTTTTTTTGGTACTCTAGAGTCCAACGTTTGCATTTAGTTACCTTATGTCACCGTATTATTGTCCGACAACATTTTCTTTAAGGATCGGAAACATTTAAAAGTGACCAAATCAGTGAAAAACAGAAGAAATCTGAGTGAAATCATGTCGTCTCTGACTGCAGATCAACGATGTGGTGAAGATCCAGGCGTTCATCAGAGCCAACAAGGCGAGGGATGACTACAAGACTCTGAGTGAGTAGCGCGCTCAAACAAACTCAGCCTCTGAGTTTAGCGATGGTTTAACGTTCCCGCCAAACTTTCTGCAGCCAATGCCGAAAACCCCCCAATGGCGGTGGTGAGGAAGTTCGTCCACCTGCTGGACCACAGCGACCAGGACTTCCAGGAGGAGCTGGAGCTGATGCGGCTGCGGGAGGAGGTGGTCACGAACATCCGCTCCAACCAGCAGCTGGAGAACGACCTGAACGGGATGGACATCAAGATCGGTCTGCTGGTGAAGAACAAGATCACCCTGCAGGAGGTGGTGTCCCACAGCAAGAAGCTGAGCAAGAAGAATAAGTCCCAGCTCTCTGACATGATGATGATGAACAAGCAGAGGGGAGGCCTGAAGGCTCTCAGCAAGGAGAAGAGAGTCAAGCTGGAGGCCTACCAGCATCTCTTCTACCTTTTACAGGTAACAGTCCATCTCAGTATTCCTCTCTTGTTGAGTTTCTATAGATGCAAAGTCTGCCTGATAACAGTCCTTTAAATGTCTGGTACTTTTTAGACCAACCCGACATACCTGGCCAAGCTGATCTTCCAGATGCCACAGAATAAATCTACAAAATTCATGGACTCCGTCATCTTCACCTTGTATAACTACGCCTCAAACCAGCGGGAGGAGTACCTGCTCCTGAAGCTCTTCAAAACGGCTCTGCAGGAGGAGATCAAGTAAGCAAAAAAAAAAAAAAAGTCGTACTATGTTAAGTCACGCTTTTAGTTTTAAAACAAATAATTGCTGCTGAGTCAGATCAGGTTCTCCACAGCACACACTATATCTGAAGATTCAGACGGCCATGGAGGGAGGTGGATTATAATCTAGTAATTTTATTGGGCCATCAGATTTGGGCCATTATAATGCTCAAAGATGGTATTTGAAGGAGTTTATGATGCTATGCACTCCAAATACCATTATAACTCCTCCATCGTGCTTTTCCTCAGTTTACATTGTTTTAACCTACATGCAGAGTTTGTTCCTGAAAAGCTCAGTTGCATGGTTCCAGTTAGGGCAGGGCGATTATGGCATAAAACTTTTTTTTTTAACCAAATCCGATTAATCGATTTTCTTCCTTCTTTGTTTCATTAAAACAAATTGGTGAAATTATGTTTAAAAATGTAATTTTATTTCAATAATCTCATCTCGGAGTTGACCTGAATTCAAAGTGCACATTTTTTACGAGCTTTAAAGCTTTGTTCATAAAACATGATGGTCAGCTCTGCCATAGTAAATAATGAAAATATAACACAAAGTATTTGCTGCTAGTGGTCTTACACATCTACGTACACTTTACTTGAGTAACTTCACACCAACGTCAAAAAGATGAGTAAATGAATAACTTTAAGGTAAATAGCCACATAATATGCTCATTAAAAAAGACCAAAAACTGTTTGATCATTATTAAAATAAGGTTATATACACCAAGCTTGATATTGTTTCGATGGTCCTTTTTGAGCCAACGAACAATTCCCTCTCAGACGCGATTAGCAACTATAAACAGACGTGGCGCCATCTAGCGACAGTATCACAGAACTTTCATAATGCCG
The DNA here is from genome assembly GCF_011125445.2 of Fundulus heteroclitus. Taxonomy (NCBI): domain Eukaryota; kingdom Metazoa; phylum Chordata; class Actinopteri; order Cyprinodontiformes; family Fundulidae; genus Fundulus; species Fundulus heteroclitus. The sequence continues at coordinate 4,001,373 of NC_046364.1, forward strand.
GTTTATTCGTGTAATTAATAAATCAAAATTAAATCATGACAGACCGACCCTGACCCCTTTTTTTTTTGAGGGGGGGTCACTAGATATTGGAACATTTTCCGCTGTTTCGCTAGGAGATGCTAGTAGCCGTTAGCCGCTTCCTAGCTTTAACCCCTGCTGTGCATGCGCAGTACGTTCTTCCGTTAATATCGTGAATAAACAAAAATTATTTACTCACCAATTGAGCAAGAACAAAGCATAAAACGCCAAAATAACAACTAATACGCCAGCAGGGCGTGATGGTCTTTCATAAAAACTTTGTATGCAACCATAGTGAGCTAGTACTGACATATAAATTAAAAAAAAGTTAAATACAATGGCTAGGCACCTTTTAATGTGCCTCATATTAGAGTAAAACATTTTCCTCTTTGGAGTATTTGACAATCTATCTTCCCTAAACATATATTCAAATTTACAGGCTACTACCAAAACAATTTCCACTTTTGAGACTGACGTAGTGCAAAGTTTCATGGAAGCCCAGGGCATTGGCAAAAAATAAAACATAAAGTCTTGATTTTCCAAAATTAAATCTTCATGAGTTGCAAATTCAACTGAATTGATAAAATCGATTTATCATCCAGCTTTAGTTCAGTAGAGTTAAGCAAGCTTTACAGGTTTGTTTGTGGCGGTAGAGCAAAAAAGCCCCACTAATGGCCAGTTGCCATGTAGATAGCATCTCAGGTTTGCCATGGAGACTTTGTGAGCTGATGGTTCAATCTTTGTTTCAGTTCTTGAACAATAAAGTTTAAAAAAATAAAGTTTACCCCCTGTAACAACCCCGTTGTAGAGGATGTGTGGGACATACTTGGGACTTGCTTTGACTGTAGCTTCTGGCAGATTTATTCAAGTAGCGATCTTATTGTAGCAATTTCTGAACTTAGTAAACTGAAAACACATCTGCAATACGTAAATATGTTCTCCAGCCTTTCCCGTTTTAAAAACAGCCTAGCAGACCTCTGTTTGTGTTTTTTAGATGGCTTTATTGTTGATCTAGCTGGACGCTGTTGTCATTTTCTAACGCGTATCAGCATGTAATGACTGCTTATTAAGCCAAAGGTCTTACACGTCGTTGTTCTGCTTGTAGGTCAAAGGTGGACCAGATGAAGGAGATCATCACAGGAAACCCAACCGTAATCAAGATGGTGGTGAGCTTCCACCGAGGCACGCGAGGACAGAATGCACTGAGGCAGATCCTGGCACCTGTGGTCAGGGAGATCATGGACGACAAAACGCTAAACATCAAGACGGACCCAGTGGACATCTACAAGAGCTGGGTGAACCAGATGGAGAGCCAGACTGGAGAGGCCAGGTGAGCTGGAGGTCTGGCTGCTACGGCACGTCATAATGAGCCGCAATGTGAGAAAGACTGAATACTGGTAATGACCAGAAAGGAGACAAAGTTAAATAAACATGTAACAAAGGAGAACAACTGAAGTTGTGATGATGCTCTGAGTTAAATGTAAACATTCTCCAAACTTCTTACCTTACATTTAAAAAACAGACAAGGAGCAAGGTTTTTAGATCCTAATCACACAAAAACTTGGTTCAAATGATCCAGACTCTGAAAGACAAGCTGGTCTGGTTGCAGCATTTTGTGTGTTTAGAAGAATTATTGACACAGTTATTTGAACCTTAGTTGGAGCTATTTTTCAGTTTGCAGGTTTTCCCCATGCATCTGTTGGTTTTCTCCTGGCAGTTTGGTGTCCATCCACAGTCCAAAAGGAGATGCATGTGATGATTTCTTTTTCTCCCCTTGTTGACAGTAAGCTGCCTTATGACGTCACTCCAGAACAAGCCATGTCTCACGAAGAGGTGAGGACGAGACTGGAGGCCTCCATCAAGAACATGAGGACCATCACTGACAGATTTTTGTCTGCCATCATAGTCTCTGTGGATAAAATTCCGTACGTTCCTCATTTTTAGCATCATAATAAAGATGTGCTTAATTTCGTTTCTTAGCATAGCCATTCTGTTCTATTTTCTGTTGATTTTAAGTGACTTTTTGTTTCTCAGATACGGAATGCGGTTCATCTCCAAGGTGCTGAAGGACACTCTCCAAGAGAAGTTCCCAGATTCTACAGAGGATGAGCTGCTCAAGGTTTGTGTCTTGATTTGTTATCTTATTTCATTCTTTAATTGACAAGTTTTTGCAAAACACAAACATATTTATGCAACATATATAAGACAGCTAATCATACACATAGTGACTCGCTATTGTGTTGACTACTATATTTTTCTGGCCTTAAGGTGCACCGGATTATAAGGCGCACTAAATATTCTTCCCAAGTGTGTAACATCACTCCTTCACGTCCATAACTCTCTATCCATCTCTGTCAGGAGGACAGAGTAGCTGGACTACACTGCCCTGCTTCTAACATAAGGCCAAAATAAACTTAACTTTTAGATTGAATTAACTCACTAGGTTTATTCTTGCTAGCGTGTACTCTAAGCGGCTTTACATTAATACACTTCTAGTTTAGACATTACAGTCAGGCAGTCTTGTAGACAGCTCAGGGGTCCTATCAGGTAGTGACACAGTGTACCGTAATACTCCAAATATCCATTGAGCGGAGTGGCTTCATTGCTAACCAAATTCGTACTTACACATTTTAACAGATTTTTGAACGTCTTGTACGACATAAAATCAGTCAATAAGCACAACAGTGATTATATATAAGGTGCACCATAAATTTTTGAGAAAATTTTAAGAAAGGATTTTAAGTGCGCCTTATAGTCCGAAATATACGGTATGTAGAGGACTGAGTACCATCCAGCATAGACAGTTTTTTTGCCCTTTTTCTTGATACTTGAGGATTGGGTTAGAAAGTATAAGTTTTTAACTGTGCATATCATTGCAGACGGTGTGATAATACACTAAATGCCACAGTCTTAAATGTGTTTAAAACCAGCAACACAAAAGACTGATTAATTGAATTACAGTATTTACTAGTTCATTATATCACAGTTGCCAACTTTAGCACTACAGGATTTTTGGTCTGGAAGGGCAACCTAATTAAATCACCTAAATTAACCTCAATCCAAATTTTCTATATTTTAAAGTTGTAAACCATCACAATATTCTGGAAGCAAAATCAGAATATCATAAGAAAGTTATAAATACTGGATCTAGTAAACCCCAGTTTCTAAAACTGTTGAACGAGTAAAAATTATGATTTTTAAAGTTGTAATTATAGTTTACACTAGAACAAAAAGTTTTGTACATTTTTTTTTTTTCAACACCCAACCAATTCCTATAACCATAGTCCTAAAGAGGCAAACTACTTAAAGGTTAAGGTATCTGGGGAATTATTGACAATGGCCATTTTTAATAAATGTGGAAATCAAAATAGTTAACTGTGGACACCAAATTACTAAAATCAGGTTTAATCACAATAACCTAATGTTGGCATGCTAATGTCATCAGTAGTCCCAAAATTTAACTGAGGACATCAACATGATGTGTTAATAAAAACAAGAATATAGTACAGACCGTGGATGTTGGCACACTAATGTTATCCTAACTAACAATAGATGCTAGCCTGCTAATGTTTGTCAAAATGACAGACTTTGTATTTTTGCACATTAATGCTAATTGTCATAATCAGTTGTGTACATTAGCATGCTAACATAAACGTTAACAACAATGACCAGTTATGGATGTTTGCATGCTAATGTCAATCGTAAAAGAAAAATCTACTTTTGATGTTAGATGTTAGCTGGCATACTGAGGTTTATCATAATACACAAAGGTAGACTACAGCAGGCTATTATTGGCATTAATCTCAATTATTCTGTAGAAGTTTGTATGCTAATGTCAGCAGTAACAAGCTGTTTGCTAGCTAACGTCACCATGCTAATGCTGGCATTTATCACAATACCATGGATGTTAGAAATATAATGTCAATTATAATTAATTGTGGATCTTGCTGTGTTACTATGTTTTCATTAATCAAAACTATGGATGATGATATAATAATGTATTAATATTTAAACTGAAGCCTTTAAGCCAGTGCTTGCATTAATTACAATAATCAACCATGGACGTTGATGTGCTACGTTTTGCTTTAATTATGACAAACTATGAATCTTCATACGGTAATAATGATTCATTATGGATGTTATTGTGCTAATGTTTATATTAATTATAGTAATGAACATTTAATATTAGCTTTTAGATTATTTTTACATAAAGTGTGTTAAATTGACCCATTAACTCCAGCCCATTAACTTTCGTAGTGCCACTTATTTAACTGTTTTCATGCCCATTTCCTTCCAGTTCTGCTTTTCTTTGTTACACATTTCGTTTCTTTTCCTGGTGTTGTCCTCTTCTTCCCACGTTTCCAACCAATTCCACTCTCTCTTTCCTGATTTTCAGCTGCCCTCTTATCTCTGCTGATAACAAGGTGAGCCATGCCACCCTTTACGCTTTCTTTTCATGCTGCTCACTTTATCTCTTACACTTTTCTCCATCTCTCCAAAGCATTTACTCAACTCTGAAATTCAAACTCCTCTCACGATTGTGCTAAAATGCATCTAAAATGGAAGATTAATGAAGTAGTTAGTTGCTACTTCATTTTCAAGATATATAATTATCTTAGGTTGAAGTGTATGACACAAAATTCAAATGACTTTAACGGTAATAAAGGGTACAATTATTCCACTTGTTCTGGATATTTATGATTTTAAGTGACTGAGCTATTTGGTTTTGAACTTTCCAGATCATAGGGAACCTTTTGTATTACCGCTACATGAACCCTGCCATTGTGGCACCTGATGCCTTCGACATTATTGAGGTGTCCGCTGGTGGTCAGCTTACAACCGAACAAAGAAGAAACCTGGGTTCTGTGGCCAAGATGCTTCAGCACGCTGCGTCCAACAAGATGTTCCTGGGAGACAACGCTCACCTTAATCCCATCAATGAATATCTCACCACCTCCTACCAGAAGTTCAGGTCTGAAATTTGAATACTTTCAAACATTGCTGGCCAAAATGTAGCTTTTTTTGTGGTCCGTTTTGGTAAACAAAAGAGCTGAGCCAAAGAGCAAAGCTGCTCCACCTCGTCAAAAGCAGCCAGTTGAGGTGGTATGGGCATCTGATCAGCCCCCTAGGCGCCTCCCTTTGGGGGTTTTCCGGTCACGTCCCAGTAGAAGGAGGGCCTGGGGAAGACCCAGAACTCCCTGGAGGGACTATAGATCTTGTAAGAGATTATGAGATTACAGAGACTGGACTGCAACATGGAAATTACAGATGTATGGACTCTGAAGGCACAGAGTCTGACATACTTAGACTGGAAAGAATGACTGATTAGGGGAAAATGTGTCAGCAAGGACACGTCTGCATTACAGCATGATCTTCTCCACCAATATGATGAACAGAACGCTGATATCATACTGTGCCCGGCCCTGAATGGGTGGACAAATGCTTCCTATTTAACGTCTGTGTGAGAGAACAAACAGGGTTCTCGGGTACCAGTTGGGTTGTTATGAGAACCCAGTACTGAAACTGTAAACATCCCTCTGCCTTTAGATTAAATACGGTTAAATATAGTCACGGTTTGAAGAGTCTTTTTATTATTACAGAAGTCTGCAATAGAAACACCACATTACCAGATAAAAGAACCAGGGGAGACTGAGAACATGTCTTTTCTTTAGCAATCTCATCTGGCCTGGGAACATCTTGGGTCCCCCCAGAGTTGGAGGATGTTGCTCGGGAGGGGAATGTCTCGGTTCCTGTCCTGGACCTCTTGCCCCCGCTACACAATCTCTGAATTAATTTGATGTTTTTTCTTCTTCTTCTGTCAAAGGCGCTTCTTTCTGGCTGCATGCGACGTTCCATCACTTGAAGACAAATTCAACGTGGACCAGTACTCGGACCTGGTCACAGTCACCAAACCTGTCATCTACATATCTATTGGAGAGATCATAAACACTCACACTGTGAGTTCAGATCACCCCGCTGTGTTATTAATTCTTTACTCCGTGATGTTTTTATAAAAACAGAAATCCTTTGTGTTCTGTTAGCTGCTGCTGGACCACCAGGACGCCATCGCTCCCGAGCACAATGACCCCATCCATGAGCTGCTGGAGGACCTGGGCGAGGTTCCGACTGTGGAGTCGCTCATTGGTGAGTGAAGTGGAGACAATCAAAGTACCACTGACACATTTCTACGGAGCCCTAGAGGGGTCATCGCAAAATGTTTTGCATGTTGAGAGAATTAGCGCTCGTTTAACTATATTGTGTGCACAATTTACTATATTGTGCTCTCGTTTGACTATAGTGTGAGCTAATTTTACTAAATTGAGCTCTCATTTTAGGCATAGTAAAACGAGGGTACGATTTATTAAACGAGTGCACGATTTACTAAAACGAGAGCACAATTTAGTGAACATGGTTATAGAACATTGTGTGCACAATCTACTTAAACGTGGACACAATATGTAAAACGTGCACTCAATATTGTCTTGACACATGTCAACATGAGCACGTTATAGTATATTCAAGATCTCGATTTACCAAAACGCACCCACGAATAATTAAAACGTGTGCTCGAATAAGTTTTATTAATTCGAGGGCTCAATTAAATGAAAACCTGCTCACAAATTATCACGACCTAAATTTCTTTTTTGTTACTGTTTTTTTTTTTGTTTTTTTTTATAGCAGCCTGAAGTAATTCTGAGCAGAAAGTATCTTATCTGTGATATAAGGCAATCAGGGTTACCTTCGCTTGGATTTACAGGAATTGTTTCGGAGGACTTGCATCAGAAAACTATAAATTTGAAAGTTCTTGCAGTCTATTGGAACACAGTTAAATCAATAGTTTTTTTATAGGTACTTTTATACCATCTTGGTTTTGCATTAGATGTTTTTTTACTCAGTTGTTTGTAGGAGACAGGAAAAAAAACATCTATTATGTTGCTACGCAGGTAAGCCACTGACTGTTTACTGGAGGTGTAACTAGATCTTGTGATCTTAAAGTGTGATAATTTTGTAAGGAAGTGTTTGCAGTTTTCATCAGCTAGGGAAGGCCAATAATATGAATTTAAAGATGCAGAACAACAGAAGGGTATAGCTGCAGCCACCAGAAAACATGTCGCCGGTAAATACGCCGTCCCCTAGCCCGAAAGTCAGTGGGCGTGTTGCGTCCACCCTAACCGTAACCCTCCCTCAATAGCTTTGATTGAGAAAGCCCTTCGGATGAAGAGCGACACATTTTCAACTACAAGAGCAGAACTCCAGTTGTTTTGTTTTCTAACTTTTTTTTTTAGGTTTTATTTTAATAATATAATGTTTCTATTAGCTGTGTCTGTCCACTTTACTTTCCTGATTTGGTTACAGTAGAGGTTAGAGTAGTGGAAAGTCAAAGAGACTGAAGCTGACTTTCTCTGCGCTCCATTGCTCTCAGGTGAAAATCCTCTTCCTCCCGACGATCCCAACAAAGACCAGATGGGGAAGACGGAGGTTTCGCTCACGCTCAACAACAAGTTTGACGTTCCTGGTGAGGCCAACACAGAGATGGACGCCAAGACCCTCCTGCTCAAGTGAGTTTGGTGCCAGCAGGCAGCTCCGTGGAAGCGCATTCAGAATTTTGATCTCCGTTCTGTCGTCGCCAGCACCAAGAGGCTAATCGTGGACGTTATCCGGTTCCAGCCCGGAGAGACTCTGACGGAGATCCTGGATTCAACGGCGTCTCCGGAGCAGGTCAGAAACGCATCTGCTGTTGTGAAAATCAACGGTTGGAGTCTTTCCTGCAGTTAAACACCAGAGGGCAGCCATGTTGGCCAAGTCTACAGCGTTGTGTCTTTAATTATAGTGGAAAACTACAGCGTTATCTTCAGGCACAAAACGGGAACTTTTCCAACACGTTTGAAGACAAAATGCTGAGTTTACTTTGTGATTGATCAATTGCCAACAGAGTGACACTTCCCCATCTTTGGCAACATCCTCTTTTTTTAATAGTGGAAAATTTCTGACCCAGAGAAATTCTTGTGCCATTAGTTACTTTCATTACACATTACCTTTATCTACAGTAATTAACACCAAATTAAGCATGAATACTGTTGTACAGAAGTGTTAAACAACTCTTAAAGTTTCAATAATTTCTCTTCAATATACCCGACTGCTTTTTTGTCCTTGTTTTAAGTCGACTCATCTTCTGTCCTCATTTTGTTTTAGTTTCTACAGAGAGTGGACTGGAAATCCTTTTAGAAAGTAGCCAAAGCTCAAAGTAGAACCTTTAGAGACCGTCAGAAAGACTAATGAGCTGTTGATTTAGGAGCACCTAATAAAAAAAAAAAGTTACGGTACTGATCAAAACAAGGATCACATAAGTTGGAATTTATAGTTGATTTTATCTCTAATGTGACGCTGGCTAAAAATCATATATAAATACTTAACGCACACCCACTAGTGTTTGTATCAAATTACCCCTTTGCATAAATATTGTTGAAATCAACCCTGTGATCAAATGTTCACCAAGGTGCTTGCTAAGGGACGTTTACCCAAATATTACTCGTGGTGAAGGCATGTTTTTAAAAATCTCCTGCAGTTGCACGTTATATTTTCATGCCATTTAAAAAAAAAAAAGAATATATATATATATATATATATATTAAATGAAAGTGCCGATTATGCCGATAATGAGAAGATGTAAACAGAACTGTACAGAACTGATGACCCAAGTAAGTAGGTTAACATTTTTGCGGCACATTGTTGCGTGTCTTCAGGAAGCAGATTACCAGCGTGCCATGCAGAGGAGAGCTATAAGGGACGCAAAGACCCCAGAGAAGATGAAGCAGGTGAAGCCGGTGGTTGACGACAGCCTGACCCTGCAGGGGAAAAAGGACAAGATCAAGAGCAACCTGCAGAGGCTGGCGGAGCTCGGCAAGGTCCACCCCGAGAACCGCTACCAGGACCTCATCAACGACATCGCCAAGGTAAAACGCAAACAGCCGGTCTGTGGAGACCTGCGTCTAAAGGAGCGGCCCCCGGGCGTCTCATTGTGATGTATCTGTGTGCGCGCCGTAGGACATCAGGAATCAGAGGCGGTATCGGCAGCGCAGGAAAGCCGAGCTGGTGAAGCTCCAGCAGACCAACTCGGCTCTGAATTCAAAAACCAACTTCTACAACGTGCAGATTGATTCTTACAATCAGTACATCAAGACGTGCATGGACAACCTGGCCAGCAAGGGCAAGTAAGTGGACTTCACACCGCAGGTTCTCCTCTTGTTCTTTCCTCCTCTGTTTGTTGGAGGTCATGTGAAGGACTTATGAGGAGTCAGCATCCACACCTGGTGCCTCCGGGGAGCTTTTTACCCCCCTCAGCCATTAAATCATGTTTCTGATGTCGTCCTAATTGAATTCTGCACAAATCTTTCCTGAGCTCTCCTCCTACGGACAATTGGGTGTAATGCAGCTTTAAAGGCATACTATGCAACATTTTTCAGTTAATTAATGTGTTCCATACCGTTTTGGATGATTAAATGAGTCATTTCAGGTCGAACAAAGGTTTTCTCGGCCGCCCTGGTGGTCTGTGGGGGAAATACCGTACTTGCAATTGCAGGAGCCCTCGGCCCGCACACACAGGCTCAGAAGTCTGGTGCATCGCGAGAGTCGGTCTTGCTTTACAGCGAGAACTCCATGTGTTTTTGCCCTGCCATTCACTATATGCACGCGCGAAAGCAACAACAAAGAACCACGTGTTAACGTCAAATAAACATGCAAGCATATCAAGTTTTTTTTTTATTATTATTATTATTATTATTATTATTATTATTATTATTTATTTTTTTTTTTTTTTAATGTTGGCGAGGCGGTAGCGCCAAGATAGCGCTGCGGGAAGCTTGATGTTCATACTTTCACTGTGTTAGTCATCGTTTGTACTGCCGTTTTTTCCACTTTCGTTGCGTTCGCCTGTCTGCTAAGCTCAAAACAACCGCGCCTGGCTTGACGGAGAAACGATAGTTACGTATGTAACTACGGTTCTATGAATCCCGGATGACCGCCAGAGGCGGTGCTTCAAGCACTGAATGATCACTCTTGCGCTTGCGCAGGTCGAGAATTAGTATCAACAAAGTCACCTGTGACCTACCGGTGATCAGCGGAAGCCTATATAGGCACGTGACACCGGTAGTTCAGTCCCTCGATCTTCTCGTGAGCCAGCAATACCGAGGGACCGAACGCTCTGGCGGTCATCCGGGATTCATAGAACCGTAGTTACATACGTAACTATCGTTCTATTTCATCCCTACTGACCGCCAGAGGCGGTGCTTCAAGCACTGAATGACGTATGCCAACAAGGTCCCGAGGGATGTAGAAAGAAAGGAACAACCCACCGGAAACCGGCAGCAGCACCTACCTTAGCGGGACGCACCAGGTGGTTGCTGCAGGATGCCCTGGAGAGGATGAGGCGTAGCCATGTTAACTCTATAGAACCTCGTGAAAGTGGTCGGCACAGACCATGAGGCCGCCTCGCAGATGGACTCCAGTGGCACCCCCGTCATGGCAGCCCACGAGGTTGACAGGCTCCTCGTGGAGTGGCACCGCACTCCCTGAGGCAGGGGCTGACCCTGCAGAGAGTATGCCACAGATATCGCCCCCACAACCCAACGTGCCAGCCGTTGCTTGGACAGGGCACAACCTCGCCGCTGGCCAGCATAGCATACGAAGAGGCTGTCGGTCAGTCGCATGCTCGCTGTAGCGCGGACATAGGCCTCCAGCGCTCTGACTGGGCACAGAGCTTCAGAAGGGGTCCCGGACTCGAACCGGGATAACCGAAGCGGCAAGACTGTGCCTGCCACTGTGGGGGCCTTCGGGACGAAGGAAGAATCGGTCCACAGGGTCACCCCGGAGCCATCCGGGTTCCACCGACAACAGGGCTCGGCTATAGACAGGGCATGCAGTTCCCCCACTCGTCTGCCGGAAGCCATGGCCAGCAGGAAGGCCGTCTTCATTGAGAGCCGTTCCAGATCCACTGCTGCAATCGGCTCAAAGGGTGGGGAATGAAGAGCTTCCAGTACTAAATTAAGATCCCAGGTAGGAGCCATCCGGCGCCTCGGAGGATGTAAGCGTCTTGCGCCCCTGAGGAACAGCACTATGTCCCTATACCTTCCAACAGAGCAGCCATTGAACCCAGTGTGCCAGTGGGAAATGGCAGCCACATAGACCTTCAGGGTGGAAGGGGACCGCCCCCGGTTACGCAACTCCTGAAGGAAGTCCAGCACGGATTGAATGGGACAGTGTATGGGGTCCAGCCCCTTATTGACACACCAGGTGGTAAAAGCTGCCCATCTGGCTGTGTAAGCAGCCCGGGTGGATGGTGCCCATGCACAGGCTATTGTGTGGCCCACATCGCCCCCGAATCGGGAGAACGTGGGGTCGGACCCTGCAGGGGCCAAAGCCAAAGGCGCAGGCGGCCCGGGTCGGGGTGGAGAATCTGACCCCCCAGTTGGGATAGGAGGTCCCTCCTGGATGGGAGGGGCATCGGCGAGCTGTAACAAAGCCTGCGCAGCAGAGGAAACCAAGTCCTCGCTGGCCAGAATGGGGCTATCAGCAGGAGCCTGTGCCCTTCCTGGAGAACCCGCAGGAGGGTCTGGGGAATCAGACCCAATGGGGGAAAGGCATAGAGGAGAGTTCTGGGCCAATCGTGGGCCAGCGCATCGCACCCCAGGGGACAGGAACTGTCTGACAGGGAGAACCAGAGGGGACAGTGGGCCGTGTCTCTGGAGGCAAAGAGGTCCACGCCTGCTCTGCCGAATGTCCCCCAGATGTGATCCACCACCTCCGGGTGGAGTCGCCACTCTCCTGGAAGAGGCGATGTGCGGGAGAGGAAGTCCGCGGGCCCGTTGCGCCAGCCTGGAATATAGGCCGCCCTGAGGCTGGTGAGGCGAGACGATGCCCACATCAGGAGCTGGTGTGTTAGGGACAGCAGTCTCGGGGACCTGGACCCACCCTGGTGATTGATGTGGTAAACCACTGTGGTGTTGTCTGACCAGACCAGCACATGCTTCCCCCGTAGTCCCGGAAGAAAACTCCGGAGTGCGAGGGCTACAGCCCGGAGCTCCAGGGCATTGATGTGTTCCCTCTGCACCCGTTTGGACCACACTCCCTGTGTCACGTGGTCCCGCCAGGTTGCGCCCCAACCCAGAGTGGAAGCGTCCGTATATACAGCCTCCCTCCGGCACGGAAGGGGCCCGAGCGGAACTCCTCCCACAATGTAGGATTCGTCCCTCCACAGGGACAGAGACCGCAGACAGTGCGGCGCGACACAAATTCTCCTGTGTCTGTGTGCCTGACGGGTGGGGTCCAGAGCCAGGCTGTTCAGCCACATCTGCAGAGGGCGCAGTGAGAGAAGCCCCAGTGGAACCACACTGGAAGCAGCGGTAAGCGTGCCCAGGAGGCTCAGATAATCTAAGAAACGTGGTGCCGCACCACGATGGAAGGCAGGCAACATAGTTAAAATACTGGTCACCCGCTGGGGAGAAGGACGGGCGGTCATTGAGACAGAGTTCAGGAGAATGCCCAGGAACACTGTCACCTGGGAGGGGGTGAGGCTGCTCTTCTCCAGATTTACCTTCAAACCCAGCAGGTGCACATGGGAGAGCACCAACTGGGTGTCCCTGATCGCCTGACTGCGGGTTGCGGCACAAATCAGCCAATCGTCCAGATAGGGCAGTATACGAATTCCCTGTGCCTGCAGGGGGGACAGAGCTGCTGCCACCACCCTGGTGAACACTCGGGGAGACAGGGAGAGCCCAAACGGGAGTACCCTGAACTGGTAATGGCACCCCTGAAATGCAAAGCGGAGAAACCGCCAGTGAACCTGTGCCACAGGGACGTGGAAGTATGCATCCCTCAGGTCGATTGACGTGAACCAGTCGCCTGGGGAGATCGCCTGCAGAACCCCCTTGGCTGTAAGCATGCGGAAGGGCATGTCCTTCAGATAGGTGTTGAGCCCCCTGAGGTCCAGCACCGGACGAAGATTCCCATTCTTTTTGGGGACCAGAAAATACACTGAGTAAAAGCCCCCTGGATCCAGCAGGGGGTCCACAGGCACTATCGCACCCTTGACCAGCAAGGTACGTAGCTCGCTGGACAGTGCCTGTGCTTTCAGAGGGTTGCAGATGGTGGTCATCCGAACTCCTCCATGAGACGGGGGCCGGCGGTGGAACTGGAGACGGTATCCCCTGGTCAGAGTGGAGAGTACCCAAGAATCTGGGGTGCATTCGCCCCAGTACAGAAGCTGACCTGGGGTGAAATATCCAACCGCCGGCCCCAGTGCCTCACCTACGGGTCCCTCGGCCCCTTGGGGGCCTAGAGGGGGGGCGAGCTGGTTCCGTAGCCCGAAAGGGGTGCGAAGCCCGGCCCCCTGCCCGGACTGTCTGGGCTCGAGTCACCCTAGAAGCCGGACCTCGAGGCAAGGTTGGGGCAACGGGTAAACTGGATGACCGTGATCCTGAGCCAGAAGCCGCCCAAGTATTCACAGGCCGATGGTCACGCCTGTGGAGCCCCGCGAGCTGCTGCCTGGTGCGAGAAGCCTGGGCAGTGCGTTCCAGAGCCTCCACTGCAGCAGAGCCGAAAAGCTCCCCTGGAACCACCGGCAAGGCGCGCAGTGTCCGCCTGCAGGGTTCGGTGAGTGGCGACTGAGCCAGCCACACCTGGCGCCGCGAATGGACCAGGGTGGACAATGTACGCCCCAGCTCCCTTGACATCAGGGCAAAGGCCTGGAGAGACGCATCCAGCATGCCCTGAGTGGACTGGTCAAGCGACCGTGCCTCCAGGGAAGATGCCAGGCCTAGCAGCAAATGGGAGAGGGAGTTCCCAATACGCCCCATCCTAGCCCCTGAATCGTAGGCTCGGCAGAGCAGATCGTCTGTAATGCGACACTGTGGCCGTGGACAGCGGGCGCTAGCTCGTAGGGCCTCCTCCGGAGGAACAATAAGGGAGGCAATGCCAGGTTCCACCGCTGGCATCTGACCTAACCCAAACTTTGGGGCCTCCTGCATCGCGGCAAGAGCTCTTCCGTCTGATGTCGGGCGAGAAAGAGCCCGAGTATCCGACCAGCAGGTGTGGAGTTCCTTGATGTACTCCTCTGAAGGTGGTACAGCAAAGGTGGCCATCCCGGCCTCACGGCGTCTGAAAAAGGCGCTAGAGGTGGCGGGCTGAACTTGTGGAGAATCCACCTGCAACTGTGCCAGGGCAGCTTTAATAGCAGTTGCCACCGACTCTCCCGTACCCCCCAGAGAGATGTCGGATTCAACATCCGACACCTGCGGGCTATGTGCTTGGGGTTCCCCCCGAAAGAGGGTGTCAGATGCCGCCAGCGAGAGGGCGTCCTCATTGAGGACTGAAGCTTCCTCAGTAGCTGGAGACGAGACCAATCCCTGAACAGGGGGAGGTCGCAAAGATTGGAGTAGAGCCTTCATCTGGGCCAACTCTGAGGATAACTGATTCACTTTAGAGGACAGCCCCCGCCCCGAATGGCGGGACTTCTTCCCAGCTATTGGTGGAGCGTCCGAGGCAGGGCGTTTAGAGGATAACCCCTGGCCAGGGGGCAACTGTTCCTGCTGGTGAGAGCCCATCCAGGGAACAGGCTGCTCGACTGAGGACAGCCGGGCCAGCCGCGCCGCATGGGGCAGAACGCTGCAATTGGGGCAGGCAGCCTCGGTAAGCGCCTCCTTGAGGTGGTCAACACCCAGACAAGGGGGACACAGGTCATGGCCATCCTCAGGATGCAAAGGGGCTAAACAAGTGGAACAACAAAGACGTTCCATCTCTGAGTGATGGAGCCCGTACTCAGGAGCCGCTTCACCCACTTGACCGAGCAGAAATCGCCACTAGTGAAATGGATGTTTCAATTTAGTTCACCAAAAAACACTCAGCGCGGGCAGAAAACGCCACTGGCGAGGTAATGTAAACAGTAACGACCTGTTTCGATCAGGTTCAACCAAAGAAACTCAGCGCGGGCAGAAAACGCCACTGGCGAGGTAATGTAAACAGTAACGACCTGTTTCGACCAGGTTCAACCAAAGAAACTCAGCGCGGGCAGAAAACGCCACTGGCGAGGTAATGTAAACAGTAACGACCTGTTTCGATCAGGTTCAACCAAAGAAACTCAGCGCGGGCAGAAAACGCCACTGGCGAGGTAATGTAAACAGTAACGACCTGTTTCGACCAGGTTCAACCAAAGAAACTCAGCGCGGGCAGAAAACGCCACTGGCGAGGTAATGTAAACAGTAACGACCTGTTTCGACCAGGTTCAACCAAAGGAACTCAACATGGGCAGAAAACGCCGCTGATGAGATAACTGTAAACAGTAACAAACTGTTTCAATCAGATTCAACCAAGAAACTCGGCGCGGGCAGAAAACGCCACCGGCGAGGTAAAAACGAACGATAACCGACTTGTTTAAATCAGGTTAAACAAAAGGACTCAACGCGGGCGGAGGACGCCACCGGTGAGTAAACAAAATGAGCAGCTACTACCAGCTGCTAACTCAAGCAACACCGGCGGGTCAAGACGCTACCCGCGGGGTTCAGAAAAATGAAAGGAAACAGACTCACCCAATGAGGTCTGTAGGCACAATCGTCGCTCGCGCAGCCCCTGGAGGGCAAGCACGCCCGCAGCTCCGACCGCAAACGATCACGGGGCTACTGGCAGCGAGCTGACGGAGAAAGCGGTTATACAGAGAAAACTCACGTGTCTGTAGAAGGAACCGCTCACAACAAACCTGCGTGCGAGAAGATGAGAAGGGACTGAACTACCGGTGTCACGTGCCTATATAGGCTTCCGCTGATCACCGGTAGGTCACAGGTGACTTTGTTGATACTAATTCTCGACCTGCGCAAGCGCAAGAGTGATCATTCAGTGCTTGAAGCACCGCCTCTGGCGGTCAGTAGGGATGAAATAGAACCAGAACAGCTGAGAATCTTTATGACAGTGCACTTTTACTTTCGCCCTCTGGGGGGAGCCTAGCTGGAAAATCAACCCCGGTTGCATAGTATACTTTTAAGGAATATGTTTTTTTTCTGCTGTTTCTCCTGTTATTATTTTGATCAGCTCTGATAACGGTGGCTTTCATTTGGAAGCTTTTAATTGGGGAACAATGTGTCCTGTAACACATTTTTTTTATAAAGCCTTTGGATGTTTTTTCCTGCAACTCGCATGCTTTGTGACTTTTTAGTCGGATCTGGAATGTTGACAGGAAGGCAGCTGCTCGTTCTTTAACATGATGCAATGCAACGACATTGACCAGCCGTCAAGGATTTGTGTGAAATACAAAAAAAAAAAAAATCCAAATGGAACATGTGCAGACAGAATCTGCGTAAAGAGCTTTTTCTACGTTGTCTTTTTGTTCTTAGGTTGTCGAAGAAGCCAGGTGACAGCAAGGCCAAGAAGAGTAAGCAGGTTTCACAGAAATACACCGCAGCTCGGCTCCATGAAAAGGGAGTCCTGATCTCCATCGATGACCTGCAGCCCAACCAGTGAGTCCTCAACTCCGACATAATAAATCCTTGCTTAACTAACGCTGGCAGTTTTAAATGGACGGTAGAAAATGTGCATTTTAATGCATTTTCTACCGCTGTGAACCAGCTACCTCATGCATGAATCTGTTTTCCCACAACAGATACAAGAATGCCATTTTCGAGATCTCTCCTTCTGAGACCGTCGGCGTGTTTGACGTAAAGGCCAAGTTCATGGGCGTGCACTTGGAGACGTTACCGTTAGAATATCAGGTACTCCCCCCTTTTTTTTAGACCTTTTGAAGTTTTAGACCTGCCTTTTAACACTTCCCACCCCTAAGTATCAGTATGCCTAGTTTTTGGCTCATCCATCCCTCTGGTTGTGTCTCCAGGATCTCCTGCAGCTGCAGTATGAAGGCGTGGCGGTGATGAGGCTCTTCGACAAGGCCCTCGTAAACGTCAACCTGCTCATCTTCCTGCTCAACAAGAAATTTTATGGAAAATAAGAAGAAAAGAGGGGAGCAAAGAGCTACAGACACTGAAATTAAACAACAGAACCTTCCGGGCTGCTTTAAAGCCCACTCTCTGCTGCACCTCCTATTTCTGCCAATGCAAATTTCTCTGCATTATTATTTTTTTTTTTTTATATTAAGTGCATCTCCACATGTGGTTTTTGTTGTCCAAGTTTTCCATGCATCTCATTATGTGTAGCTGCAGCAAAGTGAGCTTTGTATTTTTTGCTTGAATTATTCTGAATATCTTGTGCATGGGCTTTGATTTATTATAAAGATTCTTTTATGTAAAGACATTTGTTTTCCTTGTCAGCTGTCAGTTTACTTATCAGTTGACAATAAAGATCCAATAAGCATCGATAGAAAAGTACTGGGCAGCATGTTTAAGTCCAGGTTTTTACTTCCTGATTGCTCATGTTTCTCTTAAGATTAATTTACCATGAAAATCGCAATATTATGGGGAAAAAAACTGATGAATTTGATTCTCCTCTTCTGTGCAATCAGGTCTTTCACATGATTCTCGAAACCTGTCCGGGTCCAGATTTCTGTTGCACCAAACTGCTCAGCTGGGCTCGTTTGTCAGCTTTCTCTGGTGCATTAGAATTATTATATATATTTGAATATTTATCCACTTTATCCCCGTTTATCTCCTACAACAGGTCCACGATTGCTGCAGCGAAGACGTGTCTGCTGATTTGCAAAGACTCGGTTGTGTTTTAAATGGATCTTTGATTTCTTTTTCATATGTCCTCTTGGAAATGCATCCCAGTTGCCTTTATTTATATTTTATATGTTGTCAGTTTCCATTAAACGATAGCTTATGTTTGCAAAGCCTGAGACGGATCTCTTGCATGATCTCAAGGATGTGCAGTATTACATTAAAGGGCGGGGGTTGTTGAGCAGATGGCGCTGTACACCATCCGGTTTGTCTCGACTCGGACTCTGTGTGGACTCCATTATCTGGATGTTAAGTTGTCCGTCTGTGTAAAGTTGCCTGAAGGCGATGCTGATCTGAACAGTGTGAGACTCGGTCCTGATGCGGGCTGTGATGTGTACTCCACCTGTTTTGGAATAAAGCTCTTTCAATGCACTGTTGTTGTTCCTGGTCCAACAGGTGCGCACACAGGAAGAATGCTGGGTTTAAAAGTGCCATGCAGCGCTAACCAGAGGTCTGCAAACATGTCGGTTGTTCTTCCCGACCCTCTACCAGTACAAGTCCTGGATGGTCAGACCAGGGCTGGACAATATAGGAAAAAAAGCATATTAATAAAATAGAAATATCGATCGATATTGATAATTATCAACAAATTATAAATATGTTTTAAGTGCACCCCTGGGCATTTTATACTGTTGCTTACTGCCTTATTTTTAGCTAACTTTTTACCAAAACTACAAGTTTTTAAAAAAGAAAAAAAGAACATATGCTTTCTGAACTCTTTGAATGGGGCGGAGCTTTTCCTGGATCTGCGTTGTGATTGGTTGGGAGGATGTAATGTAATATTAACCTACATGGCTAGAATGCAAAGGAGGGAAATCTGTTATTCTATTGAACTTTCTACTGACGCTTTTTTTTCTATCGATATACGTCTATCGATCGATATATATTATTGAATTATTGTCCAGCCCTATAATATCCAGCAATAATATTTGGCTAATTGTTTGTTTCATAAGATATAGCATCTTTCAGGAGAAAATGTCAATGCATCTGCACAGTAGCCCCAAATGGATGAATTTGTAAGAAACACGTAATCATAGTTTTAAAACTGATTATTTAAAATTCGTAATTGTGAAATTACGACTTTACAACTTGTTATGACTTTTAAACTCATAACTTTAATTCCCCATTAACTTTAAAACTCGTAATAGTGGCTTTACTTTACTTTAAAACTTGAAATCACAACATTAAAGCTTGAAATTATGACTTACTTTTGTAAATATCGCATTAAAAAAAATTAACGACCCTAAACCTTTAACAGAAATACTTCCTCCTCCTTTTAATGCGGAAATTTGCTTTGACAGAAGTAGGTTTCCAAATATCCGTCGAAAACTCGCTTCTTCCGTGGACCGGCTGTCTGTGACACATCTCCCTCCCATCCCCACAGACTATCAGCGTGGATCGTGTCGCGCACGGACAGTTGGGGGCCAGTTACTCCCACTTTGGGGATAAAAGTGGAAAATTGTAAGAAGTCGGTGAATGCGGGACCAACGGACACTTGTTGAAACGCTGTTTACGCTCCGCTGTCTGTCGCAACATTTAACCGACGAGGTTTAAACAAAAAAAAAAAGAAAAAAAGTCGAGTTTCCTGTTAGCAGAGAAAATACGACTAAAAGTCTAATGTTGTCAACAGAGAGATGGTCCGCAGGGCAGCTTAGCTACACCGGTTAGCTGTACAGTACGTTAGCAACAACATGCTAACGTTAGCTTAACGTTCAAACTAGTAGTTTTTGAAAAAACGCGCTGATATGAAGTTAAATACAGAGATAAATTGCTGTAATCATCTCCAATTTCACCTAAAAACTGAGTGTGATTAATGTTACAACGTCAGCGGCGGCGAAGTTTTAATTTATTCCCCGGCGGACATCTTTTCTGACAGCTTAACGTTTTAGCTTAGCCTCGTTAGCCTAGCCGCGTTAGCTTAGCCCGACCAGCCGAATCGATTCAGTTTGCAGCAACTCGGTTCTTTGCACAGTAGAGTGGCGTGATTAGTAATAAGGCTAAATGGCATATAAATCACAAATAATCAGACCGTTTAAAATGAAGCATTATTGATAAAAAAAAAGTAGATCCTTTCATTATTCCAAAATTCAATTCTTGCTTAAAATTTGTAATAAAAAGCTCTCAGATTATGACAATTCCTCCTTTAAATAAACTTTGATTAGAAATTAGACAAATTTTAAGGAGCCAGTTAATATTTTGGAGACAAACATTTTACACTACGTGTGTGGGGGAAAAAAATCGATATATCAAAGATAAATATTAAATGTATTTTTTTTAGATTTTTATTTCAGTTTCATCATTTGGAAAAAAGTTAACCTAAGCAACCTTAGGAAAATAAAACAGAATAAAAGCAGGTTGGAATAAAATGTAGAAACAAAATAAAACATGGGAAAATAGAAACTAAAAGCAAACATTAAAAACAGTTGGACTGCAAACTTAAACTAATGATGTTTCAGTGAAACAGTTTAACTAGAACAGTAGAAGGCAATCCTAAACAAATGTGTTTTTAATCTCGATTTAAAGGAACTCAGGCTTTCAGCACTTTTACAGTTTTCTAGAAGTTTGTTCCAGATCAGTGGAGCATAGGAACTAAATGCTGCTTCTCCATGTCTGGTTCTGGTTCTGGTTCTGCAGAGCAGGCTGGAGCCAGAAGACCTGAGTGGTCTGGATGGTTGTTACACTGATAACAAGTCTGTGATGTATTTAGGTGCTAAGTCATTCAGGGATTTATAGACTAACAGAAGGATTTTAAAGTCTATTCTCTGAGATCCAGGGAGCCATGGAAGGACTTCAGAACCGGGTCCATGTTCTCTACGTTCTTTGTCTTAGTGGAAGGACTTCAGAACCGGGTCCATGTTCTCTACGTTCTTAGTCTTAGTGAGGACTTCAGAACCGGGTCCATGTTCTCTACGTTCTTAGTCTTAGTGAGGACTTCAGAACCGGGTCCATGTTCTCTACGTTCTTAGTCTTAGTGAGGACTTCAGAACCGGGTCCATGTTCTCTACGTTCTTAGTCTTAGTGAGGACGCGGGCAGCAGGTTCTGGATCAGCTGCAGCGTTCTGATCCACTTTTTAGGCAGACCTGTGAAAACACCGTTGCAGTAATCAGTTCTACTAAAGATAAACATGGATTAGTTTTTCCAGATCCTGCTGAGACATCAGTCCTTTAATCCTGGAAATGTTCTCCAGGTTCTAGAAGGTCCACTTTGTCTTTAGATGGAGGTTCAGGTCTGAGTCCATCACTACTCCCAGGTTTCAGGCCTGATCGTGGTTTTTAGCTGAAGCAGCTGAAGCTGTGAGCTAACTTTTGATCTCTCCTCTATTTGTCTGAAAATTATTACTTCAGTTTTGTTTTTATTCAGTTGAAGAAACGGTAATGGGGTAATGGTTCTGTTGTTGGTTCTCAGGAGTCCCCTAAACGACTTGTAAACCTTTCCAGACCAATAGATGACAATAACTTTTTGTTTCTCATCTGTTTTCTTTTACCTTTTTTTTTAAAGACTGGGGCAGCGTTTTTTTTAAAACTTATTTTTGTATTTATTATAACACTCAATATTAATAGGAAGATAGCAAGATCATAATACAGGAAACCGTTGACTGAATAGAGTTTGGTACAGAGGAGAGAAATATATATTCTGATAGCACTAATATTATGAACACGGGAATACTAATAATGATAATACACAAAAGTAATATAAATTCTCCAATATCAATAGTAATAATACCCCTCCTCCCCCCCCCCCATCTTCTTTTTGACAAAAAACAAATTACATTTTAATATTTGTGACTACAACCAAATTTACCTTTAAATTTAGATACATTTTCAGGTGGAAAATTAGGTCAATTTAAGTTAATGTTTAGGAAATCCTGTTCTGTTGTGGCTCCATATCTTATTTTTTATTTTTTTTAACTTTATTTTTATTTATTTTTTTAGTAACAGCATACGAACCTGAATACAAACTTCCGACTCATATTGACATTTAACCGATTGCATTAAACGTGGCATCGGAAGGTGAAATAATAAGTGTTCTTAACAGGTGTGGGAATGAATGCAAAACATCTAAACAAGAACAACACACAAAAACCGTAAATAAAAAAAAATATAAGCTTACAGTTAGATCCTCCTAGGGATAAGGTGGACCGCATAGACTTAGGTGCCATGACATTTTAGGTTGGTCCAGCGTGAGGCTTTTTGAAATATTTTAGCCTTCTTGATGTTACCAGAAAGGTTCTAACTATTGTGATAATAATGATAACTATAAGTGATTTGTTGATTTTTTTTTTACATATCTGGCAGTACTAAACCCTGGTTGTGACCAACATCTGTCCCAACCAGCAGCTGGAGAACGACCTGAACGAGATGGATGTCAAGATGGGTCTGCTGCTGAAGGACAAGACCACCCGGCAGGAGGCGGGGTCCCACAGCGTGATGATGAACAAGCAGAGAGGAGGCCAGGAGGCTCTCAGCAAGCTGGAGGCCTACCAGCATCTCTTCTACCTTTTACAGGTAGCAACCCTCCTCAGTATTCACCTGTTGTTGAGTTTAGATGCAAAGTCTGCCTGATAACACTCCTTTAAATGTCTGGTACTTTTTAGACCAAGCCGACATACCTGGCCAAGCTGATCTTCCAGATGCCAGATGTTAAATCTAAAGAGCTAATGAACTCTTTCTTCTCAACCTTGTATAACAACGCCTTGAACCAGCGGGAGGAGTACCTGCTCTTGGATTTCTTCAAAACCGCTTTGCGGGAACAAATCATGTAAGTAAAACAAAAAAGTCCTAATATGATAAGTCAAGCTTTTGGTTGTTGATGTCAAACGGAGTCAGATCAGATTCTCCACAGCTTACGGTTTATCTGAAGATTCAGACGGAGGGAGGTGGGCGCCATAATAAAGCTCAAAGATGGGATTAAAAAAACATAATCAAGATGTCATTTCCACTTGCTTTTGAAGCTTTGTGATTTTTTTTTCTTTGACTGTAAATTTTGGCAACTTTATCCAAGTAGCAAACTTATTGTAGCTCTCAACTTAAGGCTGGTTTACACGGCAAGATTTTAAAATAGTCGGTTGATTTTCAAAGCCTGAGAGACGCAGCACGTTACAATAAAAAAAAAAAAAACTAGATAAAACGTGTTTGGTTGTACAGTGTGTGGTGTCCGGTAGGGCTGGATGATATAGATTAAAAACATATCGATAAAATATAAATCATATCGATAATTATCAATAAATTAAAAATATACCTTTTAAGTGCAGCCCTGGTCATTTTATGCTGCTGCTTAGAAGCATATTTTTAGATACAGAACAGCAAACACTGAATTCAAACTCAACCCTTTATTCAACCAACTTTTTACCAAAACTGCAAGTTTTTAACAAAAAAAAAAAAGAACGTGTGCTCTCTGAACCCTTTGAAGGGGCGGAGCTTGGCTCCTAGCTCTGCGTTGTGATTGGTTGGGAGGATGTAATGACTGTAATATTAACCTACATGAATGCAAAAGGAATGAAAACTGTTATTCTACTGAACTGAAGTTAAAATCCTACGACTGAAAATGTTTAGTACAACACAAAGTATTCATCTTTTAATAAACACACTTCCCATTCTCTTTAATTTCATAGTAACATCTATCCAGGGGCATTTAATTACTTAAATGCAGACTTTGTTGCATTAAAATCTGCTTGGAATTCAATTATTAAAATTTGCTAATTACAACAAGTGTTTTCAAAGAACAACTGAGCCAAATACTGTTCTTATATTGTTAGACTCTTTTGTTAAAGAGTCTAATTAAATTATTAAAAATAATTTGCAAACTGATTGACTTTCTTTTAAAACGACAAATGAACAAACCCCCCTTTTTTTTTTTTTTACTTCTGATCTACAATGATGTACACATTAATTTCCTACAAAAATCTGACTAATTTATTTATTTAAAATTATCATATTTTGTCGAGCAGGTAGGGCTGGGCGATATGGATTATAAAATAAATCTCCGATTTTATCATACCAAATCCGATTAATCGATTTTTTTCCTCCTTTTTGTTTCATAAAAAGAAATTAAAGCAATTATTTTAAAACCTTGCTTTTTATGTCAAGCATTTCGTCAGGGAGTTGACCTGAATTCAAAGTGCAACTAAAAACAAGCTGTGAAACATGCTTGTAAAACAAGATGGCAGCCGTGCCATTATAAACAATGAAAATATAACAAAACATTTGCTGCTAGTGGTATTACACATTGAGCTAAGAACAGGCTTCACTGCACTTGTGAACTTCAAACTAAGTTAAAAGTAAATAAGTAAATGAAGTACCTCGTATTATGGTAAAAAAAAAGTTTCCACTTAACAATATTTTGACAATAATTTTGCCTAAACATATATCCAGCATCACATGCTGTTCTCTTCATGGAAACCCAATGAGTGTATTGGCAAAATAAAATCCAGATTTTCCAAAAATGAAATCTTAAAGAATTGTAAATTTGAATTAATCAATTAAATCGATTTATCGCCCAGCCCTACGAGCAGGTAAAATATGTAAAAATATATATAATAAATTGAAAAAATTTTGTTAATTTTTTGGCCCTCAAGTTACTTTGGGTTGACAATTGTGGCCCATGTACCGAAAAGTGTGTACACCCCTGCCTTACACGTCGTTGTTCTGCTTGTAGGTCAAAGGTGGACCAGATGAAGGAGATGATCACAGGAAACCAAACCGTAATCAATATGGTGGTGAGCTTCCACCGAGGCACACGAGGACAGAATGCACTGAGGCAGATCCTGGCACCTGTGGTCAGGGAGATCATGGAGGACAAAACGCTAAACATCAAGACGGACCCAGTGGACATCTACAAGAGCTGGGTGAACCAGATGGAGAGCCAGACTGGAGAGGCCAGGTGAGCTGGAGGTCTGGCTGCTACGGCACGTCATAATGAGCCGCAATGTGAGAAAGACTGAATACTGGTAATGACCAGAAAGGAGACAAAGTTAAATAAACATGTAACAAAGGAGAACAACTGAAGTTGTGATTAGGGCTGAACGATTTTGGAAAATAATCTAATTGCAATTTTTTCCCCCAGTTTAATTTATCATGTCTTTTTAAATATATACAAACAACAAATCATTTTGTTTCCTCACTGTGCAGATTAGTTGCTAAAAGACCCACAGCATCTAAACTCATTGCAGAAATGATTGCATTCTGTCTACAATATAGTTCAACCAAAATTGCAATATTGACTTTTCTCTGCATTAAGCACAAGCAACAAAAATGGCCTCTAAATAAAGATGTTTGTAAACAAGGACTATTTAAAACAAGAACTTTTAATGTTTCTATTAATCAGAATATTGTTCAAGAGAACAGCTTTTAGTTGATTTGGACATCAATCCTTGTTGAACATAAAGTGCAACCAACAAACAAGTCTATGTATTAAACTGATTGACCTGTACTTAATGCTATGTATGAGTATATAAACTCTAAAACAAGTAATAAAATTAGATTATCTCACTGCTGCAACTGTCTTCCCTTCCATGTGGAGGCAAACTCACTTTAAACATTTTACCAACACCTAATGGACGTGTCTAATTCCATAATTGTTACATAGCCAAAAATTGCAGACTCTGCGATTTGGAAATTGCGTTTTTTTAAATCGCGATTATATTGAAAATGCGATTAATTGTTCAGCCCTAGTTGTGATGAGCGTCTGTTTTTTAAATGTAAGGTAAATTACAGTTTCAAGGCAAGGCAAATATATTTACATGATAAAAATATAGGAAAATAAAAAAAGAATAAAAGCAAGTTGGAATAAAATATAGAAAAAAATGAAACAAAATAAATCTTGGGAAAATAGAAACTAAAAGCGAATATTAAAAACAGTTGGACTACAAACTTAAACTAAAAGTAAAACAGTTTAACTAGAAGAGTCAAAGTCAATCCTAAACAAATGTGTTTTTATTCTTGATTTAAAAGAACTCAGGCTTTCAGCACTTTTACAGTTTTCTTACCATTCAGGAAGCTTTCTCAATTCAAAAGTCTGTAGTAGTGTGGAGCTTCAAGCTTTATAGTACTGCCCAACAAAGGCCTTGTTATGGCTTAGATTATCAAACTGAACTGAAACAGGTCCACCCCTTAGTAATAGGGAGTCGTTAGTGTCGTTATTGGCCTGGCTTACAAGAGCGAAGTTTTGATCACCCGTATGGAGGTGAGGGTTGAGGTGATGATTGGCCGAAATTAATCCTATAGCTGTATTGTAAGTTTTTGAGAGTTGGAACCTAAGGCCTCCTCCTCTGTTTAAGGTTGGTTTTTCTCTCTTTACGTAGATGGCTTCCTTTGCACCCTGTTCAAACCATCTGTCTTATTTGTCCAAAATGTGAACATTTTGGTCCTCAAAGAGTGTCCTTTGTCCTTAAGGTGTAGTTCAGGGGTGTCAAACATACGGCCCGCTGGCTAAATGCATTATCATTATTCAAAAAAATTATTATGGAGAGATCATATTCAATTTTTTTTTATCCAGTGTCCTGTCTGGCAATGTTGCAATAAGAATTGATGTCTTAATGCCAAAAAGAGCTCATCAGATTTGACTTTCACAAGTGGAGTAGTACTGCTTTTGCCATAGTGCTCCACTTTATTTATGAATGTGAATAGTTTTATTATGATTCATGCGGGGAATATCTAAAATTATATGGACACTACAATGGGAAAGTAGGAGAGGAAAGGAAGAACAAGAAGAAAAAAAGAAAAGGTGAAAGAAAGAGGAGATAAAAGGAAGAGAATGATAAAATAATTATTGAAAAAAACATGTACTGTACTTAGTATAATTGAAAATCTGCAGTTCCTATATTGTCCACGAGGGCGCTGTGTTTTAATTAGCAGATGGTAGCACTGAGCTTTAGATGTGGAAAATTGATTTTAAATACCGGTAATTTCTTAATTTTTATCTGTTTGATGTATTTTGTCATGCAGGACAGTGTTTTTAAGTTCCAAAAAATGTGAATAAATGTTTTTCAACATTGTACAATCACTGTGATCAGTTCTTATGCATAATGCACAAGTAAATGTTTGACTGAGTAAAAGTATTGTTGAAATTGCACATACTTTTCTTAAAAACGCTGAGGTTATTCATAATATATTGTGTAAAAGTGAAATTCATTTAAATATAAAAATCAACAAAAAGTCCACTTTTATTAGTTGTATTTAATCTTGCAATGAGTTTACTCGTGTGGCCCTCTTGAGATCAGATTAAGCTGAATGCGGCCCCTCAACCAAAATGAGTTTGACACCCCTGGTGTAGGTGGACAGCAGAGTCTTATCCTGAGGAGGTAGCTCTCTTGTGTTGAGCCATGCGTCTGTGGAGATGTTGTTTGGTTTCTCCAATATAAAGATCAGAACATTCCTCACTGCACTGAGCTGCAGACACCACTCCGCTCATCTTAGGTTTGGGGGTTTGTCCTCTGAATGCACCAGCCTCTGTCTGAGGGTCCTGTTTGCTTTGAAATGTTCTGGGATTTTGTGTTTGGAGTCTTTTTTTTTAGAGACTCCAGCAACACATGGGATGACGATGTTTTTGCGTTTATTCTTCTCACCATTATGTTCTGCAGCGTGTCTTGGATTTTCTTGCTGATTTGACAAAAGCCCAGTTAGGGTAGCCACAGGTTTGGAGGGCATCTTTGATGTGTATCTGTTCTTTGTGCTTCCCTTCTGTTTTAGTTGTTTCTCCCGTTTTTTTAACGAGTGGGAGAGACAGTTTGGTCTTAAACTTAAAGTTTTTGCTGTGATTTTATTTTTCTTTTGTAGTTGAAGCGGAAGGATGGCGAAGCTACAAGTGGATAAGTGAAAATGTGCCATTGTTGAGTTTATTAATCAACAGAATTCGTTGCTCTGTCCCCCATCATACTACAAAAATGGCTGAACAGGGCGGAGTGGAACGCAACAAGCAGGAATTCAGAGCAACGGATTGCACTTCGACTTTAAGTAGACCACAACCGCATGATTTAAATGTGAAAAGCAAAGCATTAAAGACCATGATATGTCCGCTTTTAAGGGGTCACTTATTTTGACCGTAAGAAGAAAACACAAGAAAGGTTTGATAATCTTCAAATAACACCGCATATGCCAAGCAAACGTCCTGAAAGTGTTCACCCTCTTTTTGAGCCTGAAAAGAGTGACGGTGTTTTTCTCACTTCCCTTTATGACCTTACACTTATCTCCACTTGTCTTCTGGGAAATACATGCTTACATTCGTACATATCATACTTGTCTGTAGAGAGGAGTTTAATACGGCCTCTTAAAATAATAACATTAAAGCAAAAACAGATCTCTTGTATCAGAATAATATCAGTTTCACATATATCCAAATTCAGTTATTGGGATCAGCTCGGGAGGGAGAAAATGTGGATCGGCGCATCCCTAGGTTCATTCCTTGTAGATAAAAATAAAAATTCTTTTTTAGGAAGAAAAAAAAAGGGAAAAAAGAAAGGAAAAAATAGAGAAAAAAAAGGGAAAAGAAAAGAAAAAAGGGGAAAAAAGAGAAAAAAAAGGGAAAAGAAAAGAAAAAAAAGGAAAAAAGGGAAAAAAAGGGAAAAAAATAAATTCTGCCTTTCTTTCTCCCCTTGTTGACAGTAAGCTGCCTTATGACGTCACTCCAGAACAAGCCATGTCTCACGAAGAGGTGAGGACGAGACTGGAGGCCTCCATCAAGAACATGAGGACCATCACTGACAGATTTTTGTCTGCCATCATAGTCTCGGTGGATAAAATTCCGTACGTTCTTCAATTCAAGCATCATAATAAAGATGTGCTTAATTTCGTTTCTTAGCATAGCCATTCTGTTCTATTTTCTGTTGATTTTAAGTGACTTTTTGTTTCTTAGATACGGAATGCGGTTCATCTCCAAGGTGCTGAAGGACACTCTCCAAGAGAAGTTCCCAGATTCTACAGAGGATGAGCTGCTCAAGGTTTGTGTCTCGATTTGTTGATTTGCTTATTTCACTCTTTTATTTGTTAAGTTTTGCACAAGACAAAAGTATTTATGTAACTTGCCTATCTAAGGCAGCTAATCATACGGATTATTTTAGAGTTACTCACTATTGTGTTGCCAGACTTGGTAGAGTCCATAGTAGAGTTTTGTTGCCCTTTTTCTTGATACTTTTTATCATTGTGTAATAAAGTATTACTGTTTAATTCTGCATATCATTGCAGAGAGTTTGAAATTGCACTAATTCCTCAGAAGCATTTAGGCTTCCTTAGATAGGAAACTTTTTGACCAATCTGTCAGGCGGAGTTGATTGAATTTGACTTTGTAAAATGCCTTGAGATGTGTGTTGTTAATTTGTGCTATATAAATACATTTTGAACTGTATCCTAGAGATTTTTTTGAGATAATAAACCATCAGAACAGGGTCTAGCTTGTCTCTGTACAGTCCATCGCCTTTCTTTTTGTAAACATTTTTTGTCTCTCTCTTAGGGCTGGACAATAATTCAATAACAATATATATATTGATCGATAGACATATATAGATGATAGAAAAAAGGGTAAATTTCAATGGAGTAACAGTTTTCCTTCCTTTTGCATTCTAGCCTATCATGTAGGTTAATACTACAGTATTACTGTAGTATTAATTACTGTAATTACATCCTCCCAACCAAATCACAAACGCAGACTCACCAAGCTCCGCCCCCTTCAAAGAGTTCAGAGAGCACACATTCTTTTTTCTTTTTTTAAAACTTGCTGTTTTGGTAAATAGTTGGTTGAATAAAGTGTTGACTTTGAATTCAGACTGCTCCAGAGCAGGCTTATTTCACGTAAAAAAGATTAGATCACGGATGTAAAAGCGGAGGAGATAGGGAAGTCTGCCATAGCCATGTCCATTTTTACGACAGCAACCTCTTGCGGAAGGTGCAAGAATAATTTTAGAGCTTTTCGAATTAATCGCGTATTGCGCAATAGACAGGATCCTTTAGCGCAGCGCAACAGTGTAATTGTAGAGAGATTTTTCTTGGTGGCTGTTATAAACAGACAAACACATCATTTAACAGTGGCTTTAAAGAGGAAAAAGTGATGTTGGAGCCATAAATCTAAAATATTTAAGTTATTTGTATGATGGTTTGTTTTTTATTTTTATCATATTCAGAAGAAGAAGAAGAGTTGTTCAGGCCATTTTATTATGAAGTTTAGTTTTACTTTGAAAGGCTTGCTTCCTGTCGTGCCGTATATTGTATTAAAAAAACTATGGATGGATTATCTAGACACGGAGCAATACAGTTTTACCGTGTAAACTGTGGATGACTTGGAAAAGGAAGATTTTCATTTTTTATGGATAAAGATTTTTTTTGTTAAAATTCCCAGTTTGCACGTGTCCTTTACTTCCATTGTCTAAGGAATGACACTGAAATTTGGATCTCTTGACATAACAAGTGCCTTTTTAAAATAAAGTGTAATAATTAAAGGCTACCATTTTGTAGAATATTCTTGTATTTCACTTTTACTTGTCCCCATGTTCTAGTGGGTCCCGTGGAGGCTCTGATATAAAAGAACAAAGTAAATATCAAATTATTAAAATGCAAAAATTCATGCTGTAGAAAGTGATAGAAACATCTACCATGGACAGTATTTAAGCATTAATTTGTCTGCTGCTTTTTGCCAGCCCTCTCTCCTGGCTTTAACAGATTTTGAGGTGTTTTAATTAATGACTCAAATTCGGCATAACCTTCTATTAAAAGCTCGTGTTCTGCTTGGGAGAAAAACTGTGAGTGTTCTTTAGCCATGCTGAACAGCCAATAGCAGCGTTGCTGATCAATGTTTCTACTATCGATACATTTCCCCCTTTAAACAAACGCATGAACGCGCAGATGTCTCAGATAACTCAATCCAGCCATACTAATCATAAACAACAGGTGTGTTGGAAGAACCCAATTAGACGGATCATGATTAGCCGGATGAAATCATCTTGGATGTGTCATTTGATCTCGGATGTTTTAAGCAACGTACGAAGAACGGACCCCTGCTCTCTCTCTTACAGCTCGACATCCGAATCAGCAATGTAAACACAAGCCTTTGCCCTGAAAAATGAGGCCCTTATTCCAAAATGCAATGCAAAATCCCGTGCCGTTTGGAACCTCGTTGTACCCGCCATTTGATAAATTTACCTACATTCAGCCAGTGGCGGGTGCTAATTTCCACCCCTGGTTGTTGGGTGTATTCACCCACACAATTCATTACATTGTATTGTATTGACGACTCCATGCTTCCAGTTCTGCTCTTGTTTGTTACACATTTCTTTTCTTTTCCTGGCGTAGTCCTCTTCCTCCCACGCCTCCAACCAGTTTCAGTTTCTCTTTCCTGGTTTTCAGCTCTTATCTCTGCTTATATTTAAGTGAGCCATGTCACCCTTTAGTCTTTCTTTTCACGCTGCTCACTTTGTCTCTTACACATTTCTCTCCAAAGCACTTTTGGAACCCGTAAATGTATATTTCTCTCACAATTGTGCTAAAATGCTTCTGAAACGGAAAAAGAGTCAATGAAGTAGTTGCTGCAAAAGTTCTAAGATGATACAATTAGCTTAGGTTGAAGTGTACGATACAATGTTCAAATACTTTTAACAGTAATTAATGATAGAGTCGCCGATTTTTTTCCGGAAGTTTCCCCAAGTCCCTTTTTGAATAACTGCGCAAGACCTTCTTACCTGCGCTTCCTCTCCTCAGGGGGATCGTGGGAAAAAGCTCCCAAATCCACTCTGGGCTTATTTCTTTCTACTTTCTCTTCTCACAAAGATGAACACGGTTCGCTTCTTGCAACTCTCAGCAATGTTCAAAGTCTACAATGAGAGCAGCGGAGCTACAATGACTGGCTAACCGCTAAGCTAACCGCTAAGCTAATCGGATGCATAAACACTAGAAGTGCCCATGCGCAGCCAGCAAGCGGAAACTAACAAGGACTGAGCGCGAACACTGGCGTTAAGTGAGCGCGTCAGAATGATGGCATGGGAGACAACCAATAGATAAGATGAGGGACAAGTTCTGGGTTTCAGGACCAGAACTTTGGTCCTGATGTGAGAGCAGGACCAGAACTCTGACCAATCACTGCTGTTCCGTCTGAAGGCCTGCAGCTCCCACAGTAAACATCTTATTTTCTTTTTTTTTAAATCTTTTCCTGAATACATAATGTATTAACTAGTGTCAGGATGGAAGGATGATTTTACACAGTGTAACGAAAATTTGTTTCTGAACAGAATCACCAACTATAGGTTTAAATGTGCAATTATTCCACTTGTTCTGCATATTATATTTAAAGTGACTGAGCCATTTGGTGTTTAACTTTCCAGATTGTAGGGCACCTTTTGTATTACCGCTACATCAACCCTGCCATTGTGGCACCTGATGCCTTCGACGTTATTGAGGTGTCCGCTGGTAGTTGGATTACAACCGAACAAAGAAGAAACCTGGGTTCTGTGGTCAAGCTCCTTCAGCACGCTGCGTCCAACAAGATGTTCCTGGGAGACAACGCTCACCTTAATCCCATCAATCAATATCTCACCACCTCCTACCAGAAGTTCAGGTCTGAAATTGTAATACTTTTAAAACATTGCTGGCCAAAATGTTGCTTTTTTTTTCCCACTCTGATTTAATTTAATGTTTTCTTCTTCTGTCATAGGCGCTTCTTTCTGGCTGCATGCGACGTTCCATCACTTGAAGATAAATTCAGCGTGGACCAGTACTCGGACCTGGTCACAGTCACCAAACCTGTCATCTACATATCTATTGGAGAGATCATAAACACTCACACTGTGAGTTCAGATCACCCTGCTGTGTTATTAATTCTTTACTCCATGATGTTTTAATAAAAACAGAAATCTTTTGTGTTCTGTTAGCTGCTGCTGGCCCACCAGGACGCCATCGCTCCCGAGCACAATGACCCCATCCATGAGCTGCTGGAGGACCTGGGCGAGGTTCCGACTGTGGAGTCGCTCATTGGCGAGAGGAGTGGAGACGAACAAAGAACCAGTAAAGATGTGAGCACTGGAACCCTGGAGGGGGAACAGGGAGGAGACGAGGACAGTGCAGACAGGTGAGGGACGACGTCAGGGACGGTAAGGAGAAGCTGGAGAGCAAAACACCAGGAAGTTTATGGAATGGGACGAGAAGCATCACAAAGACCGTGGCGGTGACAAGTCAGAGCTGTTCTTTAACAGGTTTGATGATGGGGACACCTCCCACCCCTCACCCACTACTTCAACACCTCCAGGGGTCGACGCACCGTCCTCCCTGTGGCCGTTAAACTCTTCAGCTCCTCCTCCTTGTCTCTTCGGACAACTGAGCCTGGTTCTGGTTCTGCTGGAGGTTCTCCTCCCTGTTAAAGGGGAGTTTTCCTCTCCACTGTCGCTTCATGCATGCTCAGTATGAGGGATTGCTGCAAAGCCATCAGCAATGCAGACGACTGTCCACTGTGGCTCTACGCTCTTTCAGGAGGAGTGAATGCTGCTTGGAGAGACTTGATGCAACCTGCTGGGTTTCCTTAGAGAGGAAACTTTCTGACCAACCTGGAGGATCTGATGGAGTCTGGCTTTTTTAACTTCCTTGAGATGACATGTATCATGAATTGGTGCTATATAAATGAAATCGAATTGAATTGAATTAACAATCCTGCTTTTAAATAAACAAAAGTTTTCCTTCCTGTGGCCTGTCTGTTCTGCACAATGTTTTTATTTTACACTTGCTGCTTTATTTTTTACTATTATTTTATGTACTGTTAATTTTATATTTTGTGATTCCTTGTGCATGCTCCTTTGTATTGAGACCCTGCTGCAACGATTTCCTGTGGGATCAATAAAGTTCTTACTTTTTCATAGTTGTATAAAGTACTTGATGTCAGAAGGTATCTTATGTGTAGTAGCACGCACTGATCTCTATTTATTTACTGGATAGCCGTTTGGCTGAAAAACTGAGGTCACTGGCCGCCATCTTTCTACTCCCTACTCTCACAGAATCACAACATAAACATGCCGATGTGTGTTTGGCTGCAACAACAAGCAGTTTTCTGGCTGTGGGAAGACGTTTCACAGGTAATTTTACAGTCAGTGGATGTACTAACAGTATCAAGTACCAAGAAAATCCAATGTATCCTATAGTGTAGTCTGTAGCCTAACATTAGTCTCAGTGTCTCGGACCGACTCGATTACATTGATCGAGTTAGTCATTGACATTGTGTCTAATGTTAGAAAATAGAAATTAGAGTAAATACAAAGTAATTCACTGTGAAATGTCAATGTAGTAGTTTTCAATTAAATGGATGATGCTGTCATTGTTGTAATGTTTGGTACATTTCTCATAGGGAGTACCAATATGGCCGCTGGTGGCTTCACAGCGACGTGTGCTACCAATGGCCGATCGGCTCCAGTGAATAAATGGAGATCAGTGGTAGGTAGCACAAGGCAATTACGGTTCTCTTCCCTTGGAGAATTACAGGGATTGTTTTGGAGGATTCACATCAGAAAACTATCACTTTAAAACTCATATTTTTCTTGCAGTTTATTGAAATATAGCTCAATGGGTAGCTGTGGGTCTCTTAGCCAACAACCAGGCGACCCATTACAGAGCAGAGGTCCACAGTCTGACACTGTGGTGGTCCAGGAATAACCAGCAAAACCAAGCAGGTGCTTTTCTAATTGGAAAGAATAAAATGAGTTACTCACCCTCTTCCAACTATTTTAATCTTGATTTCACAAAAGCTCCTCCTGCCCTATATTTGTAAATTTCATCCTAAAATTTATTTAATCAACATTTGATAAGTCTAAGGGACTCTTTTTGGGGAGCATCATAATTTCACAGATGATTTTATTTTCATCAGCTTTCTTAGACTTTTTAAAAAAGCAACCATGTTGTCTTAGAAACTTAGCAATCTCAAATTTGAATAGTTCCCATTTGACGCCATATTTGTTTTCAGTGTTAGCTTTGACCAAAAAAAAAAAAAAAAGATTGTTCAGGAGATTTTTTTGTTGTTGTACTGAGTCTAATTTATAAAATGAATTGTTAAGGATCCAGTAGGCTTTCCTGTTCTGTGAATGGCTTTCAGACAGATTTATTGAGATATATATGTTGCTTTATGATCTGTGAGCAGAGCAGGAAGAATATAGACAATTATGTTATTGGTATTTAGGCAATCAGATACTAATAATCAATACGAGACTGTTTGGACCCATCATTATTACTCCAGGTGAAAGTGAAGTTTTTTTTCTCTCCATACATCCTTTAAATTGTATCTCTGCTTGAATGATTAAAGATCTGTTTGAATCTTGAGCTCAGTTTTGGTTATCTAATATATTAAAATCCCCTCCTATTATGATAATTGCATTGGGAAATTTATTTAGACCATCGGTTAGATTATTTTCTATCAGAGAAAGAAGTTGTGAGTTTTCACGTATTGAGTTATGACCATAAATATTACATTTTATTGGCGTATGATAAAATCATGAATACAAAGTGTCCCTGAGTATCGCATTTATTCACAAGGATGTCGCTTTTAAATTAGTTTTTTAGAGTAAGAGTGCCGGGTGGATGCTGGCTCCCGTGTGATGGAAATTTTTATCACCCCATTGACTTTTCCAGACATTTATGTCATTACTAGTAGAATGTGATTCTTGAAAGAAAAAAAAAATCTGTTCTGGTGCAGGCTGTGACGTGTACTCAACCTTTTTCAGAATAAAGCACTGTTGTTGGTCCTGGTTGGAATGGGATGTGAGGAACGCCTGTTTTCAGGTCGATTCAAGAGTAACCTTTATCCAAGATGTGTTCGGAAGGTGGAAAGTGGCTTTTTGAAGACATGAGTTTTAAAAAAAACAACAACAGAAGGGAGGAAAGTTGGTGAATAATGAGGCGCTGTGTGCAATACGCAGTTCTGCAAAGGAATCCGGGCAGATGGCGGGCATGACGTTCTTCTTGAAGTTTCTGTGGGTAGGCTGAGATGGTTTGGACATGTGCGGAGTAGGAATGGTGGACGGAAAGTTGTTGGATATGGATGATATGCAGAGGGAGGGTGTGAAGGAGGAGGATGCTGGGATGCAGTGAGATGAAAACAGATGATCTGTCCTGCTGGAACCTAAAAATTGAAAAGAAAAGAAAAGCAGAACGTACTCAGACTCAGAATAACCTGCTTAATGTATTTATCCTTTCATGCATAAAGGTTTCTAAGGTGAACAACTCACAACCAGTTTTCTTGAATGTGTGGATTTTAGTGCTTTGTTTGCTTTAAAGGCCTCTTTCATGGTGTCTGCAAGTTATTTCAAACACTGCCACCGTCTGGCCAATCAGTGCAAGATCACAAGAAATGTCTTCAACCACGCAGAATTACGCAACAGCTGGTTTATATCCTGTCAGTCCTTAAGTGTGAGATCCCTACAGGGGGAAATAAAATACCTGTGACATCAATTAACAACCTGGAGCTAATATAATCATTTAAAATGTTGAATTATTCATGTTTTGCTGACAGGATATCCCCCGACCTTTAAAGTGGACGTCATGCATCGGTGACATTCTGAATATTTCTGAGAATTTATATAAAAAAAAATCTTCAACGGCAGTAAACGCACCAGATAAACACTCCCTGGGAGGCTAAAGGTGTGCAAAAATTCACATTAGCATGTGAGAGATAGTGTTATAGTTATTCATTGGATCAAGAACCTGTGGAAGTATCTTATTTAGCTTATTTGATTTAAACTAAACATCAGTTTTATTTTATATTCAAAAATTCAAATATTGCAACCAAACAAATCGGAATAAAATGAGACCTGCAGTGATCGAATCAGGACACCCCTAGTTAAATGCCACACAGATGTATTGCAAACACGAGAACACGCTGTATTTTCTCCCTGTTTAGACCTCAGACATTTAATCTGTTGCTCCTGGCTTTTAACGCAAGAGAAACACCTTGGTGAGATCCAATGAGACCTTTAGGAGGAAGACTGCAGCAGTTTATCGGTTCGGTAAAGGATTTAATGAGGTTCCCAAACATTTTGCAATCAGCCTTTCCATTTTAAGACAAATAGTCTACTTGTTGAGTGCGTTTCCAACACGTCCAGGTCTGGCCTACAAAGCAGGTTGAAGTGTCCAAAACATCTAAAATGTCATGTCGGGACCTACTGAAGGCTGTCGCTACTGTTTATAATGAAAGTATATTCCTGTACAACCAGAAAGAAGATAAACAGGTTTAACTTTCATGGGCGGTTCTGATTCTGAGTTCTGCGAGGAGGAAACTGAATATTGTCAGAACGGATATTGATACCAGGACTTCTTGGTTAATGTTCTTTGGACAGAAGAGTCTAGAACTGAGTTTCTTGGGCACCAAAAAGAGATGGTGTCTAAAGCGAGCATTAAAACAAAAGAACTGGGTGAAGTATCATGGTTTCGAACATTTTCCTGGAGTGATACCTGTCCAGCGCGCCTTCATAAAACCCACCATGGTCTCTACCTTGTATCAGAGGGAATAAAGCCGAAGCAGAACTGGACCCGACGTCATAACAATGACCCAAAACATGCCAGAAAATCTACCGAATACAGAGAATTAAGAAAGAGAAATTCCAAAAAAAAAAGTAAAAAACAAAGCAACTGGACTTGTTTTCCGTAGTTGAAGACGTCTCGCTTCCTCTCCCTAATGTGGAGTAACAAGCTTTATACCACTGCCAAACAAAGGCCTTGCAATGACCATGACCTGGATGACTGAGAATCTTCACCAACTAAGAAAGAGAAAGTCCTTGGCCTATCAAAGCCAAGATCTTAAACTCATTGAGATGGTGATGGTGACGACTTGTAATAATCTGAAAATGCTACAAATCTCTCCAACATCTCTCAGGTGGAAGGAGGGACCAGGGCAAACTTTCCTCAGAGCGAAGTTGGAGACGGTTGAGGGAACCAAGAAGCGTCTCACTGAGGTCTTTTCAGCCAACAGGGGCCAAAACCAGGTCCTCTGTAACTTTTGCCCCTCAGCTAGAAAACATCCTTTAATCTTTCTTTGGATGAATAAATGAATTGTAAAAAAAAACTTCTTCCTTCTTTAGAGATAAAAGACAAGATTAAACATCAATGTTTGAGTATTTTGTGTAAAGAACTTAATATTTATCCATCCATCGTCTATACCCGCCTATCCCATCCCGGACAGGTCGCTAGTCTGATGCAGGGCCTCACAGACACACAGCCATGCACACACACGTCTAGAGAAACCTGTTAACCTAACAGTCGTGTTTTTAGATTTTGAGAAGCCAGACAGAGTCCAAGGAGAATGCCAACTGGGATTTGAACCCAAGACCTTGCTGCAAGGCAACAGTGAAACCAACGGTGCCGCCGTGCAGCCTGTGACTTTGCTCCACTTATCTGGAACAAACTCCAAGAATGCAAAAGTGCTAAAGCCCTGAGTTCCTTTAAATCAAGGTTAAAAACTTTGTTTAGAGTTGCCTTTGAATGTTGATGTTCTATTTAAACTGCTGTAGTTCACTGAAATATCATTATGTTACGTTTGTAGTCCTGTTTATCTTGTACATGCTGCCGCTGGTCCACTGCAATGTTCTGTTCATGTTCAGCACTTAGAATTGTCTTATTGTAGAAATGGGCTCTACTGAATGAACTTGCCGTGCCTTTGAATAAATAAGCTTTATTGATTTGTTTTATTGTAGTGCAAGAAAATAGTTGTTTGTTAAACAGGGAAAGGGAGGGAAGGGATTAACTGGACAGTGAAGAGCACACACTGATAAATCAAAAGACAATGATATGTTTTATTACATGTATTAATAAAAAAAAAAACTCTTTGAAAAGTGCATTGAAAAAAAAAAAAAGATTTATTTCCACGCCCAAACATGAAAAACTATGATGTGATCCGTGCATGAAACGATTACCGTAATAATCCGATCAAAGCGTAATCAGGGTGGCTTTGTCGCCCCCCTGTGGCCGCCGCCAGTATCGACCGAGTTTAACGAGGCAATGTTTTTGTCGTAGGCAGCAGCAGCGGGATGGGGAATAACAAGCCCGTGGATCTCACCGCCGTTTCTCGCCCTGTCGTTCCTGGACGCATGAACTAAAAACCACATCTGCGCGGTTTTCTGCCTAAACAAACAAAAAAACAACAACATCGATACTGGTGAGGAAAAGACGAGCGAGTCCGTCAGCGCTGCTTTGTTTGTCTTCATGGAGTCGTCGGACTGGAGTTTGTCTGAGATCTCCGGGCTGTCCGTGGATTAACTCGGAGGGGGACTCGCTTCTTCCGTGGACCGGCTGTCTGTGACACATCTCCCCTCCCATCCCCACAGACTATCAGCGTGGATCGTGTCGCGCACGGACAGTTGGGAGCCAGTTACTCCCACTTTGGGGATAAAAGTGGAAAATTGTAAGAAGTCGGTGAATGCGGGACCAAACGGACACTTGTTGAAACGCTGTTTACGCTCCGCTGTCTGTCGCAACATTTAACCGACGAGTTTTTTTTATTATTATATATTTTTTTATTTAGAAAAAAACAAGTTTCCTGGTAGCAGGGAATATACGACTAAAAGTCTAAGTTGTAAACAGAGAGATGGTCCGCAGGGCATATTAGCTACGCTGGTTAGCTGTACAGTACGTTAGCAACAACATGCTAACGTTATCTCACCGTTCAAACTAGTAGTTTTTGTATAAACGCGCTGATATGAAGTTAAATACGGAGATAAGTTGCTGTAATCGCCTCCAATTTATCCTCGAAACGAAGCGTGGTTGATGTTAGAGCGGCAGCGGAGTTTTTAATTTATTCCGCAACAAGTCATCGGCGGACAACTTTTCTGACAGCTTAACGTTAGCTTAGCCTCGTTAGCCTAGCCGCGTTAGCTTAGCCCGACCAGCCGAACCGATTCAGTTTGCGGCAACTCGGTTCTGCCGCTCATGTGCGGAGCGTCTGTTGGGACTCTAATGGGTCTGCGGTCTCAGAGAGGTTCTGGAAGATAAAGCAGCCACCCGCTCCCCCTCTCTCCAGAGCGGTCTTCCACTTTTACATCACCCCCGGTAAAAAGTTTTGGGTAACTGCGGCCCGCACCATGTCCGGCTCCGCGGGCAGCGGTGGCTCCAACCCCAGGAAGTTCAGCGAGAAGATCGCGCTGCACAACCAGAAGCAAGCTGAGGAGACGCGGGCCTTCGAGCAGCTGATGACCGACCTCACCGTGTCCAGGGTAGGCACGTCTTCACATGGTCCCCCCGGTCCCAGGGAGGATGGGGGGGAGGGGGTGGGTTGTGGGACCAGATGTCGCCCACACCTCCAGCACATCTGGTCCAAATGCTTGAATTGCCTCCTCTGCCGGTCTTTGGTTCTGCAGAATCCCGTTACTGAGTCATTCATTTAAATCAGGTGTGCTGGAGCAGGGGCACGCACACACATGCAGGATGCCTTGCTCAAGGGCAGAGGACATTTGTAACAATCATATTGAAGCTTCAGCTATTCAGATTTTCTGTTGGTTTGAAGTTAAAGATGAATTATCCTCTAGTATATTTTATTTATATCTACCCTCAGAGGCGATATTAGCACATTTTCTTATTTCTGATGGTTTTATTTAAGTTGATTTTAGCAAGTATTATCTATTTGTTTATTATTATTATTTATTATTATTATTAATATTAGAATGGCGAGTGGGGGCCAGGTGCCTAGTTTGAATCCTACAAACTGCCACCCTGAGCAAGACCCTTGGCCCAGAATGCTCCCTGATAGCCTCACCATATTATTATTATTATTATTATTATAGTTATTATTATTATTATTATTATTATTATTATTATTATTGTTATTCATGTGTTATTATTCCTGTTTTATGTAAATAGGCTGAGGTCTTTTCCACTATGCAGTGTTTGTCTACTCTGGTATTGACTTTTCTACTCTTAGAGTAAATTTCAGATTTTTTGTTGCTAATAATTGTGTGCATCTGTGTGTTCGCCATTAAGTTTGTAAATTTCCGCTTTTATACGTTGTTTTTTTCACATTTATCTCAGCTGTTTGGTCACTAAAGTACTGGATTGTGTTTCCTTCTTTCCCCGTCTTTTAAAACCCTTTGGTTTATTTCAGTTTTTATTTTATTTTGATGATTTTCAATTGTTTACTGGTTGAATCACTTCTAGTCGGTCCGTTTTAAAGCTTTGACGGCCGCTCTAGGCGGAGACGCAGCACGTTTTAATTAATTTAAGCTTTTGCGCTGCTAAATTTCATATTTATTATGTGCCAAGCGTTTTGTTTTCTCTATTAAAGCGTTTATTTAATCAGTAATAATGTAAATAGGAGCGTCAGTTGTTCAGCTGTTATTTAGGTTTAAATTTAAATTCATTGAGATATTAACATGATGGAAACTAAACAACAGTTATTTTCTAGACTTTCGTTGTGTTTTAATGACGTTGGCATAAAGATGTTAAAACCAACAAGTGATACTAAGATCAAGGGTGTAGCTTAAACATGCATAAAAAATTAATTTCTTAATAATCTAAACCAATAAAAGGCTCTGACCTCAAGCCACGGAATAATTAAAATAAATGTCAATTAGCTGACTTGTAATGTAGCAACTGATTGATAGTTTCACCGATACAGCAATATACCACAGGGAAGGAGAAGGTATTGCTTTCTGCTTTCATTTATTGTCAAATTATACATTAATTAAAATGTTTCCAATTTCTGATTTTGGACTATAAAAAGCATGTCTATGTATTTAATCAGTAAAATTTTATTTTTTGTGTGTAGAGGTGATTTAAAGCATTAACTCACTGACTGTGTAGTTTTGCTTCTCTTTTGGTGAATCAAAAATGCTTCATTTAGACCAAACCGAGAGGAATAACCCCCCAAATACGTGGCCTGAAGTCCGCATGGTTCAGGACGCCGTGATTAGGGCTGCACAATTAATCGCATTTGCAATATAATCGCAATTGAAAAAAAAACACAATTTCCAAAGCACAGAGGTAACAGTTAGTTAACAGTTAGTTAATCAGACGCGTCCTTTAGGTGTCGGTAAAATGTTAAAAGTGGGTTTGCCTCCACATGGAGGAGAGCTGCAGCAGTTAGATAATCTAATTTTATTACTTGTTTTAGAGTTTATATATTCATACTGTTTTACCAGAAACTTTCAGGAATCTCACCACAGTTTAATACATGGACTTGTTTGTTGGTTGCACTTTATGATCAACAAAGATTGATGTCCAAAATCAATTAAAAGCTGTTCTCTTGAAGAATATTCTGATTAATAGAAACAAAAAAAGTTCTTGTTTTAAATAGTTGTTGTTTACAAACATCTTTATCTAGAGGCCATTGTTGTTACTTGTGGTTAATGCCGAGAAAAGTCTAAATCAAATCACAATTTTTTGTTGAAATATATATAAATAGGCAATCATTCCTGCTGTGAGTTCAGACGCAGTGGCTCTTTTAGCACCTGATCTGCACAGCGATGAAACAGATTGATTTGTTGTTTGTATGTGTTTAAAAAGACATGATAATTTAAACAAAAAAAACCCGCATTAAATCGCAATATTAAGATAAAAAAATCTCAATTAGATTCTTTTCCAAAATGGTTCAGCCCTAGCTGAGATGATGGAGAGGACAGAAAGCAGGAAGGAGAGTTTGGCTTAACGAGAACCCGTACCGCAGTTTTCAGCAGACGGGGCCGTGAATGTTGCCTTCATGGCGTTATTTAGGCGTCGCTGGTTTTAAATGTTCGTTAACCTTGGAGCTCGGCCCCGCCGCGTCCAGGTCCAACCTCACCGGGTCCCTCTTAGGAACCTGGAACACCTGCTGGATGTTTTCAGAGCATCTTCTGGGTTTGGTCCTGCTGGTTGGAGCTCTTCCTCTGAAGGGGACGTTCTGTGACTCGGCTGCTGCTGTCCTTGGTCCGGAGAACTGTTTAAACCCAGAACCCAACCTGTCTGGAAAAGGTCAGCTCTGGAGGTTGTTATTGAGTCTGGATGAGGCGGAGCGACTCTGAGGTGGTTTCTCAACTCTTCCTCCACCTCCTGCCTTTTCTTTACGTCGTTTAGTTTCCGTCAGAGACAGAAGGCACCAAAGGAAAGCGTCATTTCACTGCGTTCACATCAAAAAACGGAGATTCTTCTGCAGTATTTCCTTTTTTATGTCTGCTGCTCACTTTTTCACCTCCTTATAAACATAGCGACCCATAAGAAGAGCCCATGGCTGCACGGCGGAGGCCAAATCTATCCAGATGGGACGCTTCGGTCCGTTTTAACCACTGAGCTATATTATACACTGGAGTGCTGACTTTGCCGAAAAACTGAAGTCACTGGCGGCCATCTTGCTACTCCCTACTCTCACAGAATCCCATAGGATTTGCTTGCAACAACAAGCAGTTTTCTGGCTGAGTGAAAACGTTTCACAGGTAATTCTACAGTCAGTGGATTTACTAACACTATCAACTACTAGGAAATTAGGTGCTGAAATATTTTACATGTTATTCATATTAAATATATATATATATGTATATATAAGTATGTGTATATGTATATATATATATATATATATATATATATGTATACACATATGTAAATATATGTTTTTGTATATTGTTATTTATATATTTATAAATGTTAAACATATATATTTAAATGAATAAAATGCAAAATATTTCAGCACATGACTTTCTCAGTACTTGATAGTTTTAGAACATAACATAAAAGTATATGGCATTTGACATTTTTAAAGTCTTAAGCCCCCCCTGAACATGAGAAAATCCTCGTTATTCGATGCTGTAGCGCACATATTCCCTAGTTACTGGAGGGAAATAGGGAGTACCAATATGGCGGCTGGTGGCTTCAAAGCGACTCGTTCTAACAGCCGGTGATTAGCACTCCAGTGTATAATATAGCTCAGTGGTTTTAACACACTTCTGGCATTGTTTACTCGGTTTGTCCTCTTCTCGTGGGTTGTTGTGGTTTTGCGAAGCCGGCCGGGACAGCTGGGGCGGTTTAATATTCACACCAGTAACCAAATGATAGTAAACAGTCCAGCGGACCTGAATGCACCACCGGCTCCCTCAGCTGCTCCTGCAGCAGGCCGTTAGCGCCCTCACCAACAATAGATCTGTTATGTTGGGCAGTTTGTGATGGAAACGGCTTCATCGCCGTCAGCGGCTCGTCTTCCTCACATCGGACACGTTGGGACGTATTTGATCAGATTATTGGAGGAGAGCTTTTCAACGGGAAAATTAAAATCATGCAGGATTTCTTCCTTCGGCGCAATCTTAAACTGTAAATTACAGCGTTTAATTTTTATCGGTGGAGCTGAAATAAGAGCTTAAGAAACACAAGTTTGTTTTTCTTGATAGTTGTCCTGCAGGTCTGCATGAGAATTCTGCCTAAAATTAATAATTGTTTGGCTTCTTTTACTTTATTGGAGAACATTTCTTTCAGATAAAGCAGATATTTAGTTGGATAATTTCACAAGTTGCCTGTTTAAAGATTAACATTATAAATGTTTACTATCAGATAGAGTAAAGTAAACAGAATCCATGTCCTGTAGGGCTGCACCACATCAGGGAAATCTGCCTTATCAGATCAAATTAGTAAATATAAACGAGTCGTTCTGCTCCCACAAGCTTCCCAGAATGCAGCTGGGTTCAGGCACGTTCATTCAGACAGAACCGGCGTGTCTGGGTCAGGTTTGTTGGCCGCCTGCCTCAGCCCGACCCAAACGTTTCCTCTGGGTCTGGCGTTCCTTAAAATGTGTCCACAGTTGGACGCAGGAGCTGCCCGTGTCCTCACTAAGACTAAGAACGTAGAGAACATGGACCCGGTTCTGAAGTCCTCACTAAGACTAAGAACGTAGAGAACATGGACCCGGTTCTGAAGTCCTCACTAAGACTAAGAACGTAGAGAACATGGACCCGGTTCTGAAGTCCTTCCACTAAGACTAAGAACGTAGAGAACATGGACCC
Organism: Fundulus heteroclitus; assembly: GCF_011125445.2. Taxonomy (NCBI): domain Eukaryota; kingdom Metazoa; phylum Chordata; class Actinopteri; order Cyprinodontiformes; family Fundulidae; genus Fundulus; species Fundulus heteroclitus. Next base: position 4,045,990 of record NC_046364.1, read on the forward strand.
GGTTCTGAAGTCCTTCCACTAAGACTAAGAACGTAGAGAACATGGACCCGGTTCTGAAGTCCTTCCACTAAGACTAAGAACGTAGAGAACATGGACCCGGTTCTGAAGTCCTCACTAAGACTAAGAACGTAGAGAACATGGACCCGGTTCTGAAGTCCTCACTAAGACTAAGAACGTAGAGAACATGGACCCGGTTCTGAAGTCCTCACTAAGACTAAGAACGTAGAGAACATGGACCCGGTTCTGAAGTCCTCACTAAGACTAAGAACGTAGAGAACATGGACCCGGTTCTGAAGTCCTCACTAAGACTAAGAACGTAGAGAACATGGACCCGGTTCTGAAGTCCTCACTAAGACTAAGAACCTAGAGAACATGGACCCGGTTCTGAAGTCCTCACTAAGACTAAGAACGTAGAGAACATGGACCCGGTTCTGAAGTCCTTCCATGGCTCCCTGTATCTCAGAGAATAGACTTTAAAATCCTTCTGTTAGTCTATAAATCCCTGAATTAGCACCTAAATCCATCACAGACTTGTTATCAGGGCATCAACCCTCCAGACCACTCAGGTCTTCTGGCTCCAGCCTGCTCTGCAGAACCAGAACCAGACATGGAGAAGCAGCATTTAGTTCCTATGCTCCACTGATCTGGAACAAACTCCCAGAAAACTGTAAAAATGCTGAAAGAGTTCCTTTAAATCAAGATTAAAAACACATTTATTTAGGATTGTCTTTGACTGTTTAACTTTGCAGTCCAGCTGTTTTAATATTTGCTTTTAGTTTCTATTTTCCCATATTTTATTTCTACATTTTATTCCAACTTGCTTTTATTTTCCTATATTATAATCATGTAAAGCACTTTGCGTTGTCCTTGTACTGAAATGTGCTGTATAACTAAATTTACTTGCCTTAAGTGTTGTGAATGAACCTATCAGAAGCTTGCTAAGAGTATTTAAAGGCACAGTGTATGAAAGCTTCTACCTGGGAGGAAAAAAACGGGCGTGTCTTTTTTTCTAAGGCGTATGTAAACATCAGGATTGAAGCGTTCCTCCGGCTGCCCACTGACTCCTCTCTGTTTCTGGCTCCTTCTCAACCTACAGGTGCAGTTTCAGAAGGTCCAGCAGCTCCGCCTGTCCCAGTCACGGGCCCAGTACTACGGCGGCTCTCTTCCCAACGTCAATCAGATCGGCAACGCCAACGCGGATTTCCAGGTGGGACCGTGTTTGCAGCTTTTATCAGCAGAGGAAAAAAAAACAAAAAAACAATGAATCGATTCAAGGACACGGTTCTCTAAGTTCATTTAGTAATTCCTTCGGTTCATCAAGGACGAGGCTTATTGTGCAGAACGTCAGGCAGCTCAAACGCTTTAAAGCAGCAGTCGTTTGTAAAACCAGGTTGAACCGCTTTGCTGAACAGCCGTGTTTTTAATTTGCTTTATTTAAGCCTTTCTGCATCACATCTACATCCTGTGTGTGTTTCAACTGGACAGAAGGGATGAATGAAGTGTTTTCTTTAGAATCTGCTTATCCTGAGACCTCGACCTGCCAGATCAAGGTCTGTCTCTCTTTTTCAAGGCCGGTTCTGCCCGACAGCTTCTCCCAGTGTGTGATTCTACAGGAGGAAGAACAAATAAAACAGCTAAACACTAAACTAAAACTACAGAAAGGCAAAAAAAAACTATGCATAATTTAGATTTTTGGAGTGATAGGAGAGAATAAAAGATTAAAGATTAAACCCTTAAGGTTTTTACAGCTGTACTGAACCACAGGCCTCCACAGACTGGGGGCCCAGGTAAAGGTGCCCCTGGTATCTGAAAGAAAAGCCCTCTTTAAGTAGAGCAGCCTTTGCAGCTCCGAGCTTCCATCCAGAAATCAATCCCAGCAGAGAGGGAGAAGGGTCATCTTACCCAGAGTCCATTTATCCTTTATTCAGGGAACAAAACAGAGGAAAAAAACAACAAAATGGCTCCTAGATGCCTTCTGAATTATTTGTTAAGCTTTGTTCAAACGAATAAACGCCCGATATAGTACCCCACGGCTCCTAAAGCAGAAATAAGCCATTTTATTTATGCAAATCTGCTTTATTAAAGAACCACGCGGCACCATGTGGGAGTGCAGAAAAGAATTGCATGGTGTTTTTTTTTTTTTTTACCACAGCATGACAAAAAAAAAAAATACATCTTAGAAAACTTTCCCTGGTGACGTGTGAGATTCTTGATTTTCTAGCGATCCAGATCTGTATCTGAGGGGGGGAAAAGTGTTGATGTGAACGGGCCGGTCTGAAAAGGGGCTTTACATTTCTGCTTGTGCTGCTTTCTCCCCTCCAGCTGTCACAGTTCGTGTTTTTAGCTGGCAGGAAATTGAGTCACTGCATCCTTCACACTGATTGGTAATGAGGGCAAAGGCATGTGTGTGAAAAGCCTTGAGATAAAATCATTAAAAATACTGAGTACATTTATTTAATCAAATTAAAATCAAGGTAATATTTCTCACCACAGTTACTGGTTTGAGTTTTCCATGTTTTGGCTCATTATTCTGTTTAAAGGGCAACTTTTGTTGCTGATAAGCGGTTAACATTTTTGTTTTATAGTGCCGTCTACATATCCTGGTGGTTATTTTGACAGTTTACTGCACATTTGTTTCAATCCTGCTTTTTTTTAAAAAATCTCAAACAGTCAGCGTGGCGCCTTCCTTGGATTAAACGGTGGTCTTGCATTGAATTTCTAATCAACGTTGCTATTGGTTCAAACGTTTTTTGTGATGACATTTGGAGAAACTGACGTGTCAGCAGGTCTGCCACTGTGGCGGTCTTATGCCTCCGTAGCAATTTGGAGTTTGATCGGTGAGCTTTGGGGTCTTTCTATTGATTTTTTTTTTTTTAGGTTAGCGATTTATTAGCTTAGCATTCAGTTTGTCTATTTAGCATTTATTTAGTTTATACTAGTAGCCCAGTCCTCACCCCTGGTTCACCAGGCGCCGCCTCCTCTCCGCTCATTTTTCAAGTATAAGGTACACTTAAAATAGAAACAAGTCATCTCTATCGCCTTATTTCAAATGCAGAATATCTAATTGTCTTATTTTAGGGGTCAAAATAGTCACTCCATTAGCAGATAATATTTATCTGCCCAAATCAAGAACAAATGCACTCAATTTCAAGAAAATTTTACTTACTTTCAGTTCTTTTCCTGCAGTGCAAGAGCTTTACTGACCTTTCTTTGTTGCTCTCAAACATCGTGTTGAACTGAACGTAACGGTCTAAATTCTGCATAACTTTCACAGCTTTCAGTGCAACAGTCCGTTACGCTGAAATGCGCTGCCGAGAACCCTGAGATGTCCGTTCCCGCTGCGCTAACACCCAGCTCGTCCTTCCAGCTGACCGGGAAAAGCTTAACCGTAGTCCCATTTACCATAGTATTTGGACTATAAGTCGCATCAGTCAAAAAATGCGTCATAAAGATGGGAAAAAAACATTTATAAGTCGTACCGGACTGTAAGTGGCACATATTGAGAAGTTTATTTCACAAATTTCAAAACTAAAAACTGAAATTTAATCTGGTAAGGCAACTTATTCAATTACACAACTGCATCCACCACCGGCTGAATAATATGAAACGTATCTGGGAGCATGAATGGGATAAATTAGCATAACAAGCTAGCAACTCCAACACATACAGTTCTCATCAGCAAATTTCAGCGTAACGGCCCGTTACGCTTAAATCAGACCGTGAGCGTAGCGGTGCTACGTGCTAAGCTAACAGTACGACACGGATGTTTGAGAGCAACATAAAGCTCACGTGCATCAGAGAAGTTGTAACCCACCCAGACAACAGAGCTTTAAGCTAGCGCTAGCTGCTATTAGCTACACAGACGTGCTAATAACAGGTTCTGTCGGGGTCTGTTTCCTTTGAGCTGCTCCACGCAAAGCTCTGCTGCGGGAATGGAGACTGAAACAGTGAAACAACATATAAACATGTGTTCAGCCTTTGTTGTTTATAAGTTAATGTTTCAATTAATTTTTGCTTCATGTTGGTCAGTATAATTTACCATTTGAAATTGATAAATGTGTCGCACCTAACTATAAGTCACAGGATCGGCCAGACTATGAAAAAAGTGCGACTTATAGTCCGAAAAATACGGTAATCGCAGCACACGGTTCCAGTTAAAGTTCCAGCAACTTTTGGCCTTTTGCATTTATGCCTCCCAAACACCCGACCGTCATGTAGATGGCGTCTTCATGACTTCATGATCCCAAGATGCCACTCCTCCCCTTGGCAACACGAACCCGGGTCCTCGCCGTATTAAAACCTCTGGAACTGCGACGCTTTAATTAATGACTGTAGATTCAGGCAAAGTTCGTTTTGGCAGCAATTTTCTGCCTTACTTGAACGGCATGCTGTCTGATCTTTCCCATTTTGAAGAGTGGCTAAGACAAATGTCTTTGTCATGATACATTTAGCGATGCGCTGCTAATAAAACGTTCTACTCTAATCAAACTTGTGGAAATGTTAGTGGTGCCAATAAACGTGAGTGTTGCGATTTTGGATAAAACAATCGTCTGTTAACCTGGGTTTTTGTCCCAGCTGAATAAACGTCTTAAAATTCTGAGTTAGATGATTAAAATTGTTTCAATGTGGGATTATGCTACTGCTATCAAAGAGCGTAAGGATATGTCTAGAACACAGGTGTCAAACTCAAGGCCCGCGGGCCAAATCCGGCCCGTCAAGGTAAATTATCCGGCCCTCGAGAGCCAAAAAAAAAGGCATATATCCTTTTAAAGTGTATAAAGTGGCTAAAACTGAACCTCCTGTAAGTGTAACTCACCCCAATATCAACTTTTTTTGCAGATAAACTGTATAAACTGGGCCTAAGGGTGCTACTTTTATGTTACTGTGCATTTTTTATACTACTGTGTGAACTAGAATGAAATTATGAAATGAAAAGTATCGTCTCTACACATGCAAGCGGCCCTTTTAATGACTTCATGATGCCAAAGTGGCCCCATATAGAAATTAGTTTGACACCCCTGGTCTAGAAGGTAATGGGGACATCACAGCTGCTGTAAGCTCCTAAATTAGACAAAGAATCGTATAACTGTGTGAATAAATCCCGGCTCATCCTGTCTCCGTGTCTCCTTCACAGGGTTGCTTCCCCTCAGGCCTGGACTCCGTCAGAGGGACGCGCCACCATGGGCTGGTGGAGAGGGTCCACAGGGACCGCAACCGCATCACCTCTCCTCACCGCCGACCCATCGACAAGCACGGACGGCAGATATCCTTCAATGCGTGGCTCGCAGAGAGCAGACGGCTCCTCCGAGGCGTTTCTGTGCGATGCACATGTTAGCCACCATGGAGGGTGGCTTCCGTGTAGTTGGTCGTGTTTGTTTGTGTTTACGGCGTGACGACGGAGGCGCAGGCCGCCGTATTGTTGCCTCAGGAGTGGAATTAGTCATCCAGATTAACGTGACGCAGAAATACCTTGCTTAAGTTGTGACTAAAGGGACGGTAGGGAATTCAAGGCATGTGCTGAATGGCTGGCAGGTTGTAGTCTAGTGTTGTGGTTGGAGAGCAGGGCGCCTGCTTCCTGGAGAGGCTGTAAGTTCCCCGGTTCGAATCCCATGGGCGCCGCACAGTGGGAGCCTGCTGCTCCCTGGGAGACGGGTTAAATGCAGAGGACTCATCTTAGGGCTGGACGATAAATCAAGTAACAATATATATCAATGATAGAAAAAATTAATCAATAAAAAGTTCAAATAGAATAACAGTTTTATTTCCTTTTGCATTCTGGCCATGTAGGTTAATATTACAGTCATTACATCCTCCCAACCAATCACAACGCAGATCCAGGAAAAGCTCCGCCCCCTTCAAAGAGTTCAGAGACAGCATTTTTTTTTCTTTTAAAAACTTGCAGTTTTGGTAAAAAGTTGGTTGAATAAAGGGTTGAGTTTGAGTTCAGTGTTTGTGTGTATCTGTATCTAAAAACAGGTTGCTAAGCAACAGCATAAAATGGCCAGGGCTGCACTTAAAATATATGTTTTGAATTTGTTGATAATTATCGATATCGATCAATATGATTTCTATTTTTCTATGTCGTCCAGCCCTAACTCATCTCATTGGCCTGCATGTTGCAACGACAAATAAAGATTATTATTATTATTATTATTATTATTATTATTATTATTATATAGTGGAAATGCATGTAGAGGACAGAAAATAGTAGAAAGTAGAGCAGATAATGTTTGCAGTGAAATCTTCAGCGCACAGATAATCACTCAGCAGCTTCAGTTCTGCACTTGGATCAGCTTTTCTGTTTTTCCAGCTGTGCTCGGTGAGGAAACTGAAGTCTCCCTAATGATCCGAGTGTACGGGCCGTTTTGAATGAGGTCATCTGGTTTACTTTGGGGACGACCTTAGAAAAAGCGCTTAATCCTCACTGCCTGTTTAATGCAGGCTTGAACAGTTTTGTTTGTTATTTTTTCTCTTTCATTCTTCCTGACTTTTTAACGTTAAGTAATAAAGGAAGGACACGATATCCCTCTTTAAATAGCTTCTCTGGTTCCTCTGCTTTTATTTTAAACACTATTGGCGTTGAAAGTAGCTTCCCAAAGTGACAACTTCCACACCGAAGAGTGATAAAGTTAATTCACTGAGGAGAAAAGATCGTATTCTCGAGTTTCCTGCCGGCCAGAGTCGATCAAGTGGGAAATCGTCAGAATCCAGAGACTAGCTTATTAGTTTTTCTTGGTGCATTTTTCACTTCCTGCTTTAATATTTGCTTTCGTTCTGAGTTTAATGTTAAGATGAATTCGTGAGAGGACCTGCTGAGCGGTTGGTAACTGTTGTTACCACTGAGCTATATAATACACTGGAGTGCTGATTTTGCCGAAAAACTGAAGTCACTGGCCGCCATCTTGCTACTCCCTACTCTCACAGAATCCCACAGGATTTGGTTACAACAACAAGCAGTTTTCTGGCTGAGTGAAAACGTTTCACAGGTAATTCTACAGTCAGTGGATTTACTAACACTATCAACTACTAGGAAATTAGGTGCTGAAATATTTTACATGTTATTCATATTAAATATATATAAGTATGTATATATGTATATATATGTATACACATATGTAAATATATGTTTTTGTACATTGTTATTTATATATTTATAAACGTTAAACATATATATTTAAATGAATAAAATGAAAAATATTTCAGCACGTGACTTTCTCAGTACTTGATATTTTTAGAACATAACATAAAAGTATATGGCATTTGACATTTTAAAAGTCTTAAGCCCCCCTGAACATGAGAAAATCCTCGTTATTCGATGCTGTAGCGCACATATTCCCTAGTTACTGGGGGGAAAATAGGGAGTACCAATATGGCGGCTGGTGGCTTCAAAGCGACTCGTTCAAACAGACGGTGATTCGTACTCCAGTGTATTATATAGCTCAGTGGTTGTTACGCTCACATAGTTCTTCCTTTGCATTTTGAAATGCCGTTCGGAGCTTCTGTTACTGCCCCCTACTGTTGGCCGCCGGTATTTCTGCCTGTTTTTACTGTAACTCTGGCCTCTTCGGCCTCGCTTCAGTTTGTCGCGCTCTCTCTCCGCCAGACACCTGGTTTGAAGTGAAGAAGAAAACCAAAGCGCAGCAGGTGGATCGTACATCAGAGAGCGTCTTGAATCGCTCAGCCGTGGCTTTAGGCCTCTCCGCTCTGTTTGTCTACGTTTTAGTGGCTTATCGGGTGTTTTGTGTTGCATGTGATGAGTGGCTTCAGACAGGCCTGCAGGCTCTGAAAACCGTCCTCCCTGCTGATGGCAGTTTGAGCACGGCTTAGACTAAAGGTCCAGGGAGGCTCAGCTAACTCTGTGATGGTGACTGTTAGCAAGATAAAACACGTTTACACAAAGTCAGAAACTGCTTAGTGTTCAAAAAAATCATCTTGTGTTTTCATCAACTGTTGACGAAGGGAATCTTATTGTTCAGGATCTTATTACCAGTAAAACTCAAAGACACAGATTTTCTGCCATGCATTTCCTATTAAAGCGCTAATAATGCTTATTTTTCATGAAGACTTCAAAGGTATTGTTTCTGTTTCCATGTTGATCCTTAACCCAAACCCACATGGAGAGCTCCCCGTACGGAGCAGTGTACCTGTCGCCCCCACCAGACAACAGCTGGAGAAGGTGAGAGCCGCCATTTTTTTTTGTTTTTGTGTGTGTTATTTCTGCTTCCTGTCGCCGCGACGTCGTGGATCAGGAACGGTTTCCACCTGCCGGTGCGTTTCCTGCGCCGTTCTGATCCAGACGCCGGGCCTTTCTTGGCCAAACACGGATGTGAGCGAGAGGCCGAGTGACGGGCGGAGCTGTCGGCGTTTGTTGTTTCTGCTCAAACGTTCAAAGTGTGAGAACGCCGCGTTAAGCCGCATGGAGGCTGAAGGTGTTTGACAGGTAGCCTTTCCCTCTAAAGGTCATGCCCAGCGGCGGGTCGTCCGCTGCCTCGTCACCACCAGAACCTCCAAACTACGTGAGATGTGAAATCGTGTGGAACAGACGCAAGGTTCTCCTTTCTCCTCTCCAGCTCTGCTTGTGCCCACGCAGAGCAGCAGCGTGTTGGGAGGCAGCTTTCCTCGCTGTTTACAGGGGGGAGTGAATTATGGGCCTGTGATAAAAAGCTCCTCCAGCTCCCTCCCCTCGGCCTCGCTTTGTCTGCGCTCTTGTGTTTCGTACGCTGCCTTGGCCGGCTGCCAATCAGCCCGCCTCGTCTTCTTTCCACGGCGCCGAGCCGGACGCCGGCCAAGCTGAGCGCGCTCCGACAGCTCGTACCGTAGAAGTGAGCGAGGCCTACACCCTCCCGTTGTTGACGACACAGAACAGGTTGGCTGACAAATGTCTTTGCGGGGCGACCCGACGTCAGCGGCTCCCAGGCGGCGTGGGATTCTCTGAGACACGCGGCACAAAGCGCTGGAAGCTGACTCCTCGCTTACAAGAGCAGGCCACATAGGCAGCACTGCTTACAGCATTTAGCATTAAAACAGACACATATCTTAGCTAAAGATAATGAATTATGCAGAACGTTTCTCTTGTTTTCCATTTTCTGAAACTAAAACTGCTCCAGAAGGAGGATTTGATGCTTTCTGCTGATTTCTTCAGTTAAGCTGTTAAGTAACTGAATAATCAACTGATTAACTTGAACTATTAATTAGGGCTGGGTATCATCTAGGATGAGCCGATTCGATACGATTCTCGATACATGGCTCAGCTTGCTTTGATTCCAATATCGATATTTATTACTTTGAATTAATGCTCAGTGATTCAATCACCAAAATCAGCCAAATATTATGTTTATGTTCTATTTATTGATCACAGACATATTAACAGGAAAATAAAGTGCATTTGCTTCAATGCATTTAACGTGTCACAGAAACCAAAAATGTGCCCAAACATCTGATTTTAGGGACAAAGGAGCTTCTAAAATCCTGTCGGCCGTTCCACAAATTCGTCTCACTTGCTCTCCTTCGCTGTGAACTGTAATGGTTGCGCTGTAATAACGCCCCCTAGAGGTTGGGAGGTATATCGATATTGAAAGCCAGAATATCGATATTAAATCGTTTTTAAAAATATCGATATTAATCTTTATATCGATTTTTTATGTACAGCCCTACTATTAATCTAGATTAATACAAATTATCTTTTTGCTTTTTTCCTCTGATTACCACTACATGAATTAATTAAAAATCTATTTTGCTAACAAGTCGCTCTGAGGATTAAATTTAGACGTTTTTGTTCATTTCCAGTTTGCTCATGATTCATTTTAATGATTTTGGTCATGCTAAAGGTGCAACTTTACAAATATATTTAGCATAGTCTAAAACTTGACTATGCTAAATCATGAGCAAACTGGAAATGAACAAAAACAACGTCTAAGTTTAATCATCAGAGCGACTTGTTAGGAAAATAGATTTTTAAAAACGCTTTTTATTCAGAATGCATAAAACCATTTCCATGTAACTTGGAATTGACTTTATTTATGACCTCTGCTCATAAGCTTGTTACTACAGCATGAAATTAATCTGGTTGGTGACACGTTACCTGCACATTTTCACACAGGTAATTGATTAAAAGTATCTATATACTGTCAGCGGAAGCTGCAGCCGATCTCATAGCTATTAAGTTAGAGCGCATTCAGCCACCGTGGTTTTGTATTTACTGTTTACTCGTTTATTAATTGTCTTCTAACTTAAATTACTCTCAAACTTTAGACCACTCTGGGCTTTGAGGCCTTTGAAAAAAACGTTTTTGATAATTTTTTATGGCTGTAAAGCTGACGCCTTATCTGCCATGTTTGTTTTCAGACTGTAGCTCCGACAGAGCCGAGCTCCACTGACAGACGCAGTGCGCAAACACAACAGTTTAGAAGAAATTAGCAGCAATACTTGTAAAAATGTTAAATTAAATAAAAGGGAATAATTAATTGAAACAATTTCAGGTTTTAGATCAACGAAATATTGATTCCAGTTTAATGCGGCGAGGAAACTGTTATTACAACAAGATTTTCACATATTTGTATTAAAAGATAATGAATATTGGTGATTAAAATTCTTTATCATGACTAAACAAGATCAAGTTTGTGATTATCAGCAATAACTATATTTTTGTCAAATTAAAATGACCAATCATCTCTAAGATCTGGATAACGCCGTGTCGTCATCTATACCCACGGAGGCGCTGCAAGCACACAAGTTTGCTTTCAGAACGTCACATTTTGACAATAAAATAATAACAGTTTCCTTTATTGGAAACGATTTAAACAAATCAGAGCAAAATGTGTTTTGTTAGAGTAGCTAAGCCGTCATGAGGCAGGTAGAGAAAAGAGAGCAACTCTTTGGAGCAGGGCAGAAGCCGGCTCCCATTGTTTGCTGACTCGGCGGAGGAAGAAGGAAAGGATTTCTATTCTTGAGCAGTAAGCAGAAACCTTTATGTGCAGTTATGGTTGTTCATCTGGTAAATATCGTTTTAAAATAGGGAAATAAATATGTTTTGACCACTTGGTGGGATGTTTATGCATGTGTGTATGCATATAGGGGATGGAGTGGTGCTTTGCTTGCCTGTGAAAAGTGGTACAAGACATTCTTTTGCCACTTTTTGTACTTTTAATTATATGTCTTCATGTTGAAGGGTTCAACGGCCCTTTGATGTGCATATATAAAGGCGTTTTCTTTTTAAATAAGCATGTACACACCCACAGGAAAACCTTTCTAGAGTAGCCAGTTTTGGTGCTATTGTTATAAAATTTGAAACTTGTAGCAGGGAGGACTGGTATCTGTTGCCTCATTAGATGTCTGAGTCCATACCTTTTATTCCTCCATGCACAGTCACATAAAAACAACCAGAAACATTCCAGACGGGAGACGAAAAAGACATTTCTGTGTAACCCAACCCCAATAACTATAAAATAGTCACAGCAATAATAGTTTTGACAGCTCAGGTTCTGCATGTGCTCCGAAGTTATGCAGGTGTTTTTAGGCGTTTTGGAAGGAGTATTAAGGGGCGTAGTCTAAAAACAGTTTAGTCTTTCCAGTTTTGGAGCTTTTCATGCTCAAAACAGTGAAATTAAACCTTAAAGAAACTGCAAAATGCCATTTGTCCTTAGTTTTTACCTAAATCCAAAACATTGGTTAAAGTCGAAAGTCTTTTATAGAAAATGTAAGCTGGAAAATCATTTTAAATTGGAAATATTAGAGTTCTGTAAATCGTAATTAACACAGTAGGGCTTACAAAAATGCTAAACAACGAGAATGTCTGGCATGCAGGGACATTTGGTTCTCTAAATCCCAGTCTAGCCCAGACAAAATATTCAGCAAACATTCATGACCTCAAAGGCAGGTTAGCTTGGAGAAAGTTGGAGGGACACAAAGAAGTCAAAGGTTTTCATTCAGAGCTGAAGTGAGGAGAGCGCATGGAAGGATGGAGGAGCTGTAGAGATGAACTAACATTTGCATCGTGTAGCGGAAACAAAATGTCAGCTGGACGCACTTTACAAACAGGTGTCCTCCGAATGTGTTTTATAACGTCTTATGTCATCTAAATTCAATTCATTCCTGTAAAATCCTTTAAATAAAAAGCAGAATCAACAATCCAGTCAGTCATTGAACAACTCTGGTCATACTAAGTTGGTAATATAATCATAATTAGGTATAAAGTGATCTATGTGAGGAAAGCCGAGCTAGTTGTTATCCCTACTGCTGTGCAAGCATGTGGCGACAGTGGGAAGAAACCGCTCTGATTCAAACAGAAGTAACGTCTACCAACATCTAGAAAATAATCAAACTGAGGTTTAAGGGGGTAAATTTCCAACTTAAGTAAAAACAGAAGGCTTTAATATTCACATTTAATTGATTAGTGAGTGTTTCTGTGTAACATGATCACATGATTCATGGCTACCTGTCTCCAAGTGAGAGTCCTAAAGATCATCAACTTAGTTTTAATATCCCTAAAACCCAGTTTCTGGATTCATTAATCGACGTAGCTAGTAAATCTATATGTGGCACTTTCCTTTCATTTGCTGCTGTTATCTCTCACATCTCTGGCTTGTAGAACCAGAAATAATGTTATTTAGCCTGAAGTGAAGTTAGGTGCTGATTGGATAAATATATGGAAATATATTTATCCAATCAGCATGATGGAGGCTTTTTATTTGGTTGATACAAATTCCCACTTTTCTTTGAGGTTCAATGCATCGATTCCAATCTTGCAATTAATTAAAGTCTGAATTCAATAAGTAAATGGCACAAAAGATCATTTTGGCAAATTAAAGTGCTGCAGGTTCCTTAATAGACAAATAATCCTACAGAAAATAAAGGATTACAGGTTTATTTCTACATGAACTCATGTAGCCCCTAATATTTACGGGATTTTATCCGTTTATGCATTTTTAAAAAAAAAATCAAGTGAATCATCAGCAGGCCTAATTTGGATCATTGCCTGGTTAAAAAGTGCATCTCTAGTTTTTATTACCTGATGTCTGCTGAAATCCATATTTTTTTAAATGCTTTTTCATTTATACTTCAGTGCCCCTCCTCAAAAAAACCCAAAACAAAATAAATAAAAATAAAATGTGTTACTTGTAAATGTGTGAATGAGATATCCAGTTCATTGCATTTACTGAAAACATAACTTTACTGCACGTCATCAGTAGTAATTAACCCTCTAACTCGCACTACTTTATGTAGACTGTTATATTTCTTTTAAATTATTATGGTTTTATCTTTTCCATCTCTCCCAAACATCCGTCTGTGCCATATTCCTGCAGGCCATATTGAGCCTGCTGCTCCAACCTGCAGCAGATTGCTGTCACAGCATGAATCGGGGGCAAACTTCCTCCAACGCTGTGGATTTTGGCCCACATCGCCTGTAAGAAGACAAGAGATACACGCATGAACCGAGTTCAAACACGCAAAATAGTTTTAAGAGCTTGAAGAGCAACCAGGGTAGTAACCGGCTCTACCGACTCTATTTATAAAGCACCACCGCGAAAACAAAGAGCTGCATACAACTGTAAAACATAAATACACATTAAATGACATAAAGATGATAGAAAAACAATACAATATGAAACAAATTAAACCGTTTAAAGCAAACAAGGTCAAATAAAGTCTAATCTGCTCTAATTTGACTTTGCAATTTAAACTAATTCTGTTTTAAAAGCCAAATCAGTAACAGATGGGTTATAATATGCTGTCAGGGGTCCCAGATCAGCCGTGGTGGAGTCACAGGGCCCACTTGGTCCAAACCATCATAAACTGCATTTATTTAATGAAAAGTAAAATAAAATCATGTTGAGCTTTAGCTGGAACGCAGCAAACAGAAGATGCAACACAGTGTTGGAGAGGAGACGGGAAATCTGCCAGGCCGAGGAATCTGTTTACTAATCTCCATCAGAGAAAATTCTCCTTTCACTGGGAGCAGTGCAGGAATAAAAAAAAAAAAAAAAAAAACTCTCTCCTATCCAAACATCATCCATGTGAAGTGCTCTGGCTGGGCGAGCTGTTGCATCGAGAAGCAGATTCCCTGCTCTTCCATCTCCTGGGAGAGAGGGGCGGTAAGTGTTTACAGCGCCGGCTCCATCTGCACTTCATTACTGTTAGTCAGCTGTGGACGAGAGCCACGCAGCGCCGTTAACCCTCTCACCGCTGCAAACATCTGCAACTCCAGTCACATCTGCAGCGATAGGAGACGTGCGGCGCGTCCTTAACGTCTGAAACAGACATTTGTCACGGCTTCACCTGGAAGACGTCTGATCAGTTGGAAACACAAAGGAAAAAGGTGATTAAAGGTGATTAAATGCCCCCCGCTGACCCGCCATTAATGAGCCGCTGTAGTAAAAGACGCACCGACAAAAAAAAACTTGTTAGCCAGAGATGTCTGAAAGTCTAGAGTGAAATCTACTTTTTTTTGCAGCAGAAAACTCTCATACTGAAAAATGTGAATAAAATCTAACTTAATTTGAGAAGATTTATTCAGTTGGGGAAAAATCCAATGTTGAAAAGCAATTTTTAATAAAATCAGCAGTACTGAAATGAATCATAATCTACTGCGACCCCCCCCCTAGCGGCCATCAGGACAGCCGTTTCCGTCTTCTCCTGTCCAGAGAGACGGACCGGGACCGTTCTGACCCGGCAGTCTGTCTAGACCACGGCTCTGCAACCTGTCGCTCTTAATAACTTTGGCTACAAATTATACTTTTATTATAGTATTTAAATTAATAATGATAATAAATGCAGGTTTTAGCAGTTTTTTCTTGGAATAATTGCTTTTAATTTAACAGAATGATGCTAAAAGTGGCAGTAATGTTTAATATTAAATCAATATTTTTTTTATTATGTTGGAAACTATGATTTTTTTTAAATCTTTTTTTATCCACAAATATCAACTTCCCATCTATCCTCTTTTTTTTAAACCTCAAAATAGAAAAAATAAGGGTATTTCTTTAACAACGACAACATATTTCCTACGGTAGATCTTTATCTCAAATTATATTTTGTCTTGTTTCAAAAGGCCAGGCAACATCTGAACGGGTTTAATTCACCTGGACTGTAGTAAAAATGGCTCATTAGACTATAAAGGTTTCAGGACCCTGGTCTAGATCAGCGATGAGCAGTTGTGTCCCTCAGGAGGCCGTTTTCCTCTGTGTGTTTTATTTTTTGAGTCCAGGGAGCAGGGAAAAAGGCTGATCTAGTGTCTGTGTTTTTGTTTTTTTTAATCTATGTTTTGGATCATTATCCAGCACAGAAAAAGAGAGAAAACAAAACTAATTTTCAGATTTCTGGCAGAAACAACTACATTTTTATTAAAATATCCCACAGCATCATAAAACCACCGTACTTAACAGTGAGCATGAAGTGGTTTTTTTTTTTAACCTATTTATCGTTTCTTTCATGACACACAAACCTATTGCTGAATAGCTCCCAGGTCCAGATAAAGTCCCAGTAGCGTTTAGCAAATCTAACATGTATACGTCTATGTTGCCCGGACAGAACAGGCTTTATTTATGTCAGAATTGGTCCATAGACGCCGTTAATGGAGACCAGTTGTCTAAGGGCGAACGTTACCGTCCTCCTCATCCTGTCAGGGCGAACCTGCACCCCGGTTCAGCTTGTTTTGTCACATTTAACTCATTAATTAACTCTGGTTGTAGATGCATTTTCAGCTTTATGACGCTTAACGCCCATCTGCCTTGCTTTAGTGCCATGTTCTCTCTTCTTGCCCTTCTTGAACAGTAACTGTTCAGGGGGGGCTTAAAACTTTTAAAATATCAAATGCCATATACTTTTATGTTCTAAAACTATCAAGTACTGAGAAAGTCATGTGCTGAAATATTTTGCATTTTATTTATATATATATATTTATATATATATATATATATATATATATATATATATATATATATATATATATATATATATATATATATATATATATATATATATATAACATGTAAAATATTTCAGCACCTAATTTCCTAGTAGTTGATAGTGTTAGTACATCAACTGACTGTAGAATTACCTGTGAAACGTTTTCACTCAGCCAGAAAACTGCTTGTTGTTGCAATCAAATCCTATGGGATTCTATGAGAGTAGGGAGTAGCAAGATGGCGGCCAGTGACTTCAGTTTTTCTGCAAAATCAGCACTCCAGTGTATTATATAGCTCAGTGGTTACGTCCCAGAGGAAGAGGGGTGCTAATATTTGCGGAGACACATCTATTTGATCTACGTCTTTCTATTAAAGGGGTAGTTCAGTCTTTTGGAGGCGGGGCACTGGTGACGAGGTTTAAAAAGTCATTATGTTACCTTCAGATGATGAGGGCAGTTTAAAAGCATTGAAATTTCTTCTTAAAACAACAAACACTGAAGATGCTTGGAGCGTTATAGCTTGCTGGTGGGTTATAATGTTTTAAAAGCTTTCCAGGCTGTTACATGAGGACTTAAAGCCGTGGCGCAGCACTGGGAGATGATCAGGCATGACAGAAATGCAGGGGAACAGAACCGTTCACACAGCCTTTAACCGCCTCACAACCCGCTTTCTGGTCAGCAGATTTAATCCCCTCCCCCGGATCTAATGGGCGTGCTCGGGTTCTATTTTTAGCCGGAACATCGAGATTCCCAACCCGTTGGTTTTGCATTGAGCTTGGCTCGGGGTTTAAAGTCCTAACGGGGGCCTGGAGACATCAGACCTGAGTGAGTTGTGCGTCCCTTCAGAGGCCATCTGCTCCAGGGTCAGAGCCTGGGTCCAGTCCCACGCCCTCCCCGGCGTCCATTCGCCCATCTTTGGCCTGCTGTCCATGTACCAACCTCTCAGGGGACGAAGTCGCAGCCCGCGCTCCCTGGAGGAGCATAAAGCAGAGAGGCCTTCCAGCGGACGCATCTGAAACCTTTCCAACATTGCCTCTTTGGGAGATGCTCTGCTGTAATCTTTGGCGGCTGTTTGATTTCATACAAGTATTAAAAGAATGGAGAGAAAAAGGAAAAAAAGCCAAGAGGTTTTCTACAATGAAGCCGTAACTTTTCAAATCAGAGACTCCGTGTGGCTTTGTTAAAAAAAATGCACCGCAAAAAGTGCACTAAAAGTAAGTAAAGTTTTCGTGAAATTAGTGAATTTATCCTTGATTTTAACAGGTAAATATACTGCAAAAACGGATCTAAAAACAAGTAAAATGTTCTTAAAGTTAAGGCAAGGCAAGGCAAATTTATTTATATAGCACAATTCAGTACAGAGTCAATGCAAAGTGCTTTACATGATTACAATATAGGAATAAAAGCAAGTAGGGGTAGAATGTAGAAACAAACAAAAAAAAAAAAAGGACATTTGAAAACAGTAAAACAGTTAGTCTATTTGTCCTCAATTTGAGCCAGTAAATAAGATTATCTGCCAATGGAATGAGTATCTTTACCCCTAAAATAAGATAATTAGACATCCTGCACTTGAAATAAGATGATGGAGATGAATTGTGACAAATACACTTATTTTAAGAAAATTTAACTTTTTTTTAATTCTGTTTTTGCAGTGTAAGATTATCTGCCAATGGAGTAAGAAGTTTGCACTGGAAATAGGAACAATTCAAGCGCGGTTTATCTAATGATCTTATTTTAGGGATAAAAATACTCATTCCTTTGGCAGATCATCTTATTTACCTCCTTAAATCAAGAACATTTTGCTTACTTTTAGTTATTTTTTTGCAGTGTAACACATAGAAAGCTTGAATGGACTCGGCTGATCCTGTTTTAAACTCGTTGATGTAACGTCCGCATGGCACCTTTACGGAGGTTTGTCGTCAAGCTGGGAGTGTCACATCTACTCTTCATTCCATAACCTGCGTCATGTATCTAAATATAAGCGCGGAGTGCACGGCCATCCCTGAACCAGGTAATCTGACACACAGACGGGGGTTTTGTGTTTTGCCTGCTTTGTTTTTCAACTGCTCAGCAAATGTCAGAGGGCACGAAAAACACAGCAGACACCTCGGGAGAGGCGTCTTCTTCACAGCGAGGCAGCCCCGACCGCCAAATCTCTACAAGATGACATGTTTGCACAAAGCAAACTCCAAGCCCGACCGCGAATGCAGCCGAGACGCGGCGAATCGAAAGCAAAATGCACTTGCTATCACAGCGGCGATGACTGCAAAGCCAGAAAAACTCCCGCTTCAATCATCACTCGGCCTAACAGACACAATTACAGCTTTCAGCGCTGCAGACGAGGGAATTTTGCCGCTTTGATAAACGAAGATTCAAAAAGGCCTTGGCGCTGATTTTTGTTTTGGACAAAAGAATAAAACCCAAACAGTGCAGATGACCCGATCAAATGTCACACAAACGAGTTGCTACAACAAAAATAGGGAGTTGGGCTAACAGTGCAAGAACAGTGCTGTGAAAAAGGTTTTACATTTACCCGCTTAGAGGCTTCCTCTGCTTTCACTCGTAGTTAAATGTTTCTGATAATCTAAGAAATGTTAACATTTGTCAAGATAACCTGAGTAGAACATTAAAGTACTTTTTATTTACAGATTTTATTTGTTAAAGGAAATAAATTCCAAACCAACCTGGCCTTGTGAGGGAAAAGTAATCACTCCCCTTGTTAAATAATGAACTCTGTGATTAGCCACGTGTTTTAGAAAGTGTTTCCTTAACCACGCCCCGGCCTGATTATTACCCGACCTGCAGAACCACAAAAAAAATCACATAACCAGAACCTGCATGGCAGCATGAAGTCGGCTGAGAGGCAACACATCATGCTCCAACGTAAAGGAATTCACCGACAGACCA
Source organism: Fundulus heteroclitus (assembly GCF_011125445.2). Classification (NCBI taxonomy): domain Eukaryota; kingdom Metazoa; phylum Chordata; class Actinopteri; order Cyprinodontiformes; family Fundulidae; genus Fundulus; species Fundulus heteroclitus. Next base: position 4,064,798 of record NC_046364.1, read on the forward strand.
GCCTAATCTGTCTGCAAAAGGGTCATAAAGCCATTTCTGAGGATTTGGGTCCACAGAGAACCAGAATCAGAACCATTATCTGCCAAAATGATCTCTAGAGTGCATCAAGAACTCATCCAGGAGGTAACAGAAGAACCCCGGAGAACACAGAAACCTCTGCTGGCCTCACTTGCCTTGGTTAAGCTCAGAGATCATAAATCTAAGAGAGACTGGTCAAAAATGGCCTCCATGGTGAGCCTGGTGTGAAACTAACAGGTTTTTAGTCAAAGAGCATCAAACCTACGGCCCAGCACGGTGGTGGTAGTGTGATGTCTGGGGCTGCTTTTGCTTCTGTTGGACCTGGAACCGTGAGTTCTAGAAGGAAAATGTTGGACCATCAGCGTTTCACTGTAAATTCAATTCAATTCAATTTTATTTATATAGCGCCAAATCATGAAACATGTCATCTCAAGGCACTTTACAAAATCAAAATTAATCATATTATACAGATTGGTCAGAAATGTCCTATATAAGGAAACCAGTTGATTGCATCAAGTCTCTCCAAGCAGCATTCACTCCTGGGGAACCGTAGAGCCACAGGGAGAGTCGTCTGCATTGTACATGGTTTTGCTGCAATCCCTCATACTGAGCATGCATGAAGCGACAGTGGGAAGAAAAACTCCCCATTAACAGGAAGGAAAAACCTCCGGCAGACTGAAGGTAAACCGGTAAACTGAAGGAAACGTTGGTTCTGCAGCAGGACAGCGATCCAGAGCGCAGCAGCAAGTCCACTTCTTAACGGCTCACCAAACAAGACACGCCTTTGTTTTTTTTATTCCTCTATTTTTCCTCAAAAACGGAACGGTAGAAGAAGAAAAACAAGAGAAAAAGATAAGACAATATGAATGCTAAAAGGAAGAAAAGGAGAGAGAAAACATCCTCAGAGTCTGCTTCTACACCTGCAAAGAGAGATTTAAGAAGAAGAGCAGAACCAGCTGATAAAGTGTTACAGGTACAAACAAGCAACGCCTTGATACCATCACTGAGGAATATACAGGATTATTTATTAGGGGATGTATAAAGTGACAGCTGAAGATAATAACAGGGGTTTTCTGTATGGAAGTACAGTAAGTACCTGGATCCAAGCACCTCTAGGTGTTAGTGAGAGTGAACTGGTGTCTGTGAGGTTTATCCATGAGAAAAAAAAGACTTTGACTAGACCATATGACTGGGATGCTGTGACCCAGGCTGTAAATGCTGAAAAGTGATTTAGTCCAGCTGAATTAAAACCTTTCTGCGCAGCATTCCTCCACGATGATGTCAGAAAACTCAGAGACACTCGGTGGCAGCCGCTGCCGCCCAAATGTGGAACAACCGGTTTCTAGGTTTGACGGATAATTGCTTTTTCGCACAGGACCAGCTTGGTGTGGGTGCATTTTATCTGAATGACGTCATAATTAGAAAACTGCTTAAATCCTGTTATCTTTGTCTGATACACTGCAAAAAGGGAACTAAAAGTAAGTAAAATTTTCTAGAAATTAGTCTATTTTTCATTGATTTGAACAGCTAAATAAGACTATTTGCCAATGGGATTAGTAGTTTCACCCCTAAAATAAGATAATTAGATATTCTGCACTTGAAGTAAGATGATGGAGATGAATTATTCCTACTTTAAGTGCAAAAATCTTATTCTGTTGGCAAATCATCTAATTTACCTGCTCAAATCAAGAAAAAATGCACTCATTTCAAGAATAATTTACTTAATTTTGGCTCCCTTTTTGCAGTGTATTAACAAGTTTTATGATCTGAAAATTTTAAATGTAGCAAAAATGTAATATAAAAATAAAAAAACACCGTACTGTGTGACATTACTTCAGTTTTCTGCCAGAAAGACCAAGCGGTGTGTTGGTGATGGTTGATCCGCTGACGGCGGGTCCAGGAGGATCATGATGGACTCAGGGCTCTTTTTTCGCCCCAAGGGCCAAAGCCGGTTGATCCGGCTTTGTTGTCCTACATTCCTGTTGTTTATAATAACATCAAACGCGCCCTGTTAGCTTCTTATACCCGCAGAGATGTTCCCATTGTGAGGAAAACATGTTTTTTAATCATCCCAGACGTTTCTGTAAGCTCCCATTCTGAAGTTAAAGGGGAAAATTAGGATTGTCTTTGGAAGACGTTTAATAAATTTGAAAAGATTGAGCAGTGGTTTGGTTTTTTATTAAGAACTTTGGAGGTTTTTTACATCAAACTGGGACCAGAACCTTGTTGTTTTTCCACTATCACGGCCCCAAAATGGCAGTTCTGGCCAGAACCAGATTTTAGCGAAGGCCGGAGCAAAGATGTACCGCTAACAGGGGCTGTAGGTGGATTGATGGAGAATAAAACCCAATTAAAAAGTTGTGATTGCTCTGGGTTGCAGGCTAAACTATCATAGCAATCATAATAAAAGGAAACGTGGTTAAATTAACATTTGCCCCACAAACACCTAAATATTCTGTATTTTGTATTACACAGGAATTTCCATTTTTTCTCTCCTCTGGATTGTTTGTAGTTATTTTTATCTAACTGTACATGTAGTGACTGGTTTTGTCATTTTTGCCACAGAGCAATAAATAAATCTGAAATGTAGGGCTAAACATATGGACTCAGATATCAAACGAGGCAATAGATATAAGTACTACCCGCTACATGCTGAAATGTGATAATAATAGCAGGAAAATTGACTATTATGGAGAAATTTCTCTGAGTTTTGTTTGTGTTTTTTTATGTTAAGTTACTCTGTTTTTAAACCGTAGCGTTCTGAAAGCTAACTTGAGTTCTTCCGGCCCCTAAGGGGTTATAAACAAAAATAGCATTAAATAAAATAAGAGGTTTTATGACTGTTCATCTCATAATTTGTGTAAATAAACAACAATAAAACAGCCAAGCAACGGCTAAAGTCTGTGGATATGAAACTGTGTCTTTAAGAGCACCAATGGAAGTAGGAAGGGCCGCCATGGCAGCGTTTAAGTGCCAAATCAGCTTCTTTTAGCCTGAATAAAGGTTAAGACTCCTTTTTTCTCGAGTGTTAGAAACATCAATTACTGCTGCTGCTGGTCTTTTTCAAGGACTGACCACATCAAGTCTGATTGGATAATCTGCCTCACCAGTTGCTTAGGAGCTTTCTGTTTTATTTCTCCAGTCAGACGACAGAGAATGGCTTTAAACTGAGGCCAGCCAGTCGTTGCTCTCACCACAGCTCCGTATTGTCTTGTTGTTTCCTCCATAATGAGATGGTTTTGCTAGGGCTGGGCGATATGGATTAAAAAATAAATCTCCGATTTTATCATACCAAATCCGATTAATCGATTTTTTCCTCCTTTTTGTTTCATAAAAAGAAATTAAAGAAATTATTTTAAAACCTTGCTTTTATGTCAAGCATGTCGTCAGGGAGTTGACCTGAATTCAAAGTGCAACTAAAAACAAGCTGTGAAACATGCAAAACAAGATGGCAGCCGTGTCATTATAAACAATGAAAATATAACAAAACATTTGCTGCTAGTGGTTTTACACATTGAGCTAAGAACAGGCTTCACTGCACTTGTGAACTTCAAACTAAGTAAAAAAAAAAAGTAAATAAGTAAATGAAGTACCTCGTATTATGGTTAAAAAAAAGTTTCCACTTAATATTTTGACAATAATTTTGCCTAAACATATATTCAGCATCACATGCTGTTCTCTTCATGGAAACCCAATGAGTGTATTGGCAAAATAAAATCCAGATTTTCCAAAAATGAAATATTAAAGAATTGTAAATTCGATTAAATCGATTTATCGCCCAGCCCTAGGTTTTGCTGTGTTTTTTCCAGGGATTTTCTGCTGTCAGCTTGCTCTCCAACACCAACATGTCCTAATTCTTAGCAGGGCTCTTCTCTTTCACCCAGTAATTGTGTCTGTCCTGGTTTTCCTCTGTCTTCGAAGGGAACAGCAGCCATGGACTGAGGAGAAACGGCCGGGGTTTAGATTAATATCACAGCTCAACAGGTGACCCGTGACCCCCTCCGTCCCTCCTCCAATGTCTCTTTTTTCCTCAGTTTATCTTTAGCGCTCTGTCCCTTGCTCACAGAGACCAACAGTTCTCCTGTTTGTCGGTTTGCAATCTCCTCTGGCTTCGTAATACGCTGGGTTTGTCTCTCTCTCGTAAATCTCGGTCTGATTTTTATAATAATCCTCTTTCTTTCTCGGGTGCACTAATGCAGACGTCCACAAAGTCTCATTGTGTTACGATGGATTTATTATTTCCCTCTTTGTAGTTTTTCACTCATCTTTTTAATCTGTTCTTTATGAAACAATAATCATTTTTTTTCTTACTAACCAAGCTTTAGGACTCTTGGCCCACGCAGAGTAACATAAAGGCTCCTTTATTAATATTTTCTTCCTCTCAGCATTTTTACATCTTCATTCAACTGTATCTCCTGTTTTGGCCATAATTATATATATATATATATATATATATATATATATATATATATATATATATATATATATATATATATATATATATAAACATGCACAGGTATCTATCTATTCATGCATATATATATATATATATATATATATATATATATATATATATATATATATATATATATATATAAACATGCACAGGTATCTATCTATTCATGCATATATATATTTATATATATGTATATGATTTGAAAGCAGATTTAAAGTTTTAAAAAATGCAATATATGCATATATTTTCAAAATTTAAATTTTTTTCAATAAAATATGTTTTAGCTCTTTTTTTAAATGTCAGTGTTAAAGGTGTAAAATGCAATAATTGATTGTGTAACATAAATAAAAGCCACATGTCTGTTGAAGACTGGTGTAAATGCAGCACCTTTATTTAGTTTAGTGATGAAAAACGACGCATGAAGGAGGTGCAGAATGAAGACAGATGTTCAGATTTCTGATTAATAATTAATACTTGAATTAATGAGCATAATTCAGGAAAACAATCCTTCACAAACCCTGTTTCCAAAAAAAAAAACGAGGAAAGTTTTCTAAAATGCAGCAAAGACTGTAAGTTAAAAAGGAGTTTGAGCCTTTAACAGACACAAGTACAAAGTTTCTTTACTGACCCATTTAATCGTGACTGGAAATTAATAACAAATTGGCCCTGAACACACAAACATGTGTAGGAGAACCTGTAGGAGAGGAAAGCTGGTCTGAACATCCAGGAGGAGGAGTCCACTTCCTGCATGTCCACCGTCTGTTGCTCTGCTAGAAGCCTCAGCAGTGCAACTTGCTTTATACCCCCCTGGTTTCAGTTAAACTTTAAATAAGAAGTTAATGGTGGAGAGGAAAAAGTAAAAAAGTAAACTTGGTCAGTGAAGAGCAGATCTACCGTAGGAACTTCTTTAGCCGTACGCATCGTCTTCCTTTAGACTCCTGCCCTCGCCTGCAGCTGAGGTGGTAAATCACAGAGATTTTATTCAAAAACCGGGGGCAAAAAGTCTAAATCTAGATAAGAAATACGCCATGAGGCCTTCTGTTAATGTGCATCTGGAATGATTCAGTAGTGAGCGGTCAGCTTCTCCGACTCTTCACACCGTGTGATTAAACCCTCTTAATGTAAATTAAAGAATGAGCTCTTCACACAGAGGGCTATCAGACATCTACCTGACACAATCGTTACATAATCTTTCTGTAAAACCACAATTATTCACCTGCACTGCGTCGTCGTTCAGACGTTAATGGTTCAGATTTCCAGCCGTTCCCTCCAAAAACAACCTCATGTCACCTGATTGACTCAAAAGGAGAGAAGGAAAGGAAAACTAAATTTATGAATTTTTTTCTTTTTTTACGACGCCAAGTAACGGCAGTAAAACATCTGCTGGATGTGAAAGTGACAGCTGTTTAAATATAAGCTGTTTCCTGTTTTAATTGGTGGTGCCTGTGCGGATTCTCAGTGATCCGGCTCATCGCTACAGCAAACTGGCTTAAATCAGAGACAGCTGGACTTTCACTCCGTTCTTCCTCTGGTAGATCGGAGCGCTGCGGTTCTACAGCACATGCTGGACCATCCTAGGCGCTCTCCGGGTCGGATACAAATAAACGATCCACCCGTCACCGTGGGAGTACTCGGTCACCTGAATCACACTGCAAAAACGGAACTAAAAATAAGTTAAATGTTCTTAAAATGAGTGTATTTGTCCTTAATTTAAGCAGGTAAATAAGATGATTTGCACTTAAAATAGGAACAATTCATCTCCATCATCTTATTTCAAGTGCAGGATATCTAATTATCTTGATTTAGGGGTCAAAATACTCATTCCATTGGCAGATAATCTTATTTACCTGCTCAAATCAAGGATAAATACACTAACTTTAAGAACATTTTACTTATTTTTAGATCTGTTTTTGCAGTGTACTCGGTCACCTGAATCACACTGCAAAAACGGAACTAAAAATAAGTCAAATTTTCTTGAAATTAGTGTATTTCTCCTTGATTTAAGCAGGTCAATAAGATGATCTGCCAATGGAATGAGTATTTTCACCCCTAAAATGAGATAATTAGATATACTGCCCTCTAAATAAGATGATGGAGATGAGTTGTTCCTATTTTAAGTGCAAAAACCTTATTCCATTGGCAAATAGTCTTATTTACACGCTCAAATCAAGGACAAATACACTAATTTCAACAAAATTGGAAAAACTACTTATTAGTAGTTTCGTTTTTGCAGTGCAAAAGTCCATCTGCATCAGATTTAAGCTTCACTTAATGCCCAGCTGCTAGAATAAAGTAGCACTGCAGCCGCTTGTGTCTGAATTAAGGCTCCAACACATACAGGTTTAGGTTAAAGTGAATTAGACAAAGGTCCAGTTGGTAATTAAAGTGAAGTATAGGAAATTTGTGGGGAAAAAAGCTATAAAAAAAATAGTAGTAGACTTTGATGCATTGATAACTACAGGTCTATCTGTTGAAATCTAGACAATAATTGGGAATGAGAGGCATTTTGTGGTGTAAGGGGGAGTATTTCATCAGAGAGGCAGTTTGCTGCTGGGTTAGTTTGATCCTGCGAGGGTGTGAGGTCAGCGTGAGCCTGCGGAGAAAAGCCGCCTGCGTGGAGGCCGAGCAGGAGGCGCTGATTCACCGACCCGTACGGCCTTAAGGAGCCCACCTCTGTCCGAGCTGCAGCTGCACCCCGCGTAACTCTCCTCTTCCTCCTCCTCCTCCTCTTCCTCCTCCTCCCACTCAGAACCAACTCGGACTCTGCTCTGCATACGAGCGCTATGAACCCGAACCCCCAGGACCCGTTTGGCATGAACCAGCAGATGGGTCGAGGTCCTCCGCAGCGCAATGGTGAGAGTAACAGAAACACACTGATGGATTTCTGTCTTTGTTTTTTTTTTCTGTAACGCATGCAACAAGAATTCAACGTCTCTTTCTTTTCATGTTGTTCTCTCTACTTTATTCTAGCTATGTGGTTTGTTGCTGTCAAGATACCAACATGTTATTAAAAATACATCACAAGTTTTCTGCACTTGTGTTAAACAGTAGTAGCTGAAATCTAGGATAAAATAAAAAGAATATGTCGCCCCAACTTTTAGCTTTTTTTTATCAAAATGAATCGGTAATGTCGTTAAATTAGGAATAAAACCTGACGAGGTGTCCTTTATCAGAAATTAATGGACGACGCTTAGTTACGTCCTCCAACTACTATTCAACAATTCTTTGACACACCAGCACATGTGCCTGATGCAGATGGAGACTTTTTGTTCTTAGTTAGGGGAAATTGTTATAGATAAGTTAAAATTTTCTTACAATTGAAAATGTTAGGTATCATTAATTTCATTGTATAAATAGGACCATTTGTCCAATTACTTTCACGCAAATATAGACTTCAGTGCATTTAACTAATTTAATAAAATTGACTAAATACAGCAACTATTTTCAAAGAAAGAAGAATAGACCAAAAAATAAAAATAATGATCATCTTTATATTTGACAAAAGATAAAAAAAACCCATTTAAGTTTTGAATCGGCAATGATTTACATTTACATTTGGAACATAATATACAACAAATTTGTTAAATTAAAAATAATTCTTGATCACTATTTGTGTAGCCGGCAAAAGGACAATGTACAAAACTATTTTTGTGGAGTTTAAGTTTGCTTTTTGTTTTTTATTTCCATTTTTTTGGCTCTCGAGAACTTTTGACATGACAGTTTTGACCCACATGAAATACACCCTCTCTTTATATTACCCTCCCATCTGTATTTTCCAGACTATATATATATTTTTTTAAATAGTGCTAATCTGAGTTTGCCTTCATAGAATAAAAGAAGTGAAAATGTCCTTCACCACCGTCAACCCTGTCAGGTCATACAAGTAATAAAACGCAGCTGTGTGAATGTTTCCGACCCAAATGTGCAGAATGTCGTTGAAATGTGGGAAACGTGCCGACGTTTGAGGAAAGGTGCAACATTTCAGACACGGAGGATGTGTTTGAAGAGCCGGCTGAAGTCTAGCTGAAGCAGAACTCGTTCGGCCTTGCATGAGCTGGCAGCCTCTCCTGCTGTTTTGTCTTTTCTCTGAGTGAGTCTGGATGACCATGAGGAGCGGGGCAGACGTCACACGTTACACCATGAAGGAGTAGGTGGAAAGTTATCGGCCGGGTGGGGATATGTTATTATGGAGAAATGTGTAAGGCCTAAAATCAAAGCAGATATGCAGTTTGCAGGCAGCTCCATTCAGGCCCTGGTCGTCGTTATCGCGGCGCTTTATGGTGTTTGTGTTTCTGTCCTTCTGGTCACTGATTAACAGAGAACACAGAGAGTCCATCCAGGCAGCTGCAACATCTCCAAAGCTGCTTTTTCTTCTTCTTTGTTTCAGAAATCCCCGTTCGCCGCCCGTCAGGTCCTGGGACAAAGTCAGATATTCAAACCTGATTTAGAAAAAACAAAAAAAAAACATTTCCTCTTTCCTATATAATCCTCTTTTTATTTCTGTAGGAAGTCAGCACAGTCAAACAGGGTGTTGCATTAAGAATGAGTTTCTTCTCTGAATGAAACCTGTTCAGAGCGATGAATCACAGGCTGGTGTGTGAATGGCTGACCTTAGACCCAGGTGGAAGTACCGGTCTGTCAGTGTTGCTCGCTGCAATAGGAAAGCTCCGTGTAGTTTAAGGAAACAGTCCATGGTGTCAAAAATAGACACGGTGCTTTTGTTTCACTTACAATTAACCCGCGTGCTTAGAGGGTTTTACCTGTTGAGTTGTTAATGGTGACGTAACTGTCCCCTACTGGCCTAAAAATTATTTTTGTTTTTTTAAATGTATACGCCTTTTGTGGTTAAATCTTTACTTTGTTTTTTCCGTTTGTATTTATGCTATAGTTTTAGAAATGTTTTAGTTCAAAAGTGAAGTCCTGGAAAAGACTTTTACTGACCAGAGAACCAGAAATGCTAAAAAACGCTTAGTTTTTTTTTTTAAGAGACACGAAGCAGTGGGAGCACGAGGTTTTTTTGGAAGATGTACAGCAATGGTCAGAAGTTTCTATACAATAATTGTATAAAAAAGGGTAAAATTACTTCTTTTTTTTTTTAGCTTTTAATGTTTTGTTTGCACCATTGTTGTTGGTTTCCTCGTGGAATCAAGACTGCATGTGGCATCAATGTACACTGCAAAAACGGATCTATAATTAAGTAAAATGTTCTTAAAATTTGTGTTTTTGTCCTTGATTTGAGCAGGTAAATGATATTATCTGCCAATGGAATGAGTCTTTTGACCCCTAAAATAAGATAATTAGACATCCTGCACTTGAAATAAGATGATGGAGATGAGTTGTTCCTATTTTAAGTGCAAAAATCTTATTTCATTGGCAGATCATCTTATTTACCTATTCAGATCAAGGACAGATACACTCAGTTTAAGAAAATTTTACTTATTTTTAGTCCTGTTTTTTGCAGTGTATTTGCCAATACGATTGTAGTTGGTGTTGTTTTTGAAAGGTGCAACGATTCCACAACTTTTTATTGTACTGTGAATTTTCCTTAATTCTTTCATACATCAAATCATTTGATCAAATGTCTGTTAGGAAGTTAAACCTTCACTCCAAACTTAATTCGCTCTTAATTGGTTTCCTGTGTCAGGAAAAACCAAAGAGCGTCTTATAAACCTGAGTTATGCCGAGTAAACATAATCCATTCATTTTCAGCAGTGTTGAGGTCAGAGGTTTGGACGAACCATTTTGGGTCCACATTTGAACCGGTATGGACAGAAATCTGTAGCCAATCACAGCGACGAGCCTAACGTATTCGTTAAAGGAGCCATAAGTAAGATATTTACTGTAAAATCAACCTAAATCATTTTCATTTCTCACCCAGGATGTTAGAAACATTCACTATAAACAATCAGTCCTCTCCATCAACAAAGTCTTAGTCACGTTTTTCTCCTTTCAAACCTAGAGGTATGGTCCAGAACTGTGTTTACTTTACTTCCTGGTTCCTGAACCAATCACGTGAGAGTTCCCAGCATTCCCAGCACAGAGTGCAGCATTTGGTATTTTATCTTGTTAAAAGAGCAGCAGCCTACAGACATGTAGGCCAGTAAAGGCTGGTTCACACGGCAGGATTTTAAAATAGTCGGCCGATTTTCAAAGCCTGAGAGACGGAACAGGTAACGATAAAAAATGGTAGATAGGATGTGGGGGCAAGACAATCCAACATGTTAAATATCCAGGTTTGAAGTCGGAGCGGTCCCGACGTTCCACCGAGCGGACCAGACCGCTCTTACCACACCAAACACGGCAGGAATATCTCATCAGATTATGTTAAGAGACAGGCTAATAATCCTGCCGTGTGAAGGAGGCTTAGGAGAATCAGACCAGAACTAGAGGAGAACACAGCACCATAGACCTGTCCTGTGGAAATAAAAAGAATTTCACAGCAGCAACGGACCGTTGAGAAGTGGCTGTTCTCCGTGAAACATTGTTTTTGTTGTTCCGACATTCAACACTAGGTGTCAGTATTACTTATTGCTCCTTTAACTACAACTGATTTATGTTGAGACAAAGACACTTGGCCTCAAAGACTAGAAACATGTTAGCGGTTACTTAGTGGAGCGGTCGTTGGCGCTGCTGCCTGGCAGAAAGAAGGTCCCGAGTTTGAATCCCAAACTGTGGTCTACGTTGATGGAGGTCGGTCTCCCGTGTGCATGGCTGGGTTCTCTCTGGGTGCTCCGGGTTCAGCCCAGGAGTTTGACTTTCTCTCTGATTTTCCCCCAACACACACGCAATCACCCACCCACCCCTGCATGGAATATTTCAAATCTAAGAATGAAGGCTGAACACTCAGATGGAGGTTGACGTCTATCGCGTTAAAACGTCCCGGGAAACGTTCTGACAATAAAAGTGGTCAGACATCCAGCTGGTGTGGAATATTCTACTGTCTTTACAACAAGGTCCCTCTGTAGGGATATTTTAATTTAAAAGAGATAATTATAATGAAGCTGTTCGTTAACGTCTCTGTTAGAACCTGGTAAAATGTTTTATGATATGGAACATAAAGCAGGACCTAAAGGTTTCTCTCAGCAGTAAATGGTTTAAAATCCAGTATTTTCCCGCCTGTTTTATCTAGAGCAGGGGTCTGCAACCTGTTGCTCAGCTTTGGCTCTTAAAAAGTTAGACCAAAAAATATAGAGGGGAAAATTTGGTCAATGTTTCTAAATGAAACGGTAATTTAAAATCGATAGCTTTAGGATGCATTTATTTCTGCAATATATGCATAACATTTCCAGAAAGAACAAAACTAATTGGTGAATGGAATATTTTACTATAGATACTCCTTTATGAGGTATCTTTTCAACAATAGGTTGCAAACAACTTGCTTTTTCAGCATTTTAATGCCATTTGCTATATATTTAATTAAAAAGAAGTAAATAAATTTCCTATAGTATACCATAACAAAATTTGTTTAGCTGGACCGAGGGCAGAAATGGCTCCTAGGGTTGTAAAGGTTGCTGACCCCTGATCTAGAGCATATCTACCCCCCCCCCCCCCCCCCCCTTTAAAGCCCCACGGCCTCGCTGACACCTCCAGGTATCAGCGGGCTTGCAGTGGTGTTAAGCCCAGGCTGATTAAAGGAGCGTCTAACCAGGAGCTACAGCAGCGCCTCTCCCCTCCGGGTGCAAACTCTTCCTGCTCTCTGGTTTTTATTTCTTATTTTTCGCGGCGGTTTCTATCTCTGGGAGATGAGCGGAGATCTAACGCTCGCCCTGCGGCTGTCAGGCTCGGCACTGCAAAAACTGAACTAAAAATACATAAATAAAAGTACATTTTTCTTGGAATTAGTGTATTTATACTTTTTTGAGCTGGTAAATAAAAGAATCTACCAATGGAATAAGATTTTTGCACTTAAGATAGGAAGAACTCATCTCCATCACCTTTTTTCAAGTGAATTATATCTAATTATCTTATTTAAGGGGTTAAAATACTCATTTTGATTGGTAGATAATCTTATTTACCTGCTCAAATCAAGGGCAAATGCACTAATTTTGAGAAAATATTACTTATTTTTAGTTCTGTTTTTGCAGTGGGTGCTCTGCCCTGAGTGCAGAACGCGTTTTATTTATTTATTTATCCAGTTTTTTTCATTCTTAGCATTTGCAACCTCCATATTGAGTTCCCTTCTGCCAAGGAACGGCAGCCAGCCATTTTCCATCCCAGTTGTCCTGCTTCCGTCCTAGTTGTGAGTGTGAGCAGCAGTGAATGAACACGTTTGAGGGGGGGGGGGGGGGGGGGGGTATAATGGTGCCAGAGCGTTGTATCGCCTCATTGTCCCGTCTGCAGCAGAGGCCGGAAAACATGTCTCTGCAAATGAAAAGGCCTCAGAAAGGCTGATTTTTCACGGGCGGAGGGGAAATGCGTGGCTGGCGGATCAAAGGACGAGCCGCTGATGGAGAGACTTAGGAGAAGATTCAGAGGAGGGAGAACGTAGGAAACGTCCAGCAGAACCAACCACACTGCAAAAATGGATCTAAAAATAAGTAAAATGTTCTTAAAGTTAGTGTATGTGTCCTTTATTTAAGCAGGTAAATAATATTATCTGCCAATGGAATGAGTATTTTGACCCCTAAAATAAGATATTTAGACATCCTGCACTTGAAATAAGACAATGGAGATGAATTGTTCCTATTCTAAGTGCAAAAATCTTATTACATTGGCAAATCATCTTATTTAGCTGCTCAAATCAAGGACAAATACACTCATTTTAAAGAATATTTTACTTATTTTGAGTTCTGTTTTTGCAGTGCAGATGAAGAGCAGCGACAGAACGCGTGTGTAAGCTGCAGTAAACAGCGAGGATGTCTCTCTCTCTCTCTCTGAAGTCCAGAGCCACTGGTGCGCTTCCATTCCTCAGCTGTGATTAATAACGCCATACCAGATGCCCGGCGGTCGGCGTTGTGAAACCGCTCAGTAATTGCAGAGCACGCTGCCGTCAGAGGGCTGATTGGTGGCTGCGTTCCCCGTTAGCAGGTGGTTCTAATTAAACATCCTCTGACTTTCCTCTGCTCTGCTTCTCTGTGTCTCCTTCCACGCCGCCCGTCCCTCCTGCACTGTACCGTCTGTTCTTCATGGAGGCTGGCATGCAGCGAGCGTGAACGAGGCCGACGTAGACGGCAGCGGAGACGGTGGGTCTGCACGGTTCCTCACCTCTGATCAAACTCAGATCCCATGCAGTTGGTGCTGACTTCCACGTTTCTGTCCGCAGTGTTTTCCTTTCCTGCTCTGCCGAGCGACGAGAGCCTGATGGGGGTCAGCAAGCCGCTTCCCAAGCAGCTGTGGGAGGCCAAGAAGGTAAGGCTTCCTACGCCGGGGCTGATCGGCGTCTTCAGAACCAGGTTTACCGCTTTTAAGTCGGATTATTCACTGGTGCCCCAATAAAAGAAGCTTAGAAACTTTCTAAACTCCAGAACAAAGTAAGTCTGTCGCTGCACAACATGTGCAACACTGAACATTTCAAAACAATGTTCATGTCACTCTGAGTGAAAAGCCAAGGAATACACTGCAAAAACAGAACTAAAAATAAGTAAGATTTTCTTGAAATGAGTGCATTTGTCCTCGAGTTGAGCACGTAAATGAGATGATCTGCCAATGGAATAAGATTTTTGCACTTAAAATAGGAACAACTCATCTCCATCATCTTATTTCAAGTGCAGAATATCTAATTATCTTATTTTAGGGATCAAAATACTCATTCCATTGGCAGATAATCTTATTTACTTGCTCAAATCAAGGATAAATACACTAACTTTAAGAACATTTTGCTTATTTTTAGATCTGTTTTTGCAGTGTAAAATTCAGTTTTTCAAGTGAGAGACTGAGGTGCACTGCAAAAAGAGAACTAAAAATGAGTAAAATTTTCTTGAAATGAATGTATTTGCCCTTGATTTGAGCAGGTAAATAAGATTATTTGCCAATGGAATGAGTATTTTTTACCCCTAAAATAAGATAACTAGATATATTGCACTTGAAATAAGATGATTGAGATGAATTGTTCCTATTTTAAGTGCAAAAATCCTATTCCATTGGCAAATAGTCCTATTTACCTGCTCAAATCAAGGAAAAATACATTCATTTCAAGAAAAAAATTCTTATTTTTAGGTCTATTTTTGCTGTGTGAGCGTTTGTAACATCAAACCCACTAGAGTCTGAATCAGGGGTGTCCAAAGTGCGGCCCGGGGGCCATTTGTGGCCCCTGGACTGATTCTGCTTGGCCCCCAATGGCAATTCATGAAAGTTTCATCCCTCCTGCACCGACCGTTGGTGCAGAAAGTGTTTTTTTTAGGTTTAATTGGATCAAATTTATTACAGAAAAGCAAAAATCTTACAATGTAAAATGGCACGACACAAAGTAATTGTCTTTTAATAACCTCGCTTTTTACATTCTCTTTAATGTCATAATAATAACACCTCATTTATTCAATGGCTTTTACTTAAATGCAGACTTTGATGCTCCAAAGTCTGCATTTAAGTCATTTATTAAAATTGCCTAAATTACAGCAAGTGTCTTCAAAGAAAGACTCATTTTCTGTTTTATAGCTGTGAATAGACCCAAATTCTGTTGATTTTTTTTTCTCAATCATAACACTAAAGAAAAGCAGACTAGTTTATCCTAATAATATTTAGTTTTTTTTAATAATATTGAATGCTTTTGACCACATGAGTTTGGACATCGCTGGTCTAACAGCTGTTTCTGCTGCTCTTGGTGGACAAATCTCCTAGTTACTCTTTTTGTTCCTTCAGCTCAGCTAAAAAAGGCTGAATAACATGAGAAAGGCGTCTCACAAAAGGCTTTTTCAATCTTTTTTTTTGTTCACAAACTCAGAACTTTTTCAGGATTCCTTGTTTCGATACGCTGCTCAGTAATTTAAAAGACTCGTGTGGTGAAACCCTGAGATATTCCATCACATCTATCATGGCTTAGAGATAAATGTTTCATCATGTTTGTTCTAAAAAGCTGGGATTTCATCATTGACTCATTAAATTAAACTTACAGATTAAACACTAAGACGTTTTCTAAATCTAAGGTAAAGTTGAGGACTGCACAGAGCCCAGTGGACATGTTCAGGACAGGACAATCAGAAAAACACTAACCAAGCATGAAGGAAGAAGCCACAGTTGTGTTATGACGGCTCACACCTACATGGAGATGTTTAGACGACCCAAACTTAGCATCCCACACCGACTGTGAAGCACAGTGGTGGCAGCATCATGGTACGGGCCTGTTGGAAACAGCTAAAAATGACCCAAATCGAGACGTTCAAGCAGAATGGACAGAATCCCCCAGAGCTGCTGAGTTACTGCTGCTAATGTTGGCTTTACGAGGAGCCAAGCATGGGGCGCACTTAGTATTTCACACTTTGCTGCTAGGCTTCAACTCCAAGCAGAATCTGTGTGTTTAACTGCAAAAACGGAACTAAGAGTAAGTAAAATGTTCTTAAAATGAGTGAATCTGTCCTTGATTTGAGCAGATAAACAAAATGATCTGCCAGTGGAATAAGAGTTTTGCACTTAAAATAGGAACAACTCATCTCCATCATCTTATTTCAAGTGCAGGATGTTTAATTATCTTATTTAAGGGTCAAAATGCTCATTCCATTGGCAGATAATATTATTTACCTGCTCAAATCTATGACAGAAACACATTTTAAGAACATTTTACTTATGTTTAGAATGTTTTTTGCAGCGTTTTGGTTGGACTGAAATGATTTTAGACGCTGTCTGCTTCTTTTTATTCTGTGCTGAACACCTGGAACCTCAGAACCAACGGAGGGTGTGCGTTTCTTCTTACAGTAACTTCAGGTTATAGGAAACCAACCAGGCTCTGCCTTTCTGTCTGTTCCAGTGGTTTTCCAGGGTTTGGAGAACATAAAGGTGGAACGTGGGTCGGTCACAGAACATGACACGTGTTACCGCTGTTTCCTCGTGTTTATTCCTGTTTGTAGTGCTTTTATTTTGGCGGCACCAGACGCCTTTATTTGACGGCAGGCTGCCAGGAAATGGGGGTTGAAGCTGCGGCGAGGACTGAGTCCTCCGTTTACTCTGAGGGCTTAAAGCCACACGCTGAGGATCCATCCTGGACTCCATGAAGGTCCTACGATCCGCCGCCGCCGCTTCAGCAGCGCAGCGGGAAGCATTTCAGGCCACGCTGATGGCCTCGGGTCAGTTCAGGTGATCACAACACCTTGAATTGCTGTCGTGACTTGGCAGGAACGGGTCACCCCGCCTGTTCAACCAGTCCTTCCCGTCTGACTCTGAGCCACGCGCATATTTTCACCTCCCCACGGCGGGACGTGTTTTCCCGGCCTGGGGGTTCAGAGCCGCTGCCTGGCCGCGTTCAGCCGCTCCCCAAGGTGAGCCGACCCCCTCTGCACTGCAAAAATAGAACTAAAAATAAGTAAAAAAAATTTTAAATGAATGTATTTTCCCTTGATTTGAGCAGGTAAATAAGACTATTTGCCAATGGAATAAGATTTCTGCACTTAAAATAGGAACAATTCATCTCCATCATCTTATTTCAAGTGCAGGATGTCTAATTATCTTATTTTAGGGGTAAAAATACTCATTCCATTGGCAAATAGTCTTATTTACCTGCTCAAATCAAGGGCAAATACATTTATTTCAAGAAAATTTTACTTATTTTTAGATCTCTTCTTGCAGTGTGGTTTTCCCACAATGCATCAGGAACCCTGCTGGCCAGTGCGCCGCCAGCAGACGGAGCGATTCTGGCTCTGTGAGGCGAGAGTTGATGGTTGCTCAGGTCTGCGGAGCAGTTCCTGTTCTCTCCATCCTGTGGAAGCCGCCCCAATTCAACCGAATTAGATTTTAAATTTGTTTACTTTAGATGAGACGTTTGTCTGTTCTGCTTCTTATCTGGACATTATTGAAGTTACAATCTCACCTCAGCTGTGAATCATTAAAGTTCACCTCCCTGCTAACTAGATTCAGGAACCAATATGTCTTTATTTTGTTTTTAAATTACTGCTTTTCCCACCTAGAAAATCAGACTTATGACTTCTTAGCTGTGAAAAGGATTATTTTAGAATAAATCTACTTTGTGCTACTGAGCCTATTAACTTGTTTCTCTTGGTAATCAAGCATTTTTAATTAATAATGTAGATAAATAATAAGTAGATTTTTTTTTCCCACATCAAAAAAAAAAGGAAGAAAAAAAAAGAGAAAAAAAGGGGGAAAAAAAGAAGAAAAAAAATGGGGAAAAAAAGAAAAAAAATAAGAAAAAAAGAAAGGAAAAAAAAGAAAAAAATAAGTAGATTTAAGAAAAAAGTTAATTTATTTCCCCCCCCAAAAAAGTCTGTTGTAACATGACTTAAGGTACGAAATGCCCTGTGAGGGACTGGCGACCTGGACGACCCCCCCCCCCCCTCCCCTCACACTTGTGACCCGGCACAGATGAGCGGGTGTAGACCTGAGACGGATGGTTGGACGTACAGAACGGCGGAGCGTGGAAGTGATCAGCGGTTGTTGCGTAAACGCTGCGTCTGTGTTTGTGTTTCAGGTCCAGTCTCTGGCGTCCAGACCCAAATCATGTGAAGTGCCTGGAATCAAGTAAGTCCTGGAAAATGAAGTCTGCGTCTCCAGAACCGCTGGTTCCACGTGACTTTACTCCGAAATCATCGATCGATGCTTCTGCTGCTCCTCCATATCAAACCAGGGTTTCTTCCACCAGCAAATCAGACCTTTTAGCATCTTCTAAAAGCAAATAAGCGAGGCAGGATCAATAGGGGGGCACATAGTTACTGGGGACGATGTCAGCATGATGGCTTCATTGAATATTATGATAATATTAATTATGACCGCCATATTCTGAGTTTTAGCATCTCAGCCACTCAGAATAAATGCCTGGTGTGATATACCACTCCCATTTCTATTAATTTTTTATTTGTTTGATTCTATTTCATTCAATGACAAAATAAAAAAATGTGTACTCTGCCACTTTAGTCCCACACCCCTACATCAAATCTGCCTCATCAGGCCTGTGGAAGGAGATGCTAACAGGGAAACACGGTGGCGGCAGCATCATGCTGTGGGAGTGGAGCTCCTCTGCAGGGAGATGAAGGAAAACTAACTGAAGGCTGGAAGAAAAACTATTTTAGGTATTCTAGGTTTGATCCTGCAGCTGCCACTGCAGTGAAAGGTGGTTCTGCTCAGTAACATGAAGGCACCACTCCTTAATCAGAGCATAAGATCGAGTCAGTGAGACGTCTGTCCTTAGAGGACCCTGACCCATCAGCAGGACCTCCAACGGGCCACTAGCACCAACGTCTCTGACCAAAACTTTAGCAGCAGACGTCAGACCCGTTGTTGGACAATGTCCTCATGTCCAAGAGTCTGCAGGCGGTTCCTGGAGGACCATGGTCTGGCCTCCATGCACGCCTGATATAAACCCAACAGAACGTCTCTGGGACGTCGTTTAGGTCCATCTGATCTCCTCAGAGCGTCCAGGAGCTCCGTGATGCTGTGGTCAGGATCTGGGAGGACCGTCCTCCACAGGCAGGACTACCAGCAGGTGGGGGTGGAATGAACACTGCAAAAAGGGAACTAAAATTAAGTAAAAATTTTTTTAAATGAGTACATTACTTCTTGATTTGAGCAGGTAAATAAGATTATTTGCCAATGGAATAAGATTTTTGCACTTAAAGTAGGAACAATTCATCTCCATCATTTTTTCAAGTGCAGAATATCTAATTATCTTATTTTAGGGGTAGAACTACTATAATCCCACTGGCAAATAGTCTTATTTACCTGCTCAAATCATAGAAAAATAGACTAATTTTACTTACTTTTAGTTCCCTTTTTGCAGTGAACCACCGAGGAACGTTTAGAGCTGCAGCAGCGACATTTCAGCAGATTGGAGCTTCAGTTTCCTCCTTCCTCCTCAGATTAAATCCTCTCTGTCTCGTTACCTTTCCCACATCCAGAGGGACTCCCTGCAGGGCGTTATACCAGAAACAATCTGATGCGTTTTCAAAGTATTCCCTCATTTTTCTTCAAGCACATCAATTATTTGTAGATTTTTTATTTGCAAAGAGCTCTTTAAAAAAAGCAGGTAAGCTTTTTTTTTTTTTTTTATACCCCCAGAAACACAGCTTCTCTCTGGGATTACGTCATAAAAGATAATTACACATGGATTGTTACGACTGCTGCTGCCCTGTAGCTGTGAAACAACTGGCCTCCGTCATTCATGAGTCACGTTTTCATCCAACAACGTCGTCCACTGAGCCTCCAAAGATTCAGGATTCAGTAAAATTCAGATGAGGATGAGAACGGCTGCCGTCTGATAAACGGCCGTTTTTATGAAGCCGAGCGTTTGCTCACTACTTTTTGTGCCGTGAGTCACGGCTCATTTCCATAATCGCATTTTGGAACAAATAGATGTAAAAAAAAAAGGAGGGGGGGGGGTGGTTAATGAGCGGCAGCAGCGACACAAACACCTCGTCCTTTTAATAACCCGTCTTGTTTCTGTTTTAATGGCTCATCAGTGACATCTCTCTCTGTCCTCTCTGCAGCATATTCCCGTCTCCAGAGCAGAGCGCCTGTCTGTCCCACTACCAGGGCTCGCTGAGCACCGGCGGCTCTCTGCCCGACCTCAGCAACCTGCAGTTCCCCTCGCCGCTGTCCACGCCGCTGGACCCCGAGGACAACGGCGGCTACCCCAACCTCAGCGGGGGCAGCAGCACCGGAAACCTGCCGGCCGCCATGATGCACCTCGGCATCGGCAACTCGCAGGGTGGGTGGAGATGTGCGGCGCGGACACGCTGCACTGCAAAAACAGAACAAAAAAATAAGTAAAATGTTCTTAAAATTAGTGTATCTGTCCTTGATTTGAGCAGGTAAATAAGATGATTTGCCAATGGAATAAGAATTTGTGCACTTAAAATGGGAACAATTCATCTCAATCATCTTATTTCAAGTGCAGGATGTCTAATTATCTTATTTTTAGGCATAAAAATACTCATTCCATTGGCAGATAATCTTATTTACCTGCTCAAATCAAGGACAAATACATTCATTTTAAAGAACATTTTACTTATTTTTAGATCCGTTTTTGCAGTGCTGCACTGCAAAAACAGAACAAAAAAATAAGTAAAATGTTCTTAAAATTTGTGTATCTGTCCTTGATTTGAGCAGGTAAATAAGATGATCTGCCAATAGAATAAGATTTTTGCACTTAAAATAGGAACAACTCATCTCCATCATCTTATTTCAAGTGCAGGATGTCTAATTATCTTATTTTAGGCATTAAAATACTCATTCCATATTTACCTGCTCAGATCAAGGACAAAAACATTATGTTTAAGAACATTTTGCTTATTTTTAGATCCCTTTTTGCAGTGTGGTCTCTCAGCCTGAAGACGGGCCGGAGACGCCGTCCTCAGGCGCTGAGGACGGAGCTGCTGGCGTTAATGAGCTGAACATTTGCTCCTGATGTGAGAAGCGCTGCTGAAACGTCTGAGCGGCGTTTCTGGGCCAGCAGGTCGTACATTATTAACGAGCCTCTGAGTGAGCTCTCTGTCTCCGGAGGGCCGCTGCCTGATCCGATCACACCCACTGCTGCTCCCTTTCACTCCTTCCTCTTTGTCCGGCCCGTCGGGCTCTCATGTCCGACACAGTTCGGCCTGGCCGCGCACCAAAGGCGGCGCAGGAATCCCGACCCGCTCTCTCCGGCAGTCAGACAATCGCCTCTTTTCTTCTCCCTCCCCTCCCTCCTCTCCCTCGCCGCTCACACAATAAGGTCCAGTGTTTCCCGTCGGATACCAGAGACGCAGAAAGTTGTTCTGACTGAGTTCTGTCTGCGCTCTCCCGGCAGGTCTGTCCTCCTCTCTCAGCAATCCCTCCATCCAGGCGTCCCTCAACAACTGCCAGCTGCAGTCGTCGCTCAGCAACCCCTCCATCAGCTCGTCGCTGCGTCTGTCCGGCAGCTCGCCCCGCCGCCGCCCGGCGCCCATCAGCCCCCTCACCCTGTCTCCGGGAGCGGAGCAGCGCAGGGGTCTGTCCAAGCAGCTGTCCCCCACCATGTCCCCCTCGTTGTCCCCCATCACGCAGGTACGCCACACCACAGTCACTCAGGGACTTGTTTCATGTCTTGTTGTATGTTCTCCTCTGTGCGCGTGTCTCTACACTGCAAAAATAGATCTAAAAATAAGTAAAAAGTTCTTAAAGTTAGTGTATTTATCCTTGATTTGAGCAGGTAAATAAGATTATCTGCCAATGGAATGACTATTTTGACCCCTAAAATAACATAATTAGATATCTTGCACTTGAAATAAGACGATGGAGATGAATTGTTCCTATTTTAAGTGCAAAAATCTTATTCCATGGTAAATAGTCTTATTTACCTGCTCAAATCAAGGACAAATGCACTAATTTTAAGAACATTTTACTTATTTCTAGTTCTGTTTTTGCAGTGTACTAGCTTCACTGAGATTTCTTCTGCTTTGCCGGACGGCTCAGGTTCAGTCAGATCGTCCGTCCGTCTCTGCTCGTCTGCTAACAGGTTTGCTTCCAGGTTTCAGCTCCGTCCAGCTGCTGCTGATGGAGGCGTTGATCCCCACAGGGCGCCGCCGCCGTGTCTTTAAGGCGTTCAGGGTGCAGAAATCCACATTTCCATCACTACCGGTTGTTCTTCCACCTGAGCTGTGGGTCTCTGCAGCTCCTCCAGAGTTACCCACGGGCCTCTTGGCTGCTTATTACAGGGTGCTTGCGCAAGTCTTGAAAGTCTTAATAAGTATGGAATTTTGAAACACTGTTTTCCAGACCTTGAAAAGTCTGTGTGAATTTTGTGTGAAAGTCTTAATAAAGTATGGAAAAAAATGTGTGGTAGAATTTTACAGTATGCACAAAGGCATTTTGAAATGAGAAATAGGAAGGTAGGCTATAAAACTATAATGTTACTAACTGGTCACGTACTGCATTAGCCTAATGGAATCAAACACTTGTTTGATGTGAAATTCATGTACTTGTAATTTTCATGTTTTGAAACATTTTCATCAGTAAAAGCATAATTTACTGTGAATAATGCATTTGTTCATTGAATACTAGCCTATAAAAATTAACATTTCTAATAAACAGTTTGTACAATCTCAACCAATGAAGTAGGCAGTAGGCACACAAGTATACAAGTACATAAAGTTAAGGTCTTGGGGGAAAAAAAATATCAGTTTTAAAAAAGTCTGGAAAAAGTCTGGAATTTTAATTTGGAAAAAGAGCAAGCACCCTATTATTGGCTTAAAGCCGGCCTGACAGTCCAGGTCCTGGTGGGTCTGCAGGCGCTCCGTCTTCTCTCCAGGTCCAGATCATCAGAGCTCTGGCAGACGTTGCTGTAGAACCCGGCTGCTTTAAACTGGACCAGAACCTCCTCCCTGATGCTGCTGGTTCTCTAAGGTTCCTTAAAGAACCTCTGAGGTCAGAAGCAGAGATCTCACACAGATGTTATCTGGTGTTGAAAAGCACGAACGGGAAAAGAATCGACGTTTCCGCTGCATTTCACTGACTGTCAGGTTTAAAGCACCTAAAACGTTCATTAAACCGCACACAGGGAAGAAAGACAACAGACGTTAATTTTGCTCTCGAGAGGAGAAACGACAAGAGATCTGCTCCTTTACAAATCTTCCATCGCTCTGAAGCAAACCTCGTCGTCACCTCTCTTATTATTTCAAATAGGGGAGGTTCTTAATTACAAAACACAGTTGCAGCACTAAGGAAGTAGGGGAACAATGACATCCAAGATAACACAGCATGATTTAATCACATCTCTTCCAGGCACCTAATGCAGACCATTCACTACTCAGGGAATGGGTCACAAGTATCACAGATAACTGGGTGCATCACAGTTACACAAATTCCTTGTTTCATTATCAACACAACTTTTTTTATTTTTTTTATTTATTTATTTATTTTTATTAAATCAACATAAATCACAGCACAGAATACGTTTACACAGTTAATGTACCAACCCAAAAACCTCCCTCCCACACTCCCTCCCCCCCACACATACACACACACACACACACACACACACTTATTCACATTCATTCACCCACATTGAATGAAATCATTCATCCGCAAATTACATTTTCAGTATAAACATTTGAGAACTTCCCATCTATTGTTATGTTTTCTAGCTTCATTATTGGTTTCAACCATATAGCTTTCTAAAGTTATAAAATGCTGAATAAATGTTTTAAAGAAATTAATACTAAGTGAGAAACTATTTTTGGCTTTAAAAATAAACCTTTTACCAAGTACAATGATTAAATTAACTAAATCATGACTGTTGATGAACTCTCCCAGTAAAACAGAAACCACATCAAGCTTGATAGACAGACCAATCTTTAAACACATTTTTTCAACTTCCACCCAAAATTGAGACACAATATGACAATACCAAAACAAATGCAGGGTGGATTCAGACTCCTGACAACAGAAACGGCAGTCATCTGACTCTGTCATATTCCATAATTTTAACATTTTTCCAGTGGGTAAGAAATTACAACACAACATGTTTCCTGTCTTCTGCTGGTCTCCTAGAATGGCAGAAGATAGTGAAGGACACAAACAAACAAACGATAAATCTACAACACTAACCACCTCACATACATGTTCCAGTAAATATATGATGACAAACCCAATAACTCATTAACACAATAAAAGAAATACAAAATATTCCAACACTGACTCAGAAAACCCAAATGAGAAACTTTAACCTTTTCTGCGAGGTGAGAACATGTGCAGAAGTTTAGGTGCTTTAAATGCTTTGGGGCTGGTGTATATGTAGCCTCGTGAGACCATCCTGATCTCGCGAGCTTTCAAGGTTTCACTCGCAGATCAGTCTGGCTACTTTCCGTTAAAGAAAATTTGGAGCCGTTCACCAAACGAACGTCCAATCAGCGTTGGCTTTGAGGCGGGTTGAGGTGTGACGCAACGAGAAGCGCGACAGTTCAGTCTAAAGAACATGGCGGTTTCAGCCGATGAAACTAGCGTTAGCGTGGCTATCGAGCAAGTTTTATCGGAATTACAGAATATTTCTTAACTGAAAGAAGAGCAAAACGCTGCTCTGGAGGCTTTTCTCAGAGGAAAAGATGTTTTTGCTCTTCTCCCGTCTGGTTTCGGCAAGAACTTGTGGTTGTGTTTGATCTGATTGGTTTATTTGGCCCGTCTATCACCAACATAGGCTAATCAGCTAACCAGTATTTTCGCCCCTTCCCAAAATTACTTCAACGGAAGGTTTCCAGATGGATTTGCTCCACACATCCATCCAGGGAGTCAGGTTAGGTGTCTGGGACTAGAAAGAAAACGTGGTAATATGAAACTGGGGTCCGTTGGCAGCGCTGTTGTGCCGCAGCTAGAAGGTTCGTATCCCGTGGAAATGACGGTTCTCTCTGGCTTCTTTCTGCAGCCCAAAAACATGACTGCTAGGTTAATTCTCTAAATTTGACTGGCTTTCTGGTGACCTGTCCAGGCTGGAGCCGCCTCCAGACCATGGATGGATCAACAGGAAACCGTCTGTAGCTTCAGAACGGAAATGGTCACCGTTGCCTAGAATTTGCTCCCTTTTATCTGTCCGTGGTTAAGGTGACTTGAATCGTGAATAAACGTTGAGTCCAGAGCTCTTTGGGTCCTTCTGTCATGACGTCTGCCTCCTCACTGTCGCCTCTGCAGGGAGTCGCTTTGGACACCAGCAACATGCCAAGAGAGCCGCCTCCGCCATATCCGCTCTATCAGCAGCCCCAGCATGCAGTAGATCACGGCCGGCCGCACCAGCAGCCGTCGCAGCAGCAACATCAGCAACATCAGCAGCAACAGCTTCAGCAACAGCAACATCAACAACAGCAACAGCAACAACAGCAACATCAACAGCATCTTCAACAGCAGCAACATCAACAGCAGCAACATCAGCATCAGCAACAGCAGCAGCAACATCAGCAACAGCAGCAGCAACAGCATCAACAGCAACAGCATCAACATCAGCAGCAGCCTGTTTCACCTCTTCAGAACATCCCTCTGGACTTTAACTCCAGCCAGGCAAGGCTCACGGTCCTAAATGGACTAAATAGTTTAAAATCGCTGAATTGTGCGAGTTTATCTGCAAAAAAAATCTGATTTCCAGCTTCCTAAAAACCTGATAAATGTCAAGGAAATTCACCTTCCAGGAGTGTCACCCGCCCTGGTAGAGATGAGTAGAAAGTCCAGATTATTGAATTATTTATTTTGCAGCATAATTTCACCCTGAAAGAAAAGAATACTTTTAACTAGAACATTTCTGAAGAAATTTAGAGAGGGGCCTGCCTCGTGGTGCGTACTGTACCGTCAAAAATACTAACAGGAAGTAACACTGCAAATTTCAGGTTCCTACGGTCTACAGCCCCGCAGCGGCCATTAAAAGGTGCCATGTTAAGTCAATGGAGCGTGTCCCTGACCTCCTAGGAGCCTCTGGCTAGCAGCGTTGTCATGGAGACTCACTGACAGCTGCAGCGTTGTGTTACTCATTATTATCTTTATCATGTGGGGGACTGAGTATAAAAATGATTTTAGTGTCTTTGAAGCATTTCTGCAGCGTGTAGCAGAGGCAAAAAGGGGTTAAAAATGAATGTTTGACACCTCATAAAATAGACGTGCTTTATCCAGCTTGGCCCAGATTTGTTGTGGAGCTTTCTCTCTAAAGGAAGTAAAGACTCTGTCAAGCAGAAGTTGGTAGGACCTTCCTAGAGCTATTTCCGGTTAGCAACATGCTAACCGTTAGCCGCTAACATAGTTGTGTTCAGTATCACCGGGTGATGGTACTCTGTTAGTTTGGTCTAAAATCCTGTTCTGGGAAGTGCCTCAAAAAGGGAGATAATACGATTTTGCATGGTTATTGTTTATTAAGTCGCCATGGTAACTCAAAATGGCAGCCTATACAAAAAGAGCACCTGACTGGATGAAGAGGCACTTATTGACATGTATACTATGGGGGTGAAACTGTAACATATTTAAACTGCCACACCAGGTTTTGATCCTGCAACCTCTGGAGTGCCAGTCCCACAACTTAACCATTAGACCAAAACCCAGACATATATAAACCTGCATATGGCGAATGATAACTGCATACCTGACCATTGGAGAGCACTGGGAGAGAGATGATGGCGAGCAGCACTTTGTTTTGTCCGGAACCGTAAATGCTAGAGACGTAATTTTTTTCTGCGATTATTTCGTAACGGATAGGGGAACAGGACAAGCTATGGGTTTTTGCTGGAAATATTGTAAAGGGACTTTTTGGCATTGTTTTTCGCCATTTACGTCGCCATGGTAACTCGATATGCCGTGAAATACAAATTGCACACTTCACGGCATCGAGACGCACGTTTTGATATATGCTTTGTGGAGGTAGACCGTACGGTTGGGGCTGTATTAACGGTGAAAACCCTTATTAGGTGGATAGTAATAGGCACAGCCCATGCATTTGCACGGCAGTCGCCTAAATATATACTTTTATTTTAGTATAATATTGAGTGGAGGGAAACCCTGGTACCACATCCTCTACGGCTGTTAATACATTTCTGCAGTATAGATGGGCGGCACAGACGCTCTAGATTTATTACCTCGTATGTTTTGGATCATTATCCCAGGGAAAGGCGAGCAGGTTTTTATTTAAGATACGCTGGTATTTTTTTTTAATCATACGATAAACACAAAGTTGTGGTTTCTGGCAGGATTTCTTGCCAGAACCGTCTTTGCTGCTGACGCGTCGTTCTGATGAATGCTCCGTTATGGCCTCTGTCCTGTTAAGTCGTGTGAAGCAGGCCCCTAGCTGGAAATCAAGCCTCCATAAGTCTGCTTGTCATTGATCAGATATGATTAGAAGAGTTTTGAACGTTTGTACTGTGTCCCGTCTGACAGCAGAACAGCATGGCGTCACTGTTCAGCGACCCGTTTGTGGAGCAGCAGTTCTCCAACCGGCAGAACAAGGCGCTGTCCTACCAGGTGAGGCTCCATCAGACACAGACGCTTTTTACCAGCTTTAGATCTGTCCTTGTAGGAGAAGCACAGTTAGTGGATCTGAATTTATGTTTTTGTTTTTTTGTCTCTGTTGTCGACCAGCTGGACCATTTCAGCCTGTTGGAAAACGCTTTGAGCTCCTCAGCAGGGGGGTCCTGCTACGACCCGTCGTCCCCCTCGTCCTCGCTCTACTACTCCCAGGCGGCGCTGTCGGGCCTGGGGGGCAGCCACGGCAGCCTGCAGGACCCGGGCCACATGAGGTCCAACATGCTGTACTCCAACTGCAGCGGAGGGCTGCCCAACATCATCCTCACCGGTGAGTCCGCCGTTAGAAACCCCCCCCATTCCCCAACGATCGCCTGAAAACCTCTAAAGCTTTCAGGTTTCAGGCCCAGTGTTTGGCTGCTGCCTCTGGTTCAGATCGTTCAGATCTTTTACTCGCCCTCAACGTGTTACAGACACGCTGCGATGCAAAGGCTTCAGATTTCACCCTGTAGCTCCCAGATATGATAAGATAAGCTTTATTGATCTCATAGTGGAGAAATTCACTTGTCACACATTGGCTAAATAATCAAAAGAAGGTGCCAAAAGGAGGAAAAGGTGCATGAGGTATATAGACAGTGCACTGCAAAAAGGGAACTAAAAGTAAGTTCAATTATCTTAAAATTTCTATATGTTTCCTTGATTTAAGCAGCTAAATAAGATTTTTTGCCAATAGAATGAGAATTTCTACCCCTAAAATAAGATAATTAGACATCCTGCACTTGAAATAAGATGATGGAGATGAATTGTTCTTATTTTAAGTGAAAAAAAATCTTATTCCATTGGCAAATAGTCTGATTTACCACCTCAAATCAATGAAAAATACACTAATTTCAGGAGGATTTTACCTACTTTTAGTTCCCTTTTTGCAGTGTGTGGCAGCAGGAGGCTCCCTGGTTCTCCCAGAAACCAGGGAGCCTCCTGCTCCTTAGTCTTTACAGAGTCACTGAGACGTCAGGAGAAACGCAGCCCTGAAACAAACCGTCTGGTATCGGTTGTTTTTTTAGAGGCTTATATCACTCAGAATCATTCTGTAGAACATCTTAAATCTCGTAAACTTATTCCATCTCAGAGTATCTGCTCATTTATAGCCTTTTTCCTCTGAACAAAGACTCTAATCTACAATCAGAAACATCTTAAATGTTTCATTGATCTTCAGCTTCCGGTCCAAACACCGTTACTTTATGTTTTTTCAGCACCAACCTGCTGAATCTGGTGCGATCCTGTGGCTTCTACTTAACTATATAATACACTGGAGTGCTGATTTTGCCGAAAAACTGAAGTCACTGGCGGCCATCTTGCTCCTCCCTACTCTCACAGAATCCCGTAGGATTTGGTTGCAATAACAAGCAGTTTTCTGGCTGCGTGAAAACGTTTCACAGGTAATTCTACAGTCAGTGGATGTACTAACACTATCAACTACTAGGAAATTAGGTGCTAAAATATTTTATATGTTATTTATATTAAATATATATATATATGTATATATAAATATGTGTATATGTATATATATGTATACACATATGTAAATATACGTTTTTGTATATTGTTATTTATATATTTATAAATGTTAAACATATATATTTAAATGAATAAAATGCAAAATATTTCAGCACATGACTTTCTCAGTACTTGATATTTTTAGAACATAACATAAAACTATATGGCATTTGACATTTTAAAAGTTTTAAGCCCCCCTGAACATGAAAAAATCCTCGTTATTCGATGCTGTAGCGCACATATTCCTTAGTTACTGAGGGGAAATAGGGAGTACCAATATGGCGGCTGGTGGCTTCAAAGCGACTCGTTCAAACAGACGGTGATTAGCACTCCAGTGGATAATATAGCTCAGTGGTGGCTTCTCAGTGTTTTCTCTCTGTACTTTCTTATGTCGATGGGTTTGAGCTGTGTTCAGGTCTGATTTTGTTGTCTCCGTCTCAGATGACTCCAACCCGAGTCTGTCGAAGGACATCAGCAGCGCCCTCTCCACCGTCCCCGAATGCTTCGACTCGGAGGGCGGCTTCCCGCTGGAGGACGAGCTGCGCATCGAGCCGCTCAGCCTGGACGGCCTGAGCATGCTCAGCGACCCCGACATGGTGCTGCCCGACCCGTCCGTGGAGGACACCTTCCGCAGCGACAGGCTGTGAGCGCGGCGGCGGCGGCGGCGGACGCGCGGCGTCAGAGTGTACAGACCTGGACGCGCGTGCCGGCGACGCCAGACTCATGAAATGTGAATTTGTGAGAGGAGAGCGGCGAACAATCAGCGCTTACAGCCGCTCTGCTGTAACCAAAACGACGCCATCGCCGAGCCAGGAGGGCGCCGGCGTGCTCTCCCATCGCCAGCTCTCAGCGCCCAGTTACCCTGGAGCCATGGAAACACCATAACCATGGTTACACACCATAGCAACCCCTTCGCCGTGCCGACGAGCGGCAGAAATCCAACACATGGTTTAGGTTTGCTGCAGCGCTGATGAAGGAGCAGAACTCCTGCGACCGCTGCAGCGCAGGCGGCGCCGCGGCTGGCAATGAAGAAGAGACGGATTCGACTTTTCAAATGTATTCCTTTACATACGGTGTCAGATTATTTTTAAATGTGTGCGTTCATAAAAAAAACAAGAAAAAGAAAAGAAAAGCCGATCAGAAACGAGACAAAAAAAGGGCAAACTGTTTACAAAGACTGTATTAAGCCAACATGTGAAGTTCCGGCTGAGGAAATGCAGAAAATAAATGCTTTATTTTATTTTTTTTTATTTTATTTGGGTTTTCTTCTTGCAACTCGGACGACCAGTTGGGTTCCTTCCTGCCAGCACACTGCAAAAACAGAACTAAAAATAAGTTAAATTTTCTTGAAATTGGTGTATTTGTCCTCGATTTGAGCAGGTAAATAAGATGATTTGCCAATAGAATAAGATTTTTCCACTTCAAATAGGAACAATTCGTCTCCATCATCTTATTGCAAGTGCAGGATGTCTAATTATCTTATTTTAGGGGTAGAAATACTCATCCCATTGGCAGATAATCTAATTTACTGGACAAATACACTAACTTTAAGAACATTTTACTTGTTTTTAAATCCGTTTTTGCAGTGCAGGACACCAGAACCCGGCGTCGGGTGCAGGACTGGCTCTGGGTCGGCCACGCCCACCGGGTAACCGCGAGCGACGGGCGCGCGCCGGCCTGCGGGTCGGGTTCTGCTGCTGAAAGGAAGCCCACCGCAGCAGCGAGCCGCTCGGAGCCGACGGCGGCCCCCGTGGACATCGGACATCACGTAAACATGCACTTAAACTCTTTTTTGCACTAATTGGTTCACATTGTGTAGGCAGAGGTTTTCACAGCGTTCTTACCTGATTAACCCAAAGAATGAAGCCGTCGGCGAGGCTTTATGTGGCGGCGCACACGTTTGGCTCATATTTGATGTGAAAAAGCTGAATATTTTTATTGTTTGTTTGTTATTCCTGTGATTTTTTTTTTCTCTCAGTCCCCTGAAGAGCTCATATCTGCAGTGGATTATGTAAGAGCTCAGTCATGGTGGGCATTGAGCGCCCCCTAGTGTCACCTTCGAAGCACAGTCCGTTTATAATGTTTGCTTCTCTCTTTTTTTTTTTTTTTTTTTTTCCTATGCAACCTTTTCCAAGTGGAACCTGTTGAACAGGTGCAGCTTTATGCAGTGCAAAAATGCCTTTCTGTTTCTTCTGTCTTTTGTCAAACCTGCACAATGTGAGGGATCAAATTATTTTTATTCTAAAAAAAAAAAAAAAACAACAACTTTATCACGCGTGTCCCCTGTCCACGGCTGGTGTCGGCTCTGAGAACGGGACGTTTGGAGGACATCTGAGCAGGATTCTCGCTCAGTTTGTGAGTCCCGCTGCAGAATCTGGGGCTTTTCTTTGCATGAGCGACTCGTTATCGTCACTTGCACTGCAAATAGAAACTAAAAGTAAGTAGAATTGTCTTGAAATGAGTACATTTTCCATGATTTGAGCAGCTAAATAGGGCTATTTGCCAATGGAATGAGTATTTTTACCCCTACAATAAGATAATTAGATATACTGCACTTGAAATAAGATGATGGAGATTAATTGTTATTATTTTAAGTGCAAAAATCTAATTCCATTGTCAAATAGTCTTATATACCTCCTCAAATCAAGGAAAAATACACTAATTTGAATAAAATTCTGCTTCTCTTTTTGCATCGTGAGGCTTTTTTTTATAGGCTTTCTCTCTAATTTCAGCCGTTCATTTCCTCGCTTCAGTCAGGGATGCTTTGTGGTGTGAAGTGGCCGCCTGAGGGCCTCCTGCTGTCTGTCCGCCTGCCTTCTGTTGCCTTACGGAGCGTTTTTCTTATTCCAGCAGCTGATAATCACGTCTCTTCAGCTTCAGCTCACCTCTGCCTGCCTGTGGTCGTTTGCTGTCGCTCGCTCTCAACATCCAGTTTGTTTTTACGTCTCCTCTTGTTTGTTTTTTTTTTTGTTTTTTTTTAGGTGCACATAAAATGTACAGTTCTGTTATTTAAAGAATGTTTATGCCCTTTAGTGTTACTATTTTTTTTTTTTAAAGTCATTTGAGTTTTCTCTCGAAAATATAAAGTCTATTGGTTTGTAACATATGTCATAGTGCTTATCTTTCCAATTTAATATAATCAATAAAAAAAAGACTACTGTGTATGTGGTCCATGGTGCTGTGGTGTTGATCTTTGCCTCTTCCAGCAGGGGGCGGTAGTGGGGTGTAGTTGAAAAGCAGCTCATCTGTTTGCAAAGAGCTGCTTTTCATGACTTCTAACCAAACTAAACGCTGCTTTGCTGCTTTATCATGAGTTAACAGGGACGTCTGCAGACAGGTGATGCTGAACAAGGCCGCTGGTTACCTGCCGGCCATCTGGAGCGTACAGGCGGGCGCTAACACCACGCCGAGCTGCAAAGCTGCCCATCTTTGTGCACTACAAAAAGGGAACTAAAAGTAAGTAAAAATTTCTTGAAATTAGTGTATTTTTCCTTGATTTGAGGAGCTAAGTAAGATTATTTTCCAATGGAATGAGTATTTTTATCCCTAAAATAAGATAATTAGACATCCTGCACTTGAAATAAGATGACGGAGATGAATTGTTCCTATTTTAAGTGCAAAAAATCTTATTCCATTAGCAAATAGTCTTATTTACCTGCTCTAATCAAGGAAAAATACACTAATTTAAAGAACGTTTACTTTTAGTTCCGTTTTTGCAGTGTGGCTGTGAGGCCGTGTTCACAGGACTGAAGGCCAGAGCATGAAAAGCTCAGAGAAAGAGGAATATAACCTCTAAGAGCTTCGTCTCAGCCTCCTCAGGCCTCAGCATGTTGGACATTAAAGATCACGACGGGACAGTTAGAAGAAAAAGCTTGTTTGGAAGCGCTCAGGCCTGGCAGCGCAGCTTCGCTTCTTTACGTTGTATCTGGATGACGCGCACGGCTTTCTTTAGACGTGCCTCATACCAACAATCGAGCACGGCGGTGGAGGAGTGATGATGCGGGGAGCCTCCGTTTGCCAGAGTGGATCTGCTCGACCCTGGTCCCCATGGATGTATTTGACTCCTCAGTGTGCCATCAGGTGCTGCTGACGCCTGTTAATCACATGTTTGTTTAAATCAGCTCTGCGTCGCCGTAGGGAGGGTGGACCCGCAGCCGGGGCGGTGGGGCCTGATGGCTGAAGCAACGCCAACGAGGAGTCTGGGAGAAGCTTCTACACTGCAAAAAGGGAACTAAAAATAAGTAAAAACTTCTTGAAATGAGTGTATTTTACCTTGATTTGAGCAGGTAGATAAGACTATTTGCCAATAGAATGAGATTTTTGCACTTAAAACGGCAACAATTCATCTCTAAAATAACATAATTAGACATCCTGTACTTGAAATAAGACGATGGAGATGAATTGTTCCTATTTTAAGTGCAAAAATCTTATTCCATTGGCAAAAAGTCTTATTTACCTGCTCTAATCAAGGAAAATTACAATGATTTCAAGAAAATTTCACTTACTTTTAGTTCCCTTTTTGCAGTGTAGTAACGTCATGTTGGATCACTGCAAAAATGGAACTAAAAATAAGTCACATTTTCTTGAAATTAGTGGATTTGTCCTTTAATTTAAGCAGGTTAATAAGATGATCTGCCAATGGAATGAGTATTTTGAGCCCTAAAATGAGATAATTAGATATACTGCCCTCTAAATAAGATGATGGAGATGAGTTGTTCCTATTTTAAGTGCAAAAACCTCATTCCATTGGCAAATCATCTTATTTACAAGCTCAAATCAAGGACTAATTTCAAGAAAATTCTACTTATTAGTAGTTTCGTTATTGCAGTGGTTTTATCCATGCATACCACGGCTTTTTAAAACTTGGACTGGGACCGGGACTGCAGCACAGCTGTGTACAGATGGCCGTAACGCTGCGTTTACTCGCCAAAGACCAAATTGGATTCAGACGCCATCGATGATCACGAGTTCCTTGGTCCCTGCCTCCTTCTCAGAGGCTCCTCTGTGAGATCTAGTCGCTGCAGGAAAAATCCAACATTTCATTTGTTTTCAAGTTTAAAATCAGATCTAAACTGTTGGATTTTGACAAATAAAACTGTGAAATTTGTATATTTTCTTTGATTTGAGCAGCTAAATAAGTCTATTTGCCAATGGAATGAGTATTTTTACCCCTAAAATAGGATGATTAGAAATACTATTCAATTCAATTTAATTTCTCGAGGCACTTTACAAAGTCAAATTCAATCAGATTATACAGATTGGTCAAAAATGTCCTATATAAGGGAATCAGTTGATTGCTTCAAAGTCTCTCTAAGCAGCATTCACTCCTCCTGAAAGAGCGTAGAGCCACAGTGGACAGTCGTCTGCACTGTTGATGGCTTTGCAGCAATCCCTCATACTGCGCATGCATGAAGCGACAGTGGAGAGGAAAACTCCCCTTTAACAGGGAGGAGAACCTCCAGCAGAACCAGAACCAGGCTCAGTGTGAACGCTCATCTGCCTCCACCCACTGGGGCTTAGAGAAGACAGAGCAGAGACACAGAAAGCACAGAAGCTCACATTGACCCAGGAGTACTTTCTATGTTAGAGAAGACAGAGCAGAGACACAGAAAGCACAGAAGCTCACATTGACCCAGGAGTACTTTCTATGGTAGATGGTAATAGAGGATGATCTGCCTCCCCTGATGATGTCACAGCTAACAGAACGCCAGACCAGGTGTACCTTCTATGAAGAAAAAAAAGAGAGAGCAAGTTAAAAGCTAAAATGACGACAAGCAATGCAAAACTGGAGAACAGTAGAAGTGAGAATTAGACCCTGATGTCCTCCAGCAGCCTAAGCCTATAGCAGCATAACTATAGAGGTAACTCAGGGTAACATGAGCCACTCTGACTATAAGCTTTGTCAGAAAGGAAAGTTTTAAGATTAGTCTTAAAAGTAGACGGGGTGTCTGCCTCACGGACCAAAACTGGGAGTTGGTTCCACAGGAGAGGAGCCTGATAGCTAAAGGATCTGCCTCCCATTCTACTTTTAGAGACTCTAGGAACCACCAGCAGACCTGCAGTCTGAGAGCGAAGTGCTCTGTTAGGAACATACGGGGTAATCAGAGCTCTGATATATGATGGAGCTTGATTATTAAGGGCTTTATACATTAGAAGAAGAATTTAAAATTCTATTGTTGATTTAACAGGAAGCCAATGAAGGGAAGCTAAAATTGGAGAAATATTGTTGAAATAAGATGATAGAGATGAATTGTTCTTATCTTAAGTCTTATTTACATGCTCAAATCAAGGAAAGATACACTAATTTCAAGAAAATTCTACTTTTACTCCAGGCCCCCACCATCCAGCTAAATAAGTCTATTTGCCGATGGATTGATTATCTTTACCCCTACAATAAGATGATTAGAAATACTACAATTCAAACAATTAAAATTTTAATCACTTTTGGAGTCAGATGACTTTGGGGGGAATAATAAACTATGTATAAAAAGACCATTAATTCGCTTTGTTAATTCAGGGCTTTAAATGAAATGAAGATGCTGAAGAGTAGTCGTGTTTTATGATTGAATGATGTTCCCCAGGAAGCGGGAGCCTCCGTCCACACAGGGCCGTGTCAGGCAGACGGGCGGCGTGGGCTCCTGGAGAATGAGACGGGAGTCTGGGAGCGAGTTCCCAAAACAAAAACAGGCTGAGAGGCACGGCGAGGGCAGCGGAGGCGATAATGGCAGCGAGCTGGAGGGAGGCTGACGATGCCAGGCCGCATTCCTCCCAAGGGCTCCCTCCGTTGGTGTGTGCGCACTCCTCCAGGTTCCCACCGGCTGGAGGTGGGAGGCGGGGGGGCCGCCTGGCAGTAATTAAAGGCGACCGCGGAGCTGCCTGCAGTCCAACGCGCCAGCGCTTTTATTCTATTTGACTTGTTTTCAAGTCGTCCAGGAACCAAGTGTGACGGGCAGATGGCCTGGAGGTGGGAATGCCCGCCACACATCCAGCCGGGGTCAGATATTTACGGGTTATATGCATTACCGGGGGAGGCTTTATACCTATAAACCCACTGCAAAAAGGCAGCAAAAGTATGTAAGATGTATTTCTTCCTTGATTTGAGCAGGTAAGATAAGATAAGATAAGATAAGATAGGCTTTTTTGATCTCACATTGGAGAAATTCACATGTCACATCTGCTCAGAATCAGTAGTCATAGGAAGATGGTGTCAGTAGGACGAGGTGCATCATATATATACAGTGTGTCCTCGTTATACCCTGGATCAAAAAGGAGTAGGTAAGTAGAAGAAAAAAATAAAATACAAAAAGAAATAATTTTACAGTTGCAGTTGTAGTTACAGTTGTTACAGTTATAATTACAGTTATTGTTACAGCATTGTATAATCTGATGGCAGTAGGAATGAATGACATTCATTCAAAACAAGACTATTTGCCAATGGAATAATATATTTTGACTTAAACTAAGGACAATTTGTTCCCATCATCTTATTTCAAGTGTAGTGTATCTAATTATCTTATTTCAAGGGGCAAAATACTCATTCTATTGGCAAATATTCTTATTTACATGCTCAAATCAAGGAAAAAACACACTAATTTCAAACAATTTTTACTTAGCTTTAGTTCCCTTTTTGCAAAGTGCCTAAGCCTTGATCTGTTTTATTGCTGTTAGGAAACTGATGGCAAACGTGACGGAGGAAGAGAAAGAAAGGACGGAGACACAAAGGGAAGATGTGGACAAAAACAGTCCTCCTTGTCACGGCCTCCAGGGGGAAAGGGGGGAAAGAAAACCACAAAAAACAACAACAACGCAAACAGCAAAAGCAGCAGCAGCAGCAAGAATATGAGGTCAAACAGTTGATCCTGATGGAGAAGCTACAGGGCAGCACAGATTGCTTCATTATGAGTAATTATTAGGTGGTGTAGGTCTAACTGGATTGTGTTTAAATTAAATTTGGGTTAGTGTCAGTTTTCTGAAAGATTTGGTGAATTTCCTGTTTAGAAAGAGACACTTTTCCTGCAGCTGTTGCTGTAAAACAGCGAGGCGGGTCGAACAAATCTGGTCTGTGGATGAGCTGACCTTCATCGACGTCTTCCTCCTCTGCCGTGTGGTTCCCGTTCGTTCTGCCTGTGGTGCTGATGGATGGGTTTACTGCGGCACGGCGACGCATGAATGAGGCGGACAGCTTTACGTCCGCGCTGACCTCCACACGCCGTCAGGCTGATTCCCGCCCGCAAGCGTCTTTAAATCTTCATAAACTGTCTTTGATTTTCCTTCTCCAGCTTTAGCCGCTTCGATGGCACTAAAAATAAGTCAACTTTATTCAAATGAGTGCAATTATTCTTGATTTGAGGAGGTAACTAAGGTTATCTGCCAATGGAATGAGTATTTCTGGCCTCTTACGCTGCAAAACTAGAACTAAAAATAAGAATTCTTTTCTTGAAATTAGAGTATTTTTCCTTGATTTGAGCAGGTAAATAAGACAATTTGCCAATGGAATAAGATTTTTTCCCTTAAAATAGGAACAATTCATCTCCGTCATCTTATTTCAAGTGCAATATATCTAATTATCTTATTTTAGGGGTAAAAATATTAATTCCATTGGCAGATAATCTTATTTACCTGCTCAAATCAAGGACAAATACATTCATTTCAAGAAACTTCTACTTATTTTTAGCTCTATTTTTGCAGTGTATATAAGATAATTAGATATATCCACTTGAAATAAGATGATGGAGACGAGTTGTTTCTATTTTAAGTGCAGAAATCTTACTCCATTGGCAGATAATCTTATTCACCTGCTCAAATCAAGGACAAATACACTCAACTTACTTAATTTCACTTCCCTTTTTGCAGTGCATTGGTCATTTTTTTCTGTAAACAAGAGGAAATCCTTAAATGGCATTGTTGCCAAAGTTTTGACAGTCATAAACCAGATATGATCACCCAGTCAACGCTCATCTGCAGGATTAAGCACATTCTGTTCTTTGAGTCCAGATTCAGCTGCCCGGTCCTTTGCACTGTTGCCTTGCAGCACCGAGGTCGTGGGTTTGGATCCCGTCACTCCAAAAAAAAAAAAACTCAGCTTAAATGCTCTTTGTGAAACTGACCTTAGGAGAGAGCAAGTTTGGGCTGCGGTTCTTTTCCCGGTTGCTTATGCTACGTTTGTCTCTGCTCAGCTTCCACTACAGCACTGTAATCAGGCTGAGATCTGGGCTTTGACTAGGCCATTTCCACACCTTGATTCCTTTCTCTTTGGGCCAAAGATGTGCTGCCGTGGATCGTGATCAAACCTCTACTTTCCCTTCAAGTGAGACCAGAGCAGAGGTTTTCTCCACAGTAAGTTTGTTGGAGTAAAATTTATTCAAATTGAGGGAGATTTACCCAGAAACAGATTACATTTGGTCCCTCTGGCCGGAAAATGTCTTCAATTTGAGTAAATCTTAACTTCCTGTGTCCTTCAACCTCCTTCAACCCTTCTAAACAAGTCTTTACTTTCCTGTCATGAACCTAAACATTCGCTAACGGAGGTCGTTCCAGTCTAAGATGGAGCTTTTGGTTGTTTTTTTTTGCATTTAGCGTTCTTATGCTCAGGAACCGGTGTGAGATTTTTTGTGTTGATGTGCTGCGTTTTGCTTTCGCTTGTCATGGTTTAGGTCTTGTCTGGTTTCTTTTCTTGTCATTTTTGTGCAGTTCACTCGGCTCACCCTCCTGCAGCAATTAGTCACACCTTGTTTGGACACTAATTAGCCTTTCATTCTCGTCACCTGTCAGACTCCCCTTATAAACTCACCTCGGTTGTTTCCTCGTCGCTGGCTCGTAGTGTTTGTTCCCGACCATCATGCCTGTCTGCTCCAGTTTCCCCGCCTTGGTTCCTGTCTCGTCAGGTTTTGGGTTTTTGTTTGGCTGCGCTGCTAACCTTTGATGTCTTCGTCCTGGTCTCGTTCCTTGTTCTGCAGCAGCCCAGCTCCGTTTTGCCTTGGATTTATGGCTCATGTTTTTGGACTCTGTACCTGCCAGCCAGCTCTTGCATCCTTCACCTCCGACTGGTAAACTCTGGTTTCTCATGTCACCACCATCTACCTGCAATAAACTGTCTTAACGAACTTCTCTGTGTGTGCGTGCTGTGTCCGAGTTCATCCACAACAAAATCATGACATCGCTAAACATGGTTCTGCGTATTGTTGGGGACAGCCATCTTTTTCTGAGGCCGAACGTCGACTCAGGCATCAGCGTCCACCAGATCCTCCATCAATAATCAAAACGAAAATCAATTTTTTTTTTATTTAGGCTGCCTTTTAATGCATACAACAGTAATGGCTCTTCTGGCTTCATCTAGCTGGTTTTTAACCTGTTTTTATGTTTTCGTTTATCTCTCCATCTGATTTTGTTGTCATATAGGCGTCTGACTTTATGAAGGATTTTGGTCCCTGTTATTATGCATGTGGAAATGGCTGTACAAATTGATTGATTGATTGACTGCATCATGGTCAAACATCTCTGGTCTTCTCTCTCTAGAGGACATATCTCTAGACGCTTTGTTCACTCTAATGTAATTCTGCAAACCAAATTAACCTGTTTAAAGCAAAAGAGCCTGTTTTTCCTTTAACTCTTCCAACTAAACTGTATTTTTCCCACATCTATTCCTCTGAACAGCGTGCTCTCTGATCTGCTGGGGCAGGACGTCATGCAGAAGTGTCACTTGTGAATCATCTGTCTCTCTGCAGAGAAAAGGACTTAACACCTTTCCCAGGCGGCTGGGAAGCACCACACTGCAAAAAGGGAACTAAAAGTCAGTCACACTTTCTTAAAATTAGTGTATTTCTGCTTGATTTGAGCAGCTAAATGGGATTATTTACCTGTTGAATGAGCATTTTACCCCCAAAATAAGATAATTAGACATCCTGCACCTGAAATAAGATGATTGAGATCAATAGTTCTTGTTTTAAGTGCAAAAATCTTAAACCATTGGCAAATAGTCTTATTTACCTGCCCAAATCAAGGAAAAATACACTAATTTCAGCCTTATGATGGATCCATTTAGCATCATAAGGCATGACTTTCCTAGGCTACCATCCACTTTGATCAAATCTTATCAGTATCTCTGCTTCTCTCACATGCCCCACCACTTAACCCTCGGTTTTCTGACATGTTGTGACTTAAACAGACGAAAGCTGCACAACAGCGGCCGGATTAAATGAGCGCCGTTCCCAGAACAGAAGGGGCCGGAGCATCTGATCTGCAGTCTGCTTGGTAACGGGGGCTTTGGCTCTGCTTCACGGCTTTGCCTTTTGTTTACATGCTTTTGTGTTCTCCTCATCCGACCGCTTTGAGGCACTTTTCTGCTCACTGGGAACATCTGACAGTAATAAGCGGGTAAGAGATGATCCTGTTTGCAGAGACTTTGGTGCAGTAAACCCGCAGCTTGTCTGCGTTCACACACAGAGGCTGTCGCTGTTCCTTCGACTGCTGCGTCGTTGACATGAAAAGGGGTCATCCCTGTTTATCTGTGTTGGATTTGTTTTTGCCTGGAAGTCCCTGCGGGAGTCGGCGTGTAGCTGAGCGGCCTCCGCATCCAGGAGGGAGTCGCTGAGATAACGTCAGCCTGGACAGATGCAGCAGATGTTTCTCATCCACTGTTTACAGCAGCGCAGCCAGACTGCAGGTCGGTGTGAATTTACAAGAGACGGCCACCGTGTTTTCCACCCCAGTGAACATCCCAACCTCAAAACCAAGGGATCAGCAATGTTTGTCCTGTGTGCACAAAATGTTTAACGGTTTGTTATTCCTGACAACAAAATGGAAACCCACATCTTTCTGCCGGAGACAGTCACGCTTGGGTGTCCACGTCACCAAGGGAGAGGTTTTTAGCAAGTTTTTCTCTGTTTGAGGATGGAGGTTTCTAAAGAAACGTGTCGACCAAAGACAGAACTGAGGGTAAACATCTTCAAACGGCTCTTTTATAAAAGTATCGTGCCAATTATATAATAAAAAAATATCTAATTCATGTCAGGAAATGCTAAAAGGAAGTGGTTCTGTCACCAGATGCACGCTTAGGATGAGAGATTGTTGCCAAGTCATGTGCCGTACACAGCTTTTTCCCATTTTGACAAATTACAACCATAAATATCTGGATATTTTATGATAGACCAATACAAAGAACTGTTTAATAACAATCTGAAAAGTGCGGTGTGCATTAGTATTCAGCCCCTCAGCACTCATCGGGTTCTGCTCATCTAGAAACTGAATTCGTTGCACATCCTTCTTCACAAAATGGCTCGAGCTCAGTCAGACGGGATGGAGTTTATATTTATAATTCTGGATTATATGTAGGTCTGGACTTTGACTAGGTCATTGCAACGCATGAAAAAAAGCTTTGATCTAAACTTCTCCAGCTGCAGGTTGTTGTTACGGTTCTGGAGGGTGAACCTGTGTTAGGTTTTCCCATCTTCCTATCAGCTTCTGTGGCCCTGCTGAAGTGAAGCATTCACAGAGCATGATGCTGCCACCACCGTGTTTCACCATGGGAACAGAGGGTTAATGGTGATGTGCAGGCATAAAGATAGATTTTGTTCTCATTTGAACAGAACATCTTCTTCCACAGGTTCGATGCGTCTTTTACACGTTTTGTGGCAAACTGTGAGCAGGACTTGTTATGAGTTTTTCTTGCCAGCCTTTAATAAAAGAACAGATTTGTGGACTAAAGGCTTTCCCCACCTGAACTGTGGATCCCTGCAGCTCCTCCAGAGCTACCTTGGTCCTTTTTGCTGCTCTGATTAATGCTCTACTTCCTGTCATTCTATCTCAGAGGTGTCCCAAACTTTTTGGTACATGGGCCAAAATTGTCAAGTCAAAGGAACTCGAGGGCCAAAAAATTAACACAATTTTTTTTATACCAAAAAAAAAAAAAAAAAGAAAGATAAATTTTTATCTGCTCTACAAAATATTATCATTTAAAATAAATAAGTCGGATTTTTTTTGTAGGAAATTAATGTGTAAATTATTGTAGATCCAAAATTTTAAAAAGGGTTTTGCTCATTTGTTGTATTCATCCAGTTTGCTATTATTTTGAATAATTTAATTTGACTCTTTAACATAAATAAGATTTACTCCTTTTGATCTGGTAATATCAGAACAGTATTTGGGTCACTCATCACATGAATGTTGGCCGTATACAAACGGATAAAACACTTTATTTTTGTCTTTTATTCATAAAAAGTGCCAAAATTCTCTTTTACTTTAAATTCACAATTAATGCACTTCTTTGTGTTAATCTGTCACATAAAACCCATTGAGGTTTGCGGCTGTAAGGTGACAAAATGTGGAAAAAGTCGATGGGTACAAACCACTGAGCTATATAATACACTGGAGTGCTAATCGCCGTCTGTTTGAACGAGTCGCTGTGAAGCCACTAGCCGCCATATTGGTACTCCCTATTTCCTCCAGTAACTAGGGAATATGTGCGCTACAGCATCAAATAACGAGGATTTTCTCATGTTTAGGGGGGCTTAAGACTTTTAAAATGTCAAATTTCATATATAGTTTTATGTTATGTTCTAAAAATATCAAGTACTGAGAAAGTCATGTGCTGAAATATTTTGCATTTTATTCATTTAAATATATATCTTTAACATTTATAAAGATATAAATAACAATATACAAAAACATATTTACATATGTGTATACATATATAAACATATATACATATACACATACTTATATATACATTAATATATATATTTAATATGAATAACATGTAAAATATTTCAGCACCTAATTTCCTAGTAGTTGATAGTGTTAGTACATCCACTGACTGTAGAATCACCTATGAAACGTTTTCACACAGCCAGAAAACTGCTTGTTGTTGCAACCAAATCCTGTGGGATTCTGTGAGAGTAGGGAGGAGCAAGATGGCGGCCAGTGACTTCAGTTTTTCGGCAAAATCAGCACTCCAGTGTATAATATAGCTCAGTGGTACAAACACTCTTCCTAGGAGCTTTATTTGTATTTTCAGAGTAAAACAGCTTCTTTTTTTCTCATGTGGATCTTTCTTTAATGTCTCTGATCTCCCCAGCAGTCATAGTTGCACAGTCTGCATCAAATCTGTATGTTAACTTTTCATTTAAACAAACATTTCCTGGCAGGATGATGTATGTCTTCAAACAACAGACATGATTCATACTATTTAAACAGAATTTAGCTCTTGCTGTAGACCGTCTTTTCTGTGTTTAGGAAAAAAAGCAGCAAGTTGTTGCCACGGAAAACATTTGTCCCCAAACACAAACTCCGCCTGAGCAGATAAATTCATGCTGTTTGGTTCCTGTACATAAACGCCTGCTGCAGATGTTTGTCCTGTTTAATAGCAGATTTCAAACAGCT
Source organism: Fundulus heteroclitus (assembly GCF_011125445.2). Lineage (NCBI taxonomy): Eukaryota > Metazoa > Chordata > Actinopteri > Cyprinodontiformes > Fundulidae > Fundulus > Fundulus heteroclitus. Next base: position 4,108,239 of record NC_046364.1, read on the forward strand.
CAGTAAAATGTGATGGATGGTATTTACTGGAGGCTCTGAGTGGCTTTTTGTGCATTTTATTTCTCTCATGGGACAGCGGTGGGTACATTTCAGCGCGGCTTGGGCGTAATGAAATGTCCGTGTTATGCAGAATTAGGGAAAACAGCCAGTCTGACTGCTCGGCACACCAGCAGCGTGTTTGATGAGGATTTTGCTCCAGACGGCGTTCTTCCTTCGTGCCACTCCGCCCTCCGTAAATTTAAAGCCGGGGATCTCTTTGTTTCCACCTCCTGCATTTATGAAATGTCTGAGAGTCATAAATCCAGCCTTGGGACTGTGTGTGCGTTCGCTGCGTAATCCTGCCGGAGCCGTTAAGGCTGCGCCTCATCCAGATCATGTCAGAACATCACATCCGCGTCGATGACCGTCGGCCGTTTCTCAATATGCGTTCTTGAGCGTTCTCGTGTACTCGTGTACTCGTGACACGTCATCAGCCTCAGCCCGAGCACTGTTCCAATGCTGAGAACGCCAAATCGAGAACGCGCCGAATTCCCCGGATGTTGTTCTCGCCCGCCCTCTTTATCGAGCATGCATCAGAGCAGACTTGTGCGTTCTTCAGACTGACCGCTTGCCCAGAATGCACCGCGGCCGCAGCTTGATTTGAGACAGCGCAAACAGAGCTCACAGCGGTAAGTTAAAAAAATCCCTTTTCTGCTGCTGTTGTTCTTCAAAAGTACCTTTTCAGATCGTTTGAGGCGAGAACATTATACTTTTAAGCTTCCCTATGTGTCCTGTTTACAGAGTTAGTGCGTAATTAAAAAAAGTAGTGTGCATAATATCGCTGGTTATGATTTATTTGTTTTGTGTTTATCTGACTGACGTGTGTTGCTTTATTAACTCAATACTTGCTGGAATAAATTGTAATTGTCTCCCTAGGACGGCAGCAGCATATAAAATAAATAAATACATTCTACAAATGTTTTTCCTATCTAAGTGAGTTTATTCTGAGTCAGGACACGAATAATTGAGAGGAGAAAGAGGGAAAGAAAATAATAGTAATAATAGTATATGAAAAAACAGACATTTATTTTATACAAATGTTTAATCTTTGGAAAAGAATGAAGGTGTAATATATTCAACAAATTATTAACAGTTACTAACATGGTTTAAAACAAAGAAATAACTCATTAAGATCTTATACAAATAGACAATGCCTATAAACTTACAATTAAAAATAGTTGGAATAGAAATTAATTTATGCATTATTTTATGTATTTTTCCAGGTGGTGAAAAAAAAAAGAAATGAAGCAGCATGTGAACAGGACTCCAACTGATCTACATTAGGTCAGGTGTAGTCATGTTCACTTAAACATGCAGCCAGCTGGAGCCGCTGGATGGTCATCCTCCTCTGGATCCACCTCCTCATCCTCCACGTCAAGCTGGTCCCCTGCCTCTATACTAATATTGTGAAGGATGCAGCAGGCGGCGATTACTTTTGGGGCAAACATCGGCCAGCCAGCAGAGGGTCAGCAGCACCTCTGTCTCCTGTGGCCATCCATGGACCTTCTGAATGGACAGCAGCTGAAGGAGGAGGACGATGGTGGACCTGTTTAGCCTGAAGGCTGGTCTCAGGTCTCCTTCATTAAAAAATAGTTGGAGGATTGGTACCGAGGTGTTTATCCTCACATATTTTGTTGCTTTTTCTTCCTGTAAATAAAAAAGTCCAAATGTTACCAAATTTGTTTGTTTTTTTTAGTTCTCACCTTTTCACACCATAAAACTATACCTGCTTAACATGCAGATTAATATAGTTCTCAAGAAATAAAAAGTAAAATGTACAGTGCTGTAAAACTAGTCATATATAGTAAATGTAACAACTGGCTTCCCTTCTCTGGTATTTTTAACATTTCACTTAAAGAATGAGCTGAACTTACTGCACATAATTTAAAGATTAATCACTGTAAGGGTGGGCAGACATAGAAATGACTCGTCCTTTCTAAATATTCAATGCTGGAATGGTCAATAAGTGCAAATGAAATGGCTTAACACTACTGACATACTGTTACTAATGTTAAAATTGTCTTTTTCTTCATTGAGCAATAGTCACAATTACAACCTGCTCACGTGTTTAATACCATCCTCAATGTTTTTGTTTTGTTTTTGTAAAGATAAAAGTTGAAAACAGGCTGTCAATCTTAAAATGCCTACCAGTTGGAACAGGTGGGCGAGCAAAGCCTGCCTTCTGAGCCTCCTCTGCCGCATCAATCTCCTCCTGGTTCGTATTTGCCTCCTCAACTGCGCCGCCCGTTGTGCAGCCTGCTGGTAAAGGTGACTAACGGCCAAAGCAACAGCAATAGAGCGCCTATTGCTCATTTTATTTCCACAAAGGAATGATTTATTTGCAAGTCTTAATCGACGCTCCAACTACGAGCAGCACAACTCCCAACAAAGAAATTCCCGCGACTGCTGCTTTTATACCCACAGTTCTGTTAAAAAAAATAGATTTTTTAGGCGTTTTAAAAATTAGAAATGTTTTTGAAAAAAAATCAATAAGATTTATTGTGGTGTAGTGTATAAATGGTTTGGAATGCAAATGAAATGCTAAAGAATTGTGCGTCTCACAACGTCACGAGTACGCTTCTGTTCCAATACACAGTGCGTGCTGCGTGCTCGCGTTCTCGTCAAGTCCGATCTTCCTGTGTTCTTACCGAGAACAGACTTGACGAGAACGCGAGTACGGACTCGCGTTCTCGTGAATTGAGAAACGGCCCATGTGTTTTCCAGACAGACGCAGCAGGGTGCATCTGCCGGGCTTTCTGGAGACTTCCGGTTGGGTTTGGACCGTTTTGGTTGAACATTTGCAGAATTTTCTCTCAATGCAAGGTCGAAATTATAGATAAAAACACTCGTTTGGGTAAATATATTTTAGCCTCTTGCAGTTAAATATTTCTCTCTGGATATTTGAGCCTTTTGTTCAGCAGAACTAGTGAATTCATTTTATATGAACTGGCTTCGTATAGGTGGCGTATAGGTATATATATATATATATATATATATATATATATATATATATATATATATATATATATATATGTATATATGTATATATATGTATATATATATATATTTATATATATATAAGTATATATATGTATATATATATGTATATATATGTATATGTTTATATATATATATATATATATATATATATATATATATATATATATAGACCACTATGAATGTAAATAAGACATCATATGCCCATTCCTATTTCTTTTTTGTATTTTTTGGTATTCTTTTTGATCCATCGTATATATGAAGATTCACTGTATATAACTGAATGCACCTTTCCTACTCTGCACCTTCTTGTACACTGCAAAAACGGAACTTAAAATAAGTATAATGTTCTTAAAATGTGTGTATTTGTCCCTGATTTGAGCAGGTAAATAAAATGATTTGCCAACGGAATGAGAGTTTTGCACTTAAAATAGCAACAACTTATCGCCATCATCTTGTTTCAAGTGCAGGATGTCTAACTATCTTATTTTAGGGGTCAAAATACTCATTCCATTGGCAAATAATCTTATTTACCTGCTCAAATCAAGGAAAAATACACTCACTTTAAGAACATTTTACTTATTTTTAGATCCGTTTTTGCAGTGTATGAGCCGATGTGACGAGTGAATTTCTCCATTGTGAGATCAATAAAGATTATCTTATCTTATCTGACAAACCTGAGTTTTTAGGCATCCATCCGCTGTCTTTGTCCGCTCCTCTCTGCAGTGCATCTCCAGAGTTCATCGGTGCAATAGGAGGCCACATACTGGACAGGTCGCCTGTCCAAACAGTCATGCAGACACATGCTTACAGGACAATTTCAGGGCTATCAGTTAACCTAATGGTCATGTTTTTTGGACTGTGGGAGGAAGTGGGAGTACCTGGAGAGAACCCACACATACAGGAGGAGAACATGCAAACTCAGTAGAGAAAGACCCGAACCCAGGATTCAAACCGTGGAGCTTGTTGCTGCACGGCAGCGGCGCTAACAACGGCACCGCTGAGCTGCAGGGTTCAGGGTTTGGGATTTGGAACGGCAGACACAGTAGCGTAATGTCTGCCTCCGTTATCCACTCCAAAACCAGTTTTGATGGTAAGAATTTGAGGGTAGACTTCTCCTAAACTAATCCTGATGCTGCCTCCACCATGCTTCATGATCTATTGTTCAGTTTGGAAGCCTCACCTTGTCTACTCCAAACATATTTACTTTTACTGTGACCAAGCAGCTTACTCTTTGTCTCGTCTGACCAGATAACTTTACTCCATACGGCATTTGGCTCGTTCATGTGGGCAGCTTGAGATGTAAAACTGGCCCCACTGTGGATGGGACTTCATGGCAGGCTTGGGAGTCGGACTTTTAGCAAAGTGATGACACACCTGACCAAACTGCACCTCTTAACGGTCGCTTACGTTTATCAGTTTGGAATCTGCCGTTTCTTTTTAGAGAAAGACTATGACAAAACTTTCCTAACTTGTGGTTTTGACCTGATCTGCCAGTGGAAGTTCTTCTTTTGCAGACATTTTAAATCTTCTGAGCTGCAGTGGCATTTAGGTTTGATGTGGTGCAGTTTGTAGCATTTGCTGCTTTGCAGTAAGAAGGCCATGGGTTTAATCCTGGCCTTGGGCCTTTCTGCATACAGTTTGCACATCTTCCCCATGCATGCATGCATGGATCCTTTCCTGCTTCCTCCCACAGTCCAAAACATTACTTTTTGGGTAACTGATTACTGTAAAATCACCCTTAGGTTTGACTGCATGCATGGTTGTTTGTCCTGTGTGCCTCAGAATTGCCCTGCAACACATGGACAACCTGTCCAGGGTGTAACCTGCCTCACAGCCACTGCACACTAGCTACCCTGCAGGGACCCTGCAGGATTAAGCAATTGACTGTTAGATAGTTTCTGAATGTGTTGCTAGAGCCCACTGTTATTTAGCTTTCTTTGTTACAGGTTGGCGGATTCAGTCAAAGAAAAACAGAAAAAAACTGTGAAGGCATGGAGAACCTTGCACTCCAAATGCAGCCCCTCCTTAGAAACATCTCAAAGATGCCCTTTAACACAGAAGCAGAGAATGAAAAACTGTAGGCTGTCAAACACAGACACACAAAGGCAGCACTAATGGCCTCGCATGTTACCCGCACGGACGTGAGGATTACTGTAAACACTCAGCTATCAGTCTCTCAGTAAAGAGGCTCGGCACTTAACGATGAAGTGTGTGTTTTCTGTAACGATGGGGGAACCGAAGGGAGGGGAAAGCTCTCTGCGGGCTGGGACAAGTTCACAGAGGCCAGGGCTCCGAACTAATCGTTATAAACAGCAAGTAGCTGCAGAGGCACAGCTCACCTGCGAAGGAAACATTTAGTCAGCACTGCCATCGAACTATTTCATTTAATTCAATAAGACTTTATTTGTATAGCGCCAATTAACACATGTCATCATCAAGGTTCTTTCCAAAGTCAGACTCCATCAGATCCTCCAGGTTGGTCAGAAAGTTTCCTCTCTAAGGAAACCCAGCAGGTTGCATCAAGTCTCTCCAAGCAGCATTCACTCCTCCTGAAAGAGCGTAGAGCCACAGTGGACAGTCGTCTGCATTGTTGATGGCTTTGCAGCAATCCCTCATACTGAGCATGCATGAAGCGACAGTGGAGAGGAAAACTCCCCTTTAACAGGGAGGAGAACCTCCAGCAGAACCAGAACCAGGCTCAGTGTGAACGCTCATCTGCCTCCACCCACTGGGGCTTAGAGAAGACAGAGCAGAGACACAGAAAGCACAGAAGCTCACATTGACCCAGGAGTACTTTCTATGTTAGATGGGAATAGAGGATGATCTGCCTCCCCTGATGATGTCACAGCTAACAGAACACCAGACCAGGTGTACCTTCTATAAAGAGAAAAATGATAGAGAACAAAAAGGTAAAAACTGAAATAACAACAAGCAATGCAGATTGGAGAGCAGTAGGAGAACTCAGCAGAGAGAGAGAAATAGACCCTGATGTCCTCCAGCAGCCTAAGCCTATAGCAGCATAACTATAGAGATAGCTCAGGGTAACATGAGCCACTCTGACTAGAAGCTTTGTCTAAAAGGAAAGTTTTAAGATTCGTCTTAAAAGTAGACGGGGTGTCTGCCTCACGGACCAAAACTGGGAGTTGGTTCCACAGGAGAGGAGCCTGATAGCTAAAGGATCTGCCTCCCATTCTACTTTTAGAGACACTAGGAACCACCAGCAGACCTGCAGTCTGAGAGTGAAGTGCTCTGTTAGGAACATACGGGGTAATCAGAGCTCTGATATATGATGGAGCTTGATTATTAAGGGCTTTATACGTTAGAAGAAGAATTTTAAATTCTATTCTTGATTTAACAGGAAGCCAATGAAGGGAAGCTAAAATTGCAGAAATAAACACTGTCATTACTTTTGACTCATTCCATCCTTTCCTCGGTTCTAACAGTCGACTCTTTCAGGGAAACGACCATCATCTGCATGTCAGGACACCGCTCCAGATTAATCACCTCTTCTTCACAGGAGCGTCAGTCTTCGTACCTCTGAGTGTAACTGTATCCTTCAGGCATCTACTTGGTCTCTTTCTGGGTGTTTTATTTCTGACAAGCCGTAGCTGCTTCTAGCAGCTTCAGGTTCACCACCCTGTGACGTAGGAGGCAGGCCTTCTCTAGTTCTCCTCAGCTGCCGATCTCATCGGATGTCTCGGTGATGGTGCAGAAGCCACTTGGCCTTTCTCTGAACTCAGAGCCCCGTCTCCTCCTCCGTCTGCCGTGTTCCCTTTCTAGCGGCGCCAAAGGCGAGGAAACAACTCACCCGAGCCGGGCTACAGTTTCAACACGCAACCTTGAACCATCATCCGGAGCCGTGCAGACACAACAGAGGAAACATCAGAGCCTTTGTATCTCCAAACGGAGCCGAAGGAATGCTTGAAGCAGTGTCATCTGTCCAAGTGTCTGATTCATGCGGCAAGTTTCCTGTTTTCTGCCATCCGGGGCGTGGAAGAGTTTTAGTATATTAGGTTAACGAGAGCAAGCTGCTCGGGTGCAGAGACGAGACGAAGCAGTGAAGGAGACAGCAAGCAATCATCTGCCAGTGTTGTAGTCAAGTCACTATGCCTCGAGTGTAGAACAGATTACTAGATCAATGTGTGCTTCTGTGCTTTTTTGTTTCTCTTGTTGTGTCTCTGTTCTGTCTTCTGTAACCCCAGTCGGTCGAGGCAGATGACCGTTCATACTGAGCCCGGTTCTGCCGGAGGTTTTCCTTCTAGTTAATGGGGAGTTTTTCTTTCCACTGTCGCTTCATGCTTGCTCAGTATGAGGGATTGCAGCAAAGCCATGTACAATGCAGACGACTCTTCCTGTGGCTCTACGGTTCCCCAGGAGTGAATGCTGCTTGTCGGGACTTTGATGCAATCAACTGGTTTCCTTATATAGGACATTTTTGACCAATCTGTATAATCTGACCCAATCTGTATAATATGATTGAACTTGATTTTGTAAAGTGCCTTGAGATGACATGTTTCATGATTTGGCGCTATATAAATAAATTGAAATTGAATTGAATTGAATCGAGTCCAAGTCCAGGTTCGAGTCTCCAGTGTTCAAGTCCGAGTCAAGTCCAAGTCATTAAAAAAAATCCGAGTCGAGTCACTATTGATCAAGTCGAGTCCAAGTTCCGCACTAAAGTAAGCATTGCCTACGTGTTTTTAAACTAAAAAAAAATCCACACTCCACCACATTGCACTAATAATTTAGATATTAAAATCATACACCAAATAATACTCTAATGACATATTAAAATTATAGCCTAATGATATAAAAAAGTCAAGTCTTTTTCTCAATTTCCGAGTCAGAATGATCTGAATGTAGGAGTCCGAGTCCAAGTTCGAGTCATCAGTGCTCAAGTCCAAGTCAAGTCACGAGTCTCTAAATTTAGCTAATGACTCGGACTCGAGTCCTACAACACAGTCATCTGCCCTTTCAGCCTGAATCCTACAGAGACAGATTCACAAATTACCGCTGAATAAGGCGTTCAGCTCTCTATGACCTTCATACCACTCTGGCCTTCTCAGACATCAGTGTTGGATGCTGAGCAGCGCAGTAACAGGCTTAGCTGAGCTTTAATCCTGAACTAACAGCTGATTATTGGACCTCTGGTGTAATGGTGACCCAGTCTCATGTTCATGTCTTCACTTTTGGTTTAATCCGTTTTTGGCGGTCGGTTCTGTTTTTGCTCCTTGTTTTGTTAAATATGATAAACATTCTTGGCAATAGATTTCCGGAATAATTTTGAAGGTTTTTTTTGGAATTTGGCCATTTTTCCCACTTATAGTCGGGACTCGTACCTGAGCAGGACAGAATAACCTGCAAATTGGGATTGAAAAGTGAACGACAAATCATCAGACCTAAAACAAACATCTCCAGCATCTGAAAGTCATCTATAGAGTGGAAACAATTGTGTTTTCGTGTGGAAACTATTTGTCTGTCCGCAAGGTGCTGGAAAAATATAGACTTAATTAAATAAATGAAGCAATAATTTGATTTGGGGCCCATCAGCACTGCTAACGCTGTTTCAGTACCGCTTTGGTAAAATCTGGGAGGGTGGCCCGAGTTTCATGGCTGAGCTTTTAATTAATTATAAATAATTTCTTTTTATTTGCTGAGATAACATTAGTTTCTAACTATGGTAACAGAGCAATCAAACAATGAAGATTGTTCTTTGAACTTTTACATCGTAAAGACGCCAATTCCTTTCAAACATTCATTTAAAGTTTAAGCCGATTAAAATCTTTTAACTTATCAAATGTAATAGTAATCTCACTCTCAATAAAATAAATAAATGCAACAATGTGGCGCACAGACCAAGCTGCAGCCTTAAAGATATAATCCACACGGCTATGACGCTGGATCCAAAAAAAAAACAAGCTTAAAAAATACATTTTATTTGTAGTCTACAAATATATTTAATCTACATGTGGATTTTTAAAATGGATTTACTGTGTGCAGGTTTTTAAAAATGTTCTTATTTGTCTGCAGAGAGATGCAGGTGTTTCCTTCTGGGTTTTAAGTGCCTGGACTTCAGCCTGAGAAGCAAACATCTAACAGAATCGCCGTCATGTTGTGTTTCAGACATGGTGGTGGAGACAAAGCTTCCACTCATCTCCCCGCGTGTGATGGGATAAAATCAGTTGACTTTGAAGATCAGAACCAACGTGATTTTTTTTTTCAGCCCCGTTTGTCCCTGAAACCAGCCGTTTCTCCTTTGGTTTGTCTGCCTTTGAAGCTCGAGCTGCAGGAAAAACATGCATTATGTTGTAACTTCAGGTGATTTTAAAAGGATCAGAGTCCTAATTATAAACAGGGAAGTAGCTGAGGAATTACATCATGGATGAGTTATTTACGCAGGCAAAAATAAATCAATTTTCCAGGTATAGTGCTTTATTTTGTGGTTTATTTCTCCTTTGCAAGCAAGTAAACAGAAATGGACAAACATTTTCCTAAATGTTTAAAAAACAAACAAAAAAAAAAAAACATATGCCCACCCAGATGCATGCTGGTCCTACCACTGACAGCCTATTTATTACCTATTTATAAACATAATCTACCCAAATTGCTCATAACTAACCAGAAACAAAGAAACGTAACTAAATAACCAAAAAACATAATCTCAAAACAAATATCAAACAAAATAAAATAAATAACCTTAAATAGATTATCCACAAAAAATAAAAATGTAATTAATTAATAACAAAAAATAATTGGCTCCTACACTCCGGTCCCTAATTGTGCTTACACTTAATCACAATTACTGTTATTTTTATAAGATGAATAACAGTGTTGGTGCCTAAATCCATCTGTCCATGGAGATGTTGCCAGTCCATCACAGTTCATCCTTATTCATATATTTAAATTAAACAGCCTGTCTCCTTTATCCGGGCCAAGAGCCTGTAAACAGGAACCAAAAGAGACAATCTGGTGGACTTTCTTGACTTTATTTGATTAATTAATCTAAATAAATATATTTGACATAAATAAATATATTTATATAAAATCTTTTATATATATATATATATATATATATATATATATATATATATATATATATATATATATATATATATATATATATATATATATATATATATACACTCTGCAGTAACAATACTGTTACACTCTGCAGTAACAATATAAATGGACAAAAAAAGGAGCGAATACAAATAAATTTGTCGATTTAAAAGGTGAGATAATGATGGTAACTAGCCTGGACCAAGGGGATGATAATCTTAGTCAAGGAAAGTCCTGTTCCTCTCAGACATCTGATTCTTGGAGCTCGGCCCGCTAAAGAGACCCGGTTCCTAAGTAGCCTTCTTTTTTTGTTGCTTTGTCAAAGTTATTACCAAAAACTGGGTAAAACTGTTAATTTGTAGCACACTGACTTGTGCATAATTATTATATCAAATATTTGCAGAAATGGCCAAAAAAAACTTTACTTATGTTAAAAGTAGTCGTTCACAGAAAACCTCTCAGAGTAAAAGCTAAAAAGTATATGGTAAAAAAAAAAAGGCGACCCAGAGCTGAGTAACAGTTTGATCACAGCATCTGCGTTAATTTGTGAACATAATGTGATCAGACAGACAAAAATATAAAGTTATGCACAAATTATTGCAAAGTAATAAAATAAAAGTAAAAAAAAGATGATGTATGTTTGTCCTTTTGTGTTTGCGGCATTGACCTCTGTGTTAACATAAACTAGTTAGTTAATTAGTTAGTTAGTTAGTTAGTCTGGTGCATTTTTGGGTAAAACATGTTGGATCTTAATTAAGTGAAGAAACTCCCTGTGGCTCTACGGTTCCCCAGGAGTGAATGCTGCTTGTCGGGACTTTGATGCAATCAACTGGTTTCCTTATATAGGACATTTTTGACCAATCTGTATAATCTGACCCAATCTGTATAATCTGATTGAACTTGATTTTGTAAAGTGCCTTGAGATGACATGTTTCATGATTTGGCGCTATATAAATAAAATTGAATTGAATTGAATTGAATTGAAATCAAGGGTTGGTGGTGTAGCCAGAAATTTCAGTGAACTCCTTCAAAATAATACTAAAGTAAAACTTATGGAGCAGTAAAACTACATTCTATTAAAAAGTCACTCTAGTAAATGCAACAGGTTCCTAGAAACCTGTGAATGAACAGCCTTCTCTCTCGGGATGTTTAAATAGAAAATACCAAGCAGGTGCTGCATGGAGTTTTTTTTTTTTTTTTTTTTTTTTGTAAAAAAGGAACTTACGAGAACAAAATAGAACATAGAACAATCATTACAAACAGATACAATATCAAAGGTCTTTATAGAACAGAACAATCATTTTAAAATGTCCAAATCAAATCTGTGGTGCTGCATGAATACCAAATCTCTGTTGGCCGTACGTGACGTCATCACTTCCCTGCAACTTTGGGCTGTGACCTCTGCAGCGTTTTGAGGCATTTCCACATTTTAGTGGGAACATTAAACTGGGCTACAAAACATTGCAGATGAAACATTTTTGCCAAACAAAAACTATAATAAAACAAAAACTTTTTAAAAACTGCGCCTTTTTAAAAAAAAGTAGGTCCCGAACAGCCCAGCTGCGCAGCGGAGGCGCTTAATAACTTCTATGTGACTCCTCTTAGTTGTGCGCAGCTGCTGGGCTCTGATTGGCGCAGAGAGGCGTGTTCCCGGCAGGAATACGGCGCTCAGGTGGAGGCAGCGCCGCGCACCGACCTCACTGCGCTCCCACGGCACGCAGGACCCGCAGCGCTGCGCGGACTGGTGAGAGGGGACGGCTCCTGGAGGAAGCTACCTGCTGCTGGCGCCGGGGATTGAACTTGGAAACGGTCTGAGGGAAAGGTTCATGTCTCATTGGGGAATAATTGGCTCATGACTCACGGCTGGAAACGTCTCTCAACAAGTCACTTCATGCACCCGAGTGTCCTCAAGAAGATGCGCGTTTTTCACATTCAGCTTTCCCCGGAAGACTACAGTGATGTGATGCGTTCTGGGAGCTGGTAACGCAGCTGCTCGGATGGATCAGCTCTCCAGCTGAAGACGAAGGAGAGTTAAAAAAAAAAAAACAGTCCCTTTACGCGTGGAGTGGATCAGGACGTGGGAAATCGGCAGGGTTGGGTCTGGTCAGCCGGGATGCGCCATGCGTCAGACGTTTCACAGCATGATGCTTCATCAAAGCCGCACCTGACACGTCGTCCCGGTCCGTTTTAATCCACCAGGAGCCACGATGCCCCCAGCGCGCCACAGGTGAGAGAGAGCCGGCTTTCAAAACGAGTCTCAAAGTTTCCCTGCAGATGCATCCGTGCTGGGGAGGGGGGGCACATCCCCCGCCTGTATGTGGAGACCGTGTTAATGGCTTCATCTGTGCTGCCTTTAAATATTTACCTTGAGGTCCTTTTTCCTTGCAAGGAGCTGCAAAGCCTTGAACATTTGTTGCACCACAGTGAAGGATGGGAGGTGATACATTCCTGGGAAAGTTTGAGTTTTTCCAGGTTGGAAGATGTTTGTTCTTAGTTTTGCTTCATTATCTAAACTGCAGAGTTGCTTTTATTGCTGCGGATATGGCAAAGTTTGCGTTTGGCTGTTTGTTATTCGCTCTTTGTGGAGAAATAATGGGAGGTGACCCTGTCTTCTGCTCAGCTCTACGCCCCCTCCCATGATTAGATCCACTCATCTCGGTAACTCCAGTGTCTCCGCAGCATGATGCGTCCCCCGCCGTGTTTCACTGTGGGGACGGCGTGTTCATGCAGATGTGTAACGCCAGTCTTCCTTCACACGTGGCAGTCTGTCAGAAAGCCTTCTGGTGCCGCGGGTCTCTGCAGCTCCTCCACAGTTACGAAGGTCTCACTTGATTTTTGGTTCCGGGGCGTCAGAGTGAAGTGAGCTTGAAACTAAGGGTTGTTAAAGCTTTTAAAGTAAAGAAACATTAAAAATTAATGTGTCATTTGGCTTCTACTTCACAGTAATGTGCAGCCTTGGTCTATCATGAAAAAAAAAAAAAAACAATAACATAAAGTCAGGGTTTGCAGCGTGAGAGGATCGGTTGCAGGACCCAGCGTAGTTTTCTCCACCCAGGCTCCAGCGGGTGAAGCGCTCCTCCTTCCATATCAGGAATATTGCCACTCCTGACTCCACACGTCCCGCTGCTCCACCTTTATCTCCTCTGTGTCAGCAGCTATAAATACTCATATTTTATCTGATCCCGGCCCCGCAGCAGAGCACGCCGACAAAGCAGAGCTCAGAGCGGCGCAGCCTGTGCTCCACGTTTTCCTAATCTGGCTCCTGATGGCAAACCCTTGTTGACTGTATTATCTAAACACGTACAGCAGACGGGGAAATGTTTGCAGCTGGATCTGATGAGATGTGTCATAAAAATTAGCATCCTGACAGTAAGGGCTGACTGGTCTACAGGAGCAGAAGTTTGGCTTCGGGCCCTTTTTTTCTTCTGATGACTGTCAGGAGGAATGCGAGTCTGAGACGGAGCCATCAGCCTCATGAGCAGATTTAATCTCCTTAGCTCAGAACACGGAGCATATAGTGTTCAAAGCGAGGACGCTGATTTGATGTTATGATGTCACTCTCCGCTTCGGGGAGGAATTTGAGGCCTGAGGACGCGTGGTGCGAGCACCAGGTATGGACACGAGTTTCTCTGGAGAGGGATTTGTTGTTAACAAGGGAACAAGGCTCAGGACGCCAGAACAGTTCAATCAAGCTCTCGTTTGTTGATTAAGAACAACTTTAGGTTCTCCAGAGTTGCAGCGAGGAGGTCCATCACGGCGGTGCGCGGTAATGGAGAGCAGATGCGGGATAGAAACCCACAGCGGCCGCCGTAAAGTTTCAGCCTGAAGCGACGTCACCGACGTTTCTGTAGCAGCATAAACCTCTAACTTATCTAATTTACACTGAATATACGTTAGGATCTGTTGGAGAAGCACTAAACACAGACGTCCCTGGTCAGAAACTCACATTCACACATCAGAGACATGACTATAACAACAATTTTAACAGTTATTTATATAAAAAATGTCCAGAAAACAATAAATACCGATGATTATTTAAAAACAACAACTGGGTTCACAGGAATAAAATCATTGTAACGTCACACTGGCTCACATTCAACCCCTTTAATTTTTGGGTTTATTGTTCCTTGGCAGGTTGCTGGACTCTTTGCAGCCATCAGGCAGGTTCTGGTGCCGTTCTGGTTCATATCTGAACTCTCTTCTGGCCAGAACCACTTCAGTTCATTTAAACTGGTTGGCTTCCTGATTCGGCTTTCAAGCGCAGCCCATTTATTTGTTACAGGATTGGTGTCGGACCGTTGAGGCAACTCTTTAAGCCTAATATTAGTCCGTCTGATCCGTCCCAAACCCATTTGTGGATGTTTGTTCGGTACCGCCGTCCTGCTGGAACACCAAACTGTTCAGGTTTGGGCCATTTAGCTTTTAAATTCTGACTTACGTGGAAGAATTGTGGGAATTCAGCACCAAACTACCCCAAAGCATGATGCTGCCGCCACCGTGCTCGGTTTGAAATCTTTACTTTTCCAAACATGCGTCTTGTAGCAACGCAGCTCTATCTTGTTTTTTTTTCTGAGCATAAAACAGTTTTTTTTGCCCACAGAAGGTATTTGGCTTGTCCGTTTGGGAAGCTTCATGTTCATGTTCATGCATCGCTGGTGGCCTCTCAGTCCATGGTGACGTTAAAATGTTGCAGCAGTTTCCAGTTGGTGAGCATTGTTGGGTTCTGGGTTATCTCTGAACTCTGTAACCCGTTTCCTCTCATCTAAGGGATGGGTCCGGTCCAAACGATCAAATCTTGGTTTTCCCAGCAGGGCAATGATCTCAAACACTCATCTGAAGTGATTTAGGCTGGATGAAACCGGCTCACTATGACGGTTCTGCTGCAGCCTTCCCAAACCTCAACCCTGCTGAGAATTTGTGGACTTTGATGAAGTCTTGGTCAACCGGATGATTTTCAACAAGCTCCTGCAGTTCCATCAAGAAGAAGTCAAATACGTGGTCATAATGACATGTAGCCCAGGTTTAAATGCGTATATTCCTGTCTAATTCTGACTCGGTGGGGATTAGATATAAATTCACAACTTATTCAAACTGGTTCACGAAATTGCTGTTTTGTAAAATCGCCGAAGCAGTTTGATGCGTAATCGTTCCCAGATGGAAAAAAGAACGCCCTGGATGTCTTCATGAAGGATCAAAGAGATCAGAAACACTTAATTGCGTAATCTCTGTATTTGTTTATTGTATTTACCGCCAGCTTTGTGCTTTAAGTCTCAGATGGGCCTTTTGGATCAGGTTGTTGTTGCATCCATGTTTGGTTTAGCATCAGAGTTAAGAGACCTTTAATCTCTATTTCGTCTGGTTCAGTTCTTCGTTATTCTCTTCTCCTCTCGCATGTTTTCTACCTGAAGGACGCTGCAGATGTTTCAGGAAATGTTTTCCTCCGTCTCTTTCATAGTGGACAGCTTTTTATCGATACTACAAGCTTTAGCATCCTCTTACCTTTCCAAATATGTTCAGTGCACTGCAAAAACGAAACTAAAAATAAGTAAAATGGTCTTAAAATTTGTGTATTTTTCCCTGATTTGAGCAGGTAAATAAGATTATCTGCCAATGGAATAAGATTTGTGCACTTAAAATAGGAACAACTAATCTCCATCATCTTATTTCAAGTGCAGGATATCTAATTATCTTATTTTAGGGGTCAAAATACTCATTCCATTGGCAGATTATCTTATTTACCTGCTCAAATCTAGGACAAAAACACAAGTTTTAAGAACATTTTGCTTATTTTTAGATCCGTTTTTGCAGTGTGAATAAACACGTTTCACCTCCATGAATTACATTATTCACCATTTAAGTGAGAAATGCTACAATGGGGTCGAATGACTCAGTTTGTTTTTGTCACACACCAAAAATGAAAATAAATGCCACTGCGGTAAAACATCCTCCAGCTTTGACATCCTGCTCCTGATTTAAAACGTCTCACAGTCCTTCCAGCTGCAGCTTGAATCTGCAGGTTGGATAAAGGAGGTTTTGCGCAAAAAAAAAAAAGGAAAGTTAAAGAACTAATCAGCGACTCTGAGGGTTCAAATGGAGATAAAATGAAGCTAAATATCCAGCTTAGTTTAAGTTTAAGTGATCGGATCCCTTCTAACCCAGCGTTAACTAACCCAATTCACAGAAAATGATAATAATAATAAGTTAGTGATTATACTGATAAAACGCCCGTTTCAAGGTTCATCCAGATAAAACTTTACAGCTCTGCGTTTGCGTCTCCAGAAATGGACGCATGGAGGTGTCTGAATGCTGCGGCCTCAGGCGCCCAGCAGGCATGTTCTTCATTTGTTTCGTCTGCAGGACAGTGGAAAGCCATCGTCCTGCAGATTTTCCATGAAATGTGGCGGATTTGTTGGTTCCAGTAGCTGTAGGTACGAATCTGAGGGATTGTAGTCCTGCCTGGTAGCTCAGCTTTGAGATGCTTCTTGACATGTTCTTAAAACTGTCAAAATTAAAGTTCTTTTTACCACAGTGTCGCATATTTGCATCCCCCCCCCCACCCCCCAAGTCTCTCATGTTGCAAGAGCGTGATTGCAGATGACCTTGGAGGCTCTGCAGAAGGATAATCTCATAATCCCTGAGGTATGATGGTGTACTAAGTCCGTGCTCTTTGTCATGAAAGGAGCGAATTAGGCAAAGAAAGGAGAACAAAGCGCAGCTGAATCTGGACACGTTGCCAACAGGAAAACTGACAATGTTTTGTGATTTTTCTTCTCATTTCTGTTTTGCAAACAGCGTCATCGAGTAGTGTTTCACCTCAATGACGTGTTTTTTTCTTCCAGACCTTCTTGTAATCTTCTGAGATCATTAGCTCCTTTCTGGATTTCCTTCCCAGTTTAGCTCTAGACTTTGGCTGCTTACTTAGTTAGTTTAACCCCCATATCTTATCGTTTTCACATGAAGTTAATGAACTTTTACGTGACTGACCAAAACCCAGTAAGGCATAATTGGGAGATGGAAGGAAAGACGCACGTTTATTTTTCTGTGAATGCACATCTGAAAAGTGTTTTTACTTTCTTTAAGCCGAAGCTTTTTAGATCCACATGTTGCTCACATCCCGGCTGTCTTTATCAGACTTTCACATCTAATAAAATGAACATTTCTACCAATTTTTCTTTGCAAAGCAGCTCAAGCTCAAGCAAACTGTCTGGAGAGAATCGCTGGACTTGAGTTTCAACGTCCCACCACAAAATTGTAATTGGATTTATGTCTGGACTTTGACTTGGCCATTCTCACTCTTGAATATGCACTGCAAAAAGGGAACTAAAGGGAACTAAAAGTAAGTCATGTTTTCTATAAGTGCATTTGCATTTTAGTGCATTTGTCCTTGATTTGAGCAGATAAATAAGATAATATGCCAATGGAATAAGATGTTTGCACTTAAAATAGGAACAAATCATCTTCATCATCTTATTTCAAGTGCAGTATATCTAATGATCTTATTGTAGGGGTCTAAATACTCATTCCATTGGCATATCATCTTATTTACCTGCTCAAATCAAGGAAAAATACACTAATTTCAAGAAGATTAGACTTAGTTTTAGTTCCCTTTTTGCAGTGTGCCTCCACGGAAAGCCTTTGTGTCTCTGGCTGTATGTAGACTTTCTTCTTACCACTTTTATAAAGACTTACACAGATAAGTCAGATTTATAGAGTTCCTGAGGGAGCTGTGGATCTCTGCAGCTCCTCCAGAGCCACCATGGTCCTCCTGCTTCTCTGATCAATGTTCTCCTCTCCCAGCCTGTCAGTCCAGGTGGACGTCCATGTCCTGGTAGGTCTGCAGGAGGTCCATCCTCTCTCCGGGTCCAGATGGATTGATCAGAGCTCTTGGAGACGTTCAAAGCTTGGGATGTTGTGTTTGAACCTAAACCTGCTTTAAGCTGAACCAGAACTTTCTCCCTGACCGTTCTGCTGGGTTCCTCGGTCCTTATGGAGCCGGTTGTTCTCTAAAGAAGTCCAGAAACAGAACAGCTGGATTTATGTTGAGATGAAATCACACGCACATGGTCTATTGAACTATTCACTATTAAGATGATTGGTTTCGCTTCATTCCTTCACAGTTCAGCTCACGTAAAACATATCTTTAGACACAGCAACGTGTGTCGCAGGATGAAGTATCAGCAGGACAACAGGCTGATGAAGGCATTAGGAGTTGTTTAAATCCTCTTTGAGGGAACCGTGTTTTATTATGTCTCAGCGAAGCAGCTGCAGCGGCACAAAGAGGCTCTGCTTAAGTGGCTTGTTTTGTTACGCCGTACCGACCGAAGGCCGACACAAACGCGGGGTCAGAGCCCTCAGACGACACATCTGTTCCTGCTTGTGTCAGCCCATTCAGGAGCGTGCTCAGTAGAACCATCCAGCAGGAATTCCCCAAACTCTGGGCGGGTCCCGGATAAACCTCTGAGAGACGTGCGGCCTCTCTGGATGTCTGCGGGGTGTCGTGTAAAAACGCTTCAGCCGAGGTGTCTCCAGCGCCCATTCCCACCTTCGCTCGGGTCAAAGAGGACATTCTCACCTGGAACGCGGTCGGGCCACATGTGGAGGTGCGATAACGGCGTAGAAGCGTTGTTTATTTGTGCAGGAGGTGAATGATGGCGCTACCTGCCTCTCAGGGCGTGTTGCAGACGACGTCTGTGAGTTAAACCAGCCAGATGTAACCTGGGGAGGGGGCGACAGCGTTGACTCCTGCAGGTGGAGCTGTTTGGGGAAAGATGCCACAGAGTGAAGCTTTTTTTTTAATGTTCACTCTGTTTTTAACCCCCAACAGCGCTCACTGAGGTCTGTGTGGCTGTAAATACGTCTGCAAAACTAGCAGAGAGCCAAACTCTTCCACATTTGCCACATCTGGAGGCTGACTGATGGACCAGCAAGAGGCAGAAGATGAAGAGGAGAATCTCACAGAGCACTTTTCAGTTTATGGTCTGAACATGGACAGAGGATGGACCATCTGCACATCTACCCAGACAGGAAGGAGAGCATCACGCTCCACAGATCTGGACGTCAGGGAGGAGGAACGGGCAAAAAGCCGCTGCTGAAAGAAGTCCATAAGGAGGGTCCTGTTTTCTGTTCGGCCCAATTTATGTAGGAGAGACGCAACAATCAGGTGGGAAAAGGTTCTGTGGTCAAATAAGTAGCCATGAAAAACCAACCCTGAACACGCCATCTCATAGTCCAGGGAGGCTTTTCTCCAGCAGGGACAGTGAAGCTGGTCAGTGTTGATGGGAGGATGGATGGAGATAAATCCAGGATGAAAACCTGTTGGAGGCTGCAGAAGAGCTGAGAATAGGGTGGAGGTTCACCTTCCATCAGGACAACAACCCAAAACATACAATCGATGGTTCAAATCAATTCAATTCAATTCAGTTTTATTTATATAGCGCCAATTCATGAAACATGTCATCTCGAGGCACTTTACAAAGTCAAAATCAATCATATTATACAGATTGGTCAAAAATTTCCTATATAAGGGAACCAGTTTATTGTTCAAAGTCCCGACAAGCAGCATTCACTCCTGGGGAACCGTAGAGCCACAGGGAGAGTCGTCTGCATTGTACATGGCTTTGCAGCAATCCCTCATACTGAGCAAGCATGAAGCGACAGTGGAAAGAAAAACTCCCCATTAACGGGAAGGAAAACCTCCAGCAGAACCGGGCTCAGTATGAACGGTCATCTGCCTCGACCGACTGGGGGTTAGAGAAGACAGAGCAGAGACACAACAAGACAGACAAAAAAGTACAAAAGCACACATTGATCTAGTAATCTGTTCTACATTAGATGGTAGTAGCGGGTGAGCCGTCTTCCCTGGATGATGTCACAGCTAACAGAACGTCAGACCAGGTGTACCTTCTATGAAGAGAAAAATGACAGAGAGCAAAAAGTTAAAAACCGAAATGACAAGCAATGCAGATTGGAGAGCAGTAGGAGAACTTAGCAGAGTGAGAGAAATAGACCCTGATGTCCTCCAGCAGCCTAAGCCTATAGCAGCATAACTATAGAGATAGCTCAGGGTAACATGAGCCACTCTGACTAGAAGCTTTGTCAAAAAGGAAAGTTTTAAGATTAGTCTTAAAAGTAGACGGGGTGTCTGCCTCACGGACCAAAACTGGGAGTTGGTTCCACAGGAGAGGAGCCTGATAGCTAAAGGATCTGCCTCCCATTCTACTTTTAGAGACTCTAGGAACCACCAGCAGACCTGCAGTCTGAGAGCGAAGTGCTCTGTTAGGAACATACGGGGTAATCAGAGCTCTGATATATGATGGAGCTTGATTATTAAGGGCTTTATACGTGAGAAGGAGAATTTTAAATTCTATTCTTGCATCTTTATGTACTGTATTAGAGTGGCCTGGTCAAAGTCCAGACCCAGATCCAGTTGAAAATGTGAAGCAACCTGATGTTTACCGATGCTCTCCGTCCAATCTGACTGAACCTGAGCAGTTTTGCAAATAGGAACGAGGAAAAATCTCCACCTGTAGACGCTCAAAGCTGGTAGAGACGAACACTAAAAGTGTTTCGGTATTTTAAGGCTCTTAAGTATCAACTCGGGTCAGAATGCATACGAAAAAAAAGAAAAAAAAGAATGCATACGCACACTTGCATTTATACGACCCTGTTTACTAACTGGGTTGGTTGAAGCGGATTTTATTTAAAGGAAGATGGAACCAGAGGGTTTTTATTAGGAAAACAAAAATGGGGAAAAAACGATGTATCTATCTGCACTCCTTTGTTGGTCTGTCACATGATATGCCAATAAAAATCCTGAAGATTTTAGTGGTAATTGGAGAAAATACAAAGAGGTTTTATAAGGCGCTGCATACTGGAGATGGCTGCAGACTTAATGCAACGTCTGTTTTTTGATCAAATGCTGGCCAAACGTTCGCAGCTGGTTTCCCATCATGCATAGAGGCGTGAGTCGGTCCCTTGAGGCGAGAGATCTTAAACTTGACTTTGACGTCCTGATGTGGCAAAAAGTGTCGCCTGAAGCGCCGATCAGCCGCGGTCAGCCTCACCTCATCTGGTCTAAATCAGCGCTGAAGAGGCTCTGGCACTTTTAAACTGTCTGTGTGGCAGAGGTTCTGGCCCCTGGTACAAAAATGTCTAAACATACATTTTTCCTCTTACCCTGCATGCTATCTGTCTAACGATGGCATTGCTTTAGTGTTATATGCGTCCTGCAGGCACAGGACTGTGTCAAACGTCCTGGTTGTGTCAAAATTAACAGGTCGTCTCGCATTGATTAAAGACGTTTCGCTCTGCCTGCCCTGCAGTTATTCACTAATGTGCTGCTATAGGCGTAATGAGAGCAGGAGGAGGCAGCCTGACCGCTGCTGACCTCTGGAAGGGTCCCCCTCAGTGACGGGGGGCTTAAGCAGTCAAAGCCCAGGTCTGCTGGGTTTCCAAAAGAAGCTAAAAACATGAACAGAAACGCGGATAAATTGCTTAAATATGTGTATTTCATTAAGTTATGGGTGGAAACTGCCTGTAATAAGAGACCGAAGTGAGAACCCCCTCATTAGAGACGTTTCCATCATTTTTTTTATGGGTATTCTGAGGCTGAGTTGGAGCACAGAGGCTGTAAAACTGGAGAAAAGTCGGGTTCAGTAAAATAAATCTGAGTTTTGATGTGGTTGCTGCTCTTTAAATGCATAAAGAAACTTATAAACATTAATCTAAACTAGAAAGTTCCTGTTTTAGGGTTACCACAACAAATGGCAGAATAAGGAGAGATGAAAAGGTTTAATGTGAATTTTCAAACACAGTTTTCACTCTACAAAGATTAATGTGCCTTTAAACACACGGGGAAGTCATTAAGCTTCTGATTAATTCTCAAAACTTGAGTTAATTAGAGTAAAGCAAACTCACTAAGCACTGATCTAAACTTCTGATCTGGTTCTCTGCTCGTTTCAAGATTTTACGGCGGCACAAATTCGTTAATGAAGATTGAAAAACAGTTCATTTATTTTTAATGTCGATTATTGGCCAACTAGTTTTTATAATTTGTTTTGAATAAACTTTGAATGTTTGATACTCCATGTGAGGATTTACTAAAATAAAGTCAATAAAGCGAGTACAGAGACACCAATCAGGCTTTTCCTGACACAAGGATCTCTCCCGTTCTTTGAGATCTCACCTCACACACGCGTTTGTATAAATACTGTCTTCATTTATAATTAAATGCTGCAAACTGTGACCGTAAAAGGAGAGATCTGCGGTCGGTTCGCTGGTAGAGGAAGGGGTTTTAAATCCAACAGAAAATAAAGGGATTACAGGATTATCTCCGTTTATGCATCAAAGGATAGGTTCTACCTTTATCAGATTTCTACTTAAGTCTAAACAAAAGTTGCATTAAAAGAACAGATTCTTTGTTGACGCGTTTCCAAGACAAAAAGAGGGTTTTCAATTTTGATGCACTGAATTAAAAGAGAGAAAAGAAGTAAAAACAAAAAAAAGTGGTAAAGTAACAGTAACAACCACCAGGTTCTCGCAGGTTTTATGTCTGTTTTTTTTAATGGAATAAAAACAACTTTTGTTTGTTCTTTTGTCGACTTCTTTTACGGAAAAGCTCAAATCTTTTAAAAAGTCACATAAAGATCGTTGAAAAGCCCCACAGCCGAGATGCTGGAGATCAAATAAATGTGTGCGAAAAGGACGAGGCCTCTTAAGTCCTTATTTATGTTCTGTTTGCCTCTTGCAGTCAGTGTGACCCTCTTTGTTCCCCCATCAGACCTCCCCCATGTAAGGCCAGGACGGGAGCCCAGGGCTGCGAGGGGAGAGGCTGCTCAGCCAAGCGTGAGGGAGATGCGTATCGTTTAATTGGACGGGGCAACTTACTGACCTGGGACCGAGCCAAAAGCCAACTCCAAAAAGCTTCGCGTCAGCTCCGTGTTTATGAGCCTGGAGAGAGATAAAAGAGACAAAAGAGGCCGAGAGAGACGGATGGCAGGGAGGCCGGACCCGGGATGAAACGAGGACAACAGAAGGAGGAGAGGCGATTGGGTTGCTGTAACTTTTAAAATGCAATCTGTTCCGGCCTGGTTGCTTAATGAGCAGCAACCAAAAGCGACGCATCAGGTCAATGGAGAGCCTTAAATGCGTGACACGCTGCAGCTGTCGCCAGAGCGGCCGCTGGAAGCCATCAAAGTGAGAAAGCCGGGGCTTTTCCAAGAATCGCCTCTGGCTGAGTCAGACGGAGAATCTGTTGCCTCGCAGCGTTTGCCTGGAGGAAAGAGCGCCGATGAGGCAGTTTGTGGAGCAAACACACACAACCCGACGCAGAGCTCCTGTCTGGCAGCGGTGACTCAGTGTTGGAGCAACAGTCAGTGTGTTTGACTCAGTGCAGCCAGACAAAAACAAGCCAACAGAGTCTGGCATTTATACAGCGACAGGTTGGTTTCCAAACTATGAGCAATAATCAGATCAATGGGCTTCTAAAGACGGTTTTACCGCTTTACTCTGATCTGATGGACTGAAGGGAGCAAAAGATCTCCCTGCAATCAACCATTGCTCAGACGTCTTAAAGTTCACAAAAATCTTCACCGTTCTTTGGAGAACTTAAGATCTTAGCCTTAATTATGTTTTTCCCATCCATCTCAGAAAACTAATTGTAATTGTAATCTCATTTTGAGTAGAAAAGAGGCATTTTAAGTTTTCATTTTTATTTTACATTTTTCTTTTAACCCTGAGTAATGCCCATTTACTGATATCAAATGTAATGCAGTGGTAGACTTTATGAAAACTATTATTTTACTTGCTAAAGTAAACTTTAGTAAGTAAACTGTGTTCATATAGCTCATTTCACAGATAAAAATCACAAAGTGCTTTACAGAGTGTAATAAATACCATATAGAAATATCACAAGAACAGCTGACAAGGATATCATCAAAAATACGTACATTTAAGTCAACACTTCTCTATGCTGGTGAAGATTCTCAGTCATCCAGGGCATGATCATTCCAAAAAAAAGTTAAAAAAACAAAACAACTGGACTTTTTTATGAAGTTTGAAGACGTTTCGCTTCCCATCCAGAAAGCTTTCTCTATTTAAATGAGCTTAATATAAGGCTTGGAGCTCTTCACTACTCCTGACAGCCTTTCTTTTTCTAAATTGTAAATGAATGCATAAAATGAGACTCTCAGATCTACCAAGCTGTTCTATGACTGTTCTCGTTGCTGCAGCTTTTTTTTGACATGTCTCTGTACCTGGTGGCAGAGCGTGTCGTTTATGTCAGGAATATGTTTTTTTGAAATGTGCATCTGTAGCTGAAACGTATAAATAAACACAGCAGGAAGTTTTGGTTTTGATGGTGTTTCTTTTTCCTTCGTTAAAACCAGTAAAAAGCCTCACGCTGCTGGCTGATGCTGTTTGCAGGCACCGAATGTGTGCAAACCTGATTCAGCTTGAGACTCCAGGTTCAGTTTATAAAGTGCCAAATAGCAAATGTGTCTCAAGGCACTTTAAATCTACTTTGTACCGAAATCTGAAATTTCATCCAATTAGTCAGACTCAACATTAATTAGATACAATCCAAGTGGATCCTGGTTATAAAACACTGCAGTCAACTTCAGGTTATGGTGATTGTTAGTAGTTTAGTTTTCAGGGAAGTTGATTACATCTGGAGGAATCCCTCTGTAGCTCTGCAGACAAAGTAACCCTCTTTTAAATGAGGTTTTATGCTTGTATTTGAAAGAAAACTTGCCCATATTTATATACTTTTTAATAAAAAATAATAAACAACAGTAAAATGCATCAAGCTCTCAGAGACCAAGGGGCCTCGTCTATACAGATTGCGTACAAACAAAACAGGAGTGAAACTTTTGCGAACAGCACTTTCCACACAAAGGTTGTGATCTAAAAAAATAAATAAAAAATAAACGGGAAAATGTGCGGTTCTCACGGTAACTCCGACCCAGGCACACATTTTGGAGACGGGGGAAATTGGCAGTGCAGACGGTAAAGCGGTTAATTGCAGCCAAACTGCACGATGATTCCTCTCAGACGTTCAATTTGATTCCATATCAGACTTTAATCACAGGTCGACTTAATTAAAAGCATTTAAAGCTGAAGTGTAACTACACATAAGGACCTTTGAAATAAATAAAATAAATGCCCATAAGCCGATTTAAATCTTAAATGAAAGTCGGCATAACATTTCATCGGAGTTGTACCATCACATTCCTCTCCCCGATGATCACCAGGGTGACGTGTGCCACAGATTAACACATAATTGCGACAAGGTGCGAGGCAATTACTTTAATTGCTGTAAATGGTTAAATACCCTCGTGGATGAATTGGCACGGCTGGACGGAGGTAGATCAGATCGGAGGTTTTAGGGATCAAAGATGTGACGACTGGCTGATATGCTGCTTTAGACCCTGCTATAACAGAATGCTATACACCCGCACATATGTTGTCCACAAGTTCTGTTAATCTGTACAACAAATGTGCTTTTACCTCTGATTTACACTTTTAATAAAACGTTGTTTTATTTCAGTTTCTTTACTCTTTTCTTCATGGTTGCCATTTTTAACAATGATACTGGACTATTATAATTCTTTACTATCAGGAAGTCCACAAAATGCAGTTCAAAGTCTTCAGCTGATCCAAAATGCTGCAGCAAGAGTTCTGATGAAAATCAACAAGAGGGTTCAGATTTCTCTTATTTTAGCTTCCCTTCATTGGCTTCCTGTTAAATCAAGAATAGAATTTAAAATTCTTCTTCTAACGTATAAAGCCCTTAATAATCAAACTCCATCATATCTCAGAGCTCTGATTATCCCGTATGTTCCTAACAGAGCACTTCGCTCTCAGACTGCAGGTCTGCTGGTGGTTCCTAGAGTCTCTAAAAGTAGAATGGGAGGCAGATCCTTTAGCTATCAGGCTCCTCTCCTGTGGAACCAACTCCCAGTTTTGGTCCGTGAGGCAGACACCCCGTCTACTTTTAAGACTAATCTTAAAACTTTCCTTTGTGACAAAGCTTCTAGTCAGAGTGGCTCATGTTACCCTGAGCTACCTCTATAGTTATGCTGCTATAGGCTTAGGCTACTGGAGGACATCAGGGCCTATTTCTCTCACTCTGCTGAGTTCTCCTACTGCTCTCCATTCTGCATTGTTTGTTGTTATTTCAGCTTTTTACTTTTTGTTCTCTCTATCTTTTTTCTCTTCATAGAAGGTACACCTGGTCTGGAGTTATGTTAGCTGTGACATCATCAGGGGAGGCAGATCATCCACTATTACCATCTAACATAGAAAGTACTCCTGGGTCAATGTGAGCTTCTGAGCTTTCTGTGTCTCTGCTCTGTCTTCTCTAAACCCCAGTGGGTGGAGGCAGATGAGCGTTCACACTGAGCCTGGTTCTGGTTCTGCTGGAGGTTCTCCTCCCTGTTAAAGGGGAGTTTTCCTCTCCACTGTCGCTTCGTGCATGCTCAGTATGAGGGATACTCATACTGAGCCGCTCAAGAAACGCCTCGTCACACAAACCTCTGTGGGAAGAGAGAACAGGTTGGTGACTGGGATGCCTTACTGACAACAGGAACCAGAGATTTTCCCCTCCACTAACCTGCCATCATGATCCCCAGGCTGATTTGTACTCTGTTCTTTATGTTCTGAGGATGGTACCCTCTCTCATTTACCCTTTAATGTGGGTCATTTAGTTTTATATTCTGTTTATTCCTATTTGTTCTTGTTAGATTCCTGTTTCCTCCCCGTTTGCCACGTTGTTGTCCTCCCTCTGCTTCAGCTCTGCCTTCATTGCTTCCACCTGTGTTTTCATTATCAGCTGATTAACTCCACCTGCCTCCTCTCTCCCCGTCCTCTCAGTATTTAAAAAGGTTGGTTTCATGTACCCCAGGCTGGTTCCTTCCTCCGCTTGTTTTCCTGCCTGTGCTCCTTCACTTGCCTTCCCTGTGTGCACCAATGAAACTATTAAACAGATATTAAACAGTTTTGTTATCCAGCATCCAAAGCGAGGTCAATATTCAGGCAATGGTCCTTCTCAGAGGGCCGGTGACAAAGAAGCAGAGTGAGGGTCGGTACGGTGGCACCAAAGCGCAAACGTGGCGTGAAAAGTTATAGATCTATGGTTTCTTAAAGTTTTAAGTAAAACCTTATCAGGTCAGGTTTTCACTGCAGAAACGGAACAAAAAATAAATACAGTTTTTTGAAAATAGTGTCCTTGACTTGAACATGTAAATACGATTGTCCGCCAATGGAATGAGTATTCTGACCCCTAAAATATGATAATTAGACATCCTGCAGTTGAAATAAGATGATGGAGATGAAATGTTCCTAATTTAAGTGCAAAAATCTTATTCCATTGGCAGATAATCTTATTTACCTGCTGAAATCAAGTACAAATACAGTCATTTCAAGAAAGATTTACTAAGTTTTAGTTCCATTTTTGCAGCGTTCTGTCTCTTTGTAATGACTTCACTGGATCTGCTCTGGTTGTGCCTGAAAAGACGATAATCAAAATCATGTGCAAAATAGCTCCTGCTCTGAATACCACCTGAATTTAGTGCGATCTATTTGGTGAATCTGATGCATAAAAAGTAGATAGATCCAAAACAGTTGTTAAAGGTGGAGTTTGAACTTCCTTGTCTGTGCTCAGACGTTGCAGCGTGGAACGTACTCCAGTTGAGGGTTTTTTTTAATGAGGAATTAGTGAAGGAAACCCGTTTATGCAAATATCTGTAATTCTTGCTTTGTAGTATCAACTTATACAACAGAGTCAAAGGTTGGGCCAGAGGTGACGAGGAAGCGGGTGAAGTTCCTGAACTTTGCTCCTGTTTTTAGTTGTGTCGAATCTTCTTTGTAAACATCAGCAATACCTCAGCCTCCTCATGTCCACCATCGTCAATCTCCTCCGCTGTAGCGACTTAAATCTGGCTGGCTTCATTTATTTGTATCTAAAAGCAACAAGGAGGGTATCAACAACAGTCTGACAGTGTTTACTTCTCTCTCTCTCTCTCTCTCTCTCTCTCTCTCTCTCTCTCAGGAGGCTGACTCTGAACCGGGTCCTGACCTTTGCCTTGCTGCTGGCCGCCCCCGGCTCCCTCGCCTCCCCGCAGAGCGTAAGTCCAGCCGTCCCACATTAACATAAATCTCTGCACAGCCTCAAACTAAAATAACCCCTGCTAAAACTAACCCTGAGAATAGCTCGTCACCTCAGGTTCCTTTTGAAATCACCGCTATGAAAAGCTTTTGACGCAGAGGAGCAGGGTTTCCATTCAACTGCTCCGTGACCCAAATGAACCAAACTGGGGCTGCAGCCAACCGGCGCTGTCTTTGTCTTTCTTCACTAAATATGTTTAAGTTACTCTAAAAAACTAATTTTTGCTAACAGGTGTCTTCACTGCAAAAACTGAACTAAACATTTTCTTGAAATGAGTGTATTTGTCCTTGATATGAGCAGATAAGTAATGTCATCTGCCAATGGAATAAGTGTTTTGACCCCTAAAATAAGATAATTAAGTATACTGCACTTTAAATAAGATGATTGAGATGAGTTGTTCTTATTTTAAGCACAAAAATCTTATTCCATTGTCAAATAGTCTTATTTACCTGCTCAAATCATTTCAAGAAAATTGTACTTTCCTTCCCTTTTTGCAGTGTGTTGCTGCTGGAGAATTAGCATTAAAACAACCATCTTTGTTTTCAGAGTCATAGAAATCTCACCAGACTAGCTGCCTATGAAGTTATGGATAAATGCAGATCTGACAGTTTCAACAAACTGTGCTTATTTAATTTTACATGTAGACGTCTGTTTTTCTAACCTGCCTCAGCTCTAATGCATGATATCCCACATTTTCTTGTGACTGTGTCTGATCTGTTTATCTAACCAGTGACTGAGGTAAATGTCTGAGGAAGCTTGAGCCTCGTATTTTGTCGTCTTTCTGTGTCGTACTGGAGATGAAGCAAATAAAAGATTTGTCATCAAACGTTTGATAAAAATCCCTTTCATCAGTTCCTTTATCACTCCTTAATCTGGATTTTTAAAGTTGAACTCTCGCCTTTTGGTAGATGAGTCTTTTTCAGGAGGATTCCTCGCTTCCTTCCACTGATCTCTGACATTTGATCTCATAACTCATTTTGTCAAACGCTGTTTTATGAAGACATGATGTTTTCACTTCTCCATCCAGAGTCTTTGGCATCTCCTTCCTTCTGCCTCTTTGTGTCCATTTTGCATTCCTGCCGTTTTGTTTTTACCGGCTCTAAACACTGAAATCAGCTGCGCTGGAACATGTTTTTCTGCACACGGTGTTACTCAGGTCCCTCCCTGTTGTTTTAACAAGCAGCTCTCATGCTAGGGGCCACTATTCCCGTTAATCATAATGATGCAACGTTTTTTTTTGTTTTCATTTCACACTCACTGGCACATTTTGAATTGTGCATTAATTATTTATTTTTGGAATGTTTTCCCCTACTTTCTGCAAATATAGACATTTATTGCAATAATTACTGTAAATTGGAAACAAAATGCAAACGTTTTATCAGAAAAACAACATAATTTCTACCTATATGCAAATTAGATACAAATAATTAAGCTTAAACAATAAACATTGTATTGGGAAATGGAGCTGAAAGTGCAAATACAGCAGCCTCCACATTTTTTGTCGAATAGCTGGCAAAAATAAAATCATCCACCCATCGTTGCAGGAGGGAGGCAGGGAACACCTGGACAGGTTGCATCACTGAGCAACACAGAGACACACAGACCAGTCACCTAAGGGCAATTAAGACTAATTAACATAGCAGTCGTGTTTTTGGACTGCGGGAGGAAGCCAGAGTACCAGGAGAGAACCCACGCATGCACACAGAGAACACACAACCTCTGTAAAGAAAGATCCCAGGTTGGGATTTGCATCCAGGACTCTTGTGCCACAAGGTAACAGTGCACTGTACAGCTGTCAGAATATCACCTTTTAAGAAATAATAGTTTTTAGACAAAATTTCTGGTGCCACAAATATTAATCCTTTATAGAAGATGGCATTTTGTCTGTTCGTGTAGCGTTTCATGAGGAAAGGTGAAGAGGCCCGGAGCATCACACAACCTCCACTGTACTTAACCATCAGCATGAGATGCCAATCCACATTTTCAATCCTTGTTTCACGGGAGACGGCAGAAGTGTCTGTTGGTTAATCAAATAAAGTGTAAAATTAGTCTCTGACCGAAGCACACAGTTCAGGACAAAACCTCAATTACAAACAACAAATCTGCTACTTTTATGTTCCTGATGGTAGCAGAGAAAAGCCTTCTTCATGGCATGGCTCCTAATCAATCGGGACGTAGTTTTTATGCGGACTTGGTGACCCTAAGATGCCGTTCTTTGCTCCTTGAACAGTGAGCTCTGGGTTTTTATCGACTTTACTGTTCTCCTGGTGGGGACAGGATAACCTTGGGTTGTCCTCCAGCACTGTTTATCACTGTTTCAGTTGTTTTAAACCTCTTAACTCTCACAGCAGATATAGTAAGTTTAAGCCAAAGGTGGTTTTTAATATATTTGTGGAAACAGGAATTTGTAGAGCACTCTGGTCAATTAAAAAAAAGTACAAAAGATGGAAATCCTTTATTTGTATAAACTCTACAGGAATATAATTACCAGCGCGATCCCATTAAACTGCAGTAAAAACATTTAGACACAGTAAACAAAAATTCTCAAATAAAGTAATTTTCACACCTGTTTTCTGATTAAATGTGTCAGACTTTTGATTTTTAAGCTTTCCCATTCCATTTTGGGTTTATTTGATGCTATTCTTTTGAGTAGGCCTCTTAATTTTAATGTTTCAGCAGCAAGGAACACTGGGAGATGAGTGTCCGTGTCTCTAATTGGTTAATTAAAGGTTCTTCTCAGGGAGCAGCTTTCTGCACCAATCAGCACTCTTTGTGTCATTTTTCATCCAGTCAAATTAAAGAATCACTCCTGTCAATCAAAGTCACACCCCTGACAGATTAAATCCACATTTCCCTCAAACATACGGATACAGAGTCAGACAACAACAACAAAACAGGAGAAAATGCCGCAGCAAAACAAAATTAGCTAATTTACTTATGCCAGAGGATAAAAGTAGATAAAGGAATTTGGACCAGGCAGACCAGACTTAAAAAGTAGAGTTTATTGTTGTAATCCCCGATCTCCAGTGGGATTTTTTTACTCTTACTAAATAATTATAGGTTACATGGTTCTAAAATGTTCTGTGAGATTATACTAGATGGATCTTTTCAGGGGGTTCCCACTCATCACCGGCGGCAGTGCCAATAAATGTGCAGAGTGCTTTCAGGGATACACGCCATAGTATAAAAACAAGGATCTGAGAAAGTGTTTGACTCGTCGTCTTTTTAAATCTGCTCTGAAAACCAACCTTTTCTCATCAGCTTTTGATTTAACATGACAGAGCTCACCTTATTCATTTATTCAAGTTGCTTATAACATGTTTTATATTGTATTTTATTGGTTGAATTGGTATTGGTTGAATGAATGAATATTATATGTTTATTCTAATATTATATGCATGAAAAGGTGCATATCTAGTCCAGATGTTTGTTTGCATAACTTTGGAGACTAGGAGAGTTTGCTGATCTGAAGCATTTACCTTTGCTCTCGTTTTTTTCCCCTACGGCTTGCTTTCTATACAAAGTTTCTTTTCTTCTCTCTTTGAGTTGAGGAGGGGGAAGGAGTGTACTGTTAAGGTCAAAGGTTGCTTTCATTAATCTAGAAAGCCAGCTCCCCCCATCTCCAACTGTTATCAACGCTAATTTGAACGGGAGTAACACTAATGAGGGCAACCTCTGGAGACCCTGCCAAGAAATTATGGGGAGTAGTAGCACAGGTCGGGTTTAAGCTCAGTGTGTGTGTGCAGAATGAGTCAAGGAGACCCGATTAGTTTGGTTCTTTATGCTGTAACTTTAATTTTCAAAGGCTACTCAGCTAAATTAATGTTTGATTTGCAGTTTTGTTTTTGTAAAGCTTTTGCGGAAATTACTAATTTAAGCAATAAAGTGGTTCAGGGCTGTTTTTGAGATTATGTCTAAACAGCCCTGCAGTAAATTAATAGCTTTCATGAAAACCTGCTGCTAAAAAATATATAAAATTCCCAGCTTGAAAAGTCGCAATGATTATTAGAGTAAAACGATGTTGGAACAGTGTTTAGTAAAATATTCAGTCATAGGGATGGGTACCTTCCACATTTGAATTGATTTGGTACCGATACCCGGCATCTGGGAATCAGTACCTGTACTCAACGGTACCAATTTTTGGTATTTCTGTGTGTTTATGTCGTAATAAATGTTAATTAGTTTAACAATGACATCTATAAACTATTGAATTTAACATGTATTTCTCAATATGCCCTGCGACAGACTGGCGACCTGTCCAGGGTGTACCCCGCCCATTGAACACTGGAGATATGCACCAGCTCCCCTCACCACCCCATGAGGGATACGCGAGTCAGAAAATGGATGGATGGATGGATATTTCTCTATATATAAACTTTGTTTGGATCTCCAAATTAACTTTATGAAATAATTTATGAATTTGAATACATTGCTTAAATCCACACCACATAAAACAAATTGTACCAAAAAGACCGTTATCAGAGGCACACAAAGTGAACAAGGCGAATAAGTGACTGAAGTTGTGTGTGAACAAAATTCAGAGAATTATTTTACTGCAACAGGAAAAAAAGGACTAGGTTGGAAACATATTTTATCCCATTTTGTGATCCAGGGCACAATACATGTGGAAACGGAGTGGATATCCTCTCTAATCTCTTTGCTCTGACTGCACGCGGGTTTCAGGATGAGGCTGTTGCAGCAGTATGTTTTGATTTTACATGAATAGGTACTCAGTAGAATCTTTGGAATTTGGTAGGTTACTATAAAAATAACAAATTCGTTACCCATTCCTAGTCACTGCTTTAAAAGAGATAGCTACAACTGTAACTCCTCCCGGCCATTAGCTGGCACACTCGCTCTTGCCCACTCTCATTCCAACCTTTAACTCTACCATTTGTAAGCCAGTTGCCAGTTCCGGTAACATTAGCATTAGCAAAATGGTTAGCAATAGCAAAATTTAACGTACTTGTACAGAAGAAAAACAGCAACTTCCGTGTAGCTTCTGAGTCCCTTTGCTTCCTTAAGTCGGCACCAACGCTCAAAATCTTGACCAATGTGCGTCGTTGTTTTATGGTCTGCTTGAACCTGAGATATGTGAATTCGAGAAGAAGATATTTTTCTGCGGTAAAAGGGAGCTACTACAATCACGCAAAAACTGAGCTCTGTCTTACGTGACTACAACCGACTATTCCTTAATCTTGCCTGCAAGATGAATTTCTTGCGGCAGGAATATGCTTTTACATGGAGGCGAGTAACTCGCCTCCTTCCCAAGGAAGTGGAGGAATCTCCACTTCCTTGGGAGATTGATTAAAAAGCAAGAGCAGCTGAATAAAATAACATTTTAACCAGTGACATTACAGAAATTATTTCTGAACAGGCTTGAGGGCCCCATATGTGGTCCATGGTGCACCATGTTGACCCCTGGTCTACACTTTTGCATTTTGTTTACACGCTATTCATTTAGTTCTTCAAAAGTGCATCTTTAAAAAAAAAAAAAAAACTTAACCAGCTTTGAGTCCAGCATTGCTTTTATAGTTGGGTTCTGAAGGAATTGGTTAAAATTGGTTTTGTTTCCTTTCTCTGTTGTGGAGGGGATTATGGTTTGATGCAAAGCGTAACTTTTTTTAATAGTTTGCACACTTCTTCTTCTTTTGTAACATTTTTATTTTATTTTGCGCAGCGGAGTCCTCAGACGCCTCTGACTTCAGCTCCTCCTGACAGAACGTGAGCTGCAGCCGTCCTCAAAGAGTTAAACCTGGAGCTCGTTCAGCGGCTCCTGTGTGAGAATCTGGTGGGACGGCTGCCAGTTTCACTCCTCCTCCGGGGCAGAAACTCTGGAATGTGTTTGAGGAGAACCACAGAGATTTCTCTAATCACTTTTATTGTTTTGCTCTGCTGATCCTGATCCATCAACCTCACAGAGTTGCTTTGTTATTTCTAGTCCCATCAAATGTTTGAAGAGATTTATCTTCCTCCTAGATTTCTGTTGAAAATATAAAGAGGGCTTTGTTGGGAGTCACATGGAGCTTCATTGAAACCATTTCTCTCACACAAGGTGGCAGCTCATCAATCTGTGCTTAGTGTTTTCTCTACATCTTGAACACAATCATTGCGGGCTGCTGACAATTGAAACGTGCGTCGGGACAGCCTAAAACACGCACAGTGCCGACGCAGAGTTTTGGGGTTTCTTCAGCTGTTAGCGTTTACAGAACAGAGAGCAGAAAGGAAATAAAAGAAAAATTTATCTCAAGATTCTTGTGATTCTTAATATTTCTGTTTTTTTGTTTTATTGCTTTAACGGCTTTTGTTCACTGACGTCCTGCCATATACAGTTTTCATCTTTACCCAGACACAGTCGTTAAAAAGTATTTGCTCCTTACAGATTTTGTCTGTTTATGCTTTTTCACACTTAAATCTACTCTGACGCGTAGCTGCAGTCTAAACAAAGGATAAAACAACAATGTTTACCAGATCTCGGGAAAGAAGCACGTGGCTTTTAGCAAGCCATGAACATAATCAACAGTAAAATTCAGAGATCGAAAATAGAAAATATGGCAAAAATAATATAAAGGCACTAATTTTAAAGACAAACTACAGATACATCAGGTTTTAAACTCTTCTAGGAGTTTATTAATATTATGTCCACAGACATTCATGGCTATGTTACCTTCATGCAGCGAAGCCATTGTTCTGAAGATTACCCAGAATCCCTTGCTGTTCATACTACTGACTGCAGGTAGAGACCAAACAGCAGATGGTGCTGTTGTTCCATTTAGCAGCATTCATCTATAACGTACAAACTTTTTGTTTTTGTTACACCTGCACTTTATTTTCTGGACACAAGAACGTTGAGGTTGTTCTCTTCTGTCCTGTTGCTCATTAAGCGCTTTACTGGGTTAAGGTTGTTTTTGGATGTTAAACCCTCCCGGGGAGGCCATTTATGCCTAAACTCACTTTGTTATTGTTGAATCATAACCGTCGTCCTTAACTGAGCAGCTTTGGATGGTTCTTTTATGACTCCTGGATGAGTCCACAATGCGCTCTTGGAGTATTTCTGTTAGGCTAATCATTCCTGGGAAGGTCCCTCACAGTGATCAGTTGGTGTCCCAAAGATTGCCATGAGTTTAGCTCCATCCATCTTCCCATCAACTCTTTGTAGCGTCTCTGTTCCCACTGAAGAAAAACATTCCCGCAGTATCACACCCCCACCCACTCTTATGTCTTTGTTTTAACCAAGATTGTCCTCGATAAGTGGCAAATTTGTGGAGTCCATTACCAATAGTTGTGCTGCGCAGCTCCTCTGAAGATGC
Source organism: Fundulus heteroclitus (assembly GCF_011125445.2). Taxonomy (NCBI): domain Eukaryota; kingdom Metazoa; phylum Chordata; class Actinopteri; order Cyprinodontiformes; family Fundulidae; genus Fundulus; species Fundulus heteroclitus. The sequence goes on from NC_046364.1 coordinate 4,143,810, forward strand.
TATGATTGTTTTGGCTTTTTCCTGTTTAGGTAACTTCTGTAGCCAGTTGGTCTGGATTTACCAGAGCAGCTGGTGGCTGAAAACCATTTTACTCCACACTTTTCAGAGTTTTATTTGTAGAAGTGTTGCAAAACTCTCCGTCATTTTCTTTCCTTTTCATGATCATAAACTTCTTCCTGTCTGTCATTTTAAAAGCCCAATAATGTAGATGTTGGTTCCTGGAACATTTTTTGGATAAGGCTCAAAGGATGTGAATACTTTGGCGAGGCACTGAATGCATTGATCCGTTACAGCTGAACCATTAAGAGATAACTCTCGTGATATTATGGAAAGTCGTACCACATGTGGGTCAGACTGTTCTATTTAAATGTTCCACGCAGTAAAAAAATCTGCTAATTTATGAGAAAAATATATTTTTGAAGCTAAGAATTATACTGAATGACTAAATTACAAACAGGTTTATTATTAATATGCTGAGGTGTGAAAAATGTGCTAAAAGTGGCCATCCCTTAAAACCTTAGCATGTGCGGGTCTGGACGCATTAGTTACTCACCAACCTTTTCACTTAATTGTCAATTTAGGCTTAATAACTTAAGTTGTTCAACATGTCAAACATCTGGTGCAAATACTTAATACCTGGCTGTGCATTTGGACCAGGAGGGATCCATTTGACCGTAACTCTGTGTTTAAAGTTGTGTTCATGTCTTGCTGTTTCAGGCCTCTTGGAGTTCTGTGTGGGGTTCCTCTGCTGGTGACACCTCACCGGGGCGTCCGGGACGCACACGACGGCAGCTGCATTTCAGAAACGAGTGGGCGGAATGGAGCGGCTGGTCCATATGCTCACGCAGCTGCGGGGGCGGAGCCTCTGTTCGAACTCGCACCTGCATCACCAGGTAACGCGGTGCCAGAAAGGCAGAAACGGGGCAGGATGTCCTATGATCTGTTATCTGTCCAAAGATCTACCTCAGGTGTTCAGTGACTTACTTTTATTCTGGACTCTGGCCTCTTGAGGCAAATTAAATTAGTATTTCTGGATATAGTGAGATTAGAGAGATTAAAAATATACAACAGTTTTTATTTTTGGCCTTTATTTGGCAGTAAGATAACCAAAAATATAGTCAAGAAAGAATGGGAAGAAATTTGGGGTAAGGTCCACAAGCCAGGGCTCAAACCCGGGACGTCTGTGTCGAGGACTGAAGCCTCCAAACACGCGGCACAGGTGTCCCATCCTTCCACATCATGATGCCTCCACCACCGTGCTTTAAAGTTGGTACATTGTCCTCAGATTCAAAGGTTTCTCCTTGATTCTGCTAATTTTCTTTGTCTTGTCCGACCACACTGCAAAAAGGGAACTCAAAGTAGGTAAAATCCTCTTGAAATGAGTGTATTTTTCATTGATTGAAGCTGGTAAATGAGACTATTTGCCAATGGAATAAGATTTTTGCACTTAAAATAAGAACAATTCATCTCCATCATCTTATTTCAAGTGCAGGATGTCTAATGCTCTTATTTTGGGGGTAAAAATTCGAATTCCATTGGCAAATAGTCTTATTTAGCTGCTCAAATCAAGGAAAAATATACAAATTTTAAGAACATTTTACTTACTTTTAGTTCCCTTTTTGCAGTGCATAAACCCGTCCGCCAGAAGGCAGTTGGCCTTTCCGTGTTGGAAGCTGTTTACTTGTTTATTTATTTGGCACAACACTATTAAAAAAGTTTGTGCCCTGTTACAGAGTCCTTGATGTAGCTTTAGTGTCTCGCTTAAAACAATACAAAGCAATACAAAATGGCATTTTTAAATCATGATTTCATTTTTTACACTGCAAAAACAGAACTAAAAATTAGTAATATTTTCTTGAAATTAGTGTATTTGTCCTTGATTTGAGCAGTTAAATAAGATTATCTGCCAATAGAAAGAGTAATTTTACCCCTAAAATAAGACAATTAGATATACTGCACTTGAAATAAGTTGATGGAGATGAATTGTTCCTATTTTAAGTGCAAAAATCTTATTCCATTGGCAGATCAGCTTATTTACCTGCTCAAATAAAGTATAAAAACACTCATTTCACGAAGATTTCATCTTATTTTTAGCTCTGTTTTTGCAGTGTAGGGAAAAATGCTAAGCAATAACTAAAGGAATTAACCAGTTTGGATGGACAATCATTAACACCAACCATAAAGTAATATATTAAACAAATGAAAAGAATGTAACGGCATGTTTTCAGTCTATGTGTGGAATTAACCTAGAGTGGATTTTTATTTAAAAATCCACAAACAATTCAAACATCAGCTCCCCTTTATTGTTTACTTTATTTATCGATCAATCGATCAATATATATCTATAGATATCTATCTATCTATCTATCTATCTATCTATCTATCTATCTATCTATCTATCTATCTATCTATCTATCTATCTATCTATCTATCTATCTATCTATCTATCTATCTACATTTAGATATAGATATAGATATATAGATATATATAGTGGTGATGTGCTTATTTTTAGATGAACCTTTTTAAAAAGTTCATTTAAAAAAGGAAAAATCTTGAATGCCATAATGAAATCAACATTCAAAATGTTGACATGGCAGAAATATAATGTAGTGAAAACACCCAGGGACTCCTTTGTCTTAACTAAAATAATTATACTGTGTATGACGTGCAGGAAATGCACCAAACTAGACCCTTTTGTAATGATAACTGCATTTAACTGGTTATGGGCTAAATAGGCCTTAAGCTGCTTTTGGTGAAATGTAAAATTCTTTTTAAGTCCGCTTGTAAGATTTTTGTCTATTAACTTATTTTTCTGTGTTCCTAGAAACCCCGTTGGCGGACCGTGTGCAGGAGATCCCAGGCAGTACAAGATCTGCAACACCAAGGTCACTGGAGCTCAAATGTTTTCTCTCTGAATGAAAAACTGTCCTTCGGCATGGAAAGTTTAGAACAACGGCCAATGTTTGCTTTACAAATTGGTCTCGTAGGTGTGTTCAAGGTGCGATCCGAAGTTTCGCTGACTCATCCGCCTGAGTTTTCACTCCAGCGATCTGTGTTGAACGCAGAGATTTCAGACAATCCGGCTGCCAGACCTGCTTTTGTGGTCTGAGCTCATCGACTATCTGTCACAGATGTGTGTGGGTGTGTTGGGACAGCCATTTGTTCTGTCCTTTATTGATCAAAGGAAAAACCAACCGACCAGTTGAAGCATGTTCCAGCAGCTCTCAATGAGTTTAATTTATATCTATGATGTTGTAGTAAAAACAACATCAAGCAGAGTTATCAGTGTCAAGTCTGAAAAGAAAACCTCATGAATAAGATACTTAGATAAGATAATAAGATACTTCAATCAAGATTAGGCTTTAAAAAAACATTCAAATACTTGAACACCGATGGATGGATGGATGGATGGATGGATGGATGGATGGATGGATGGATAGGTAATGAGTGAGTTTGTTACATGAATGGATGCATGGATAGATAGATAAATGAATGAATAACTGGTCAGTTTTTTGGATAGATGGCCGGCTGGATAAATAATGTGTTCATTGGATAAATGTCCAAACATCCAAATAGATGTATGGAGGATTAATTAGTTACTTCGTTGGATGGATGGGTGATTAACTGATTCACTCATTGGATGGATGGATTGATTGATGGATGGATGGACAGACAATTAATGGATTTGTCCATTGGGTGGATGAATGGACGGATGATGCATTAGTTTAATGATGGATGGATGATTAATTGATTCGTTTGTTGGATGGATGGATGGATGGATGGATGGATGGATGGATGGATGGATGATTGATTAATTAAATGATGGATAGATGATTAATTAGTTTAATGGATAGTTGGACAATTAACTGGTTAGTTGTGTAAATGGATGGATGGATGGATGGATGGATGGATGGATGCTCAATTGATTTGTTCATTGTATGGAAATATGATTAATTAAATGATGGGTGGATGATTCATTTATTTGTTTGATGGATGGCTAGATAACTAATTGGTTAGGTCTATGGATGGATGGAAGGATGGATGGATGGATGGAAGGATGGAAGGGTGGGTGGGTGGGTTTAGTACCAGGTATAAATGGGTGGATGATGGGCTATCCATTAGCCAGGGATGATTTCTTGTCTCCATTTTATAAGGTTTATTTTATTCCGTTTTTCTCACTTATCAGGATGTAAAACCCCTAAATGACACATATGGTCAGATTTTAATTGTCTTTAAAATCCAGCATCAATCACCGTTTCATCCAGAAACACGAACAAGCGTAGCTGTCAGCTGTGCCCTGAGGTTTTCCCAACATCCTTTAAACATTGGCGCAGAAAGACTGTGGACACGTGTTTAAGGAGGAGTTCAGCTTTAAAATGATTCTTGATGTATATGACTGATTATTTTGGTACAGATACAAATGTTATGTCAGATATATGTTAATTCTGAAGGTAATTGGCACGATGGTCTCACCTTGCAGCATTTTCTTGACGCATATCCCTGTTTGTGCAGGAGTGTCCCCCTGGCTCGGAGGATTTCAGAGCCATGCAGTGTGCTGCCTTCAATGACAGACCCCTGGTGTCGGGAAACTCCTTCAGATGGACCACGTTTCATGGAGGTTAGCAGGAGAAATTACATTGACTGGTCCCTCAGATTTGTTACTGTCCAATCGGCTGAAGGCATGCAGACTGCCAAGATCTCCTCACATTACTTCAGAGTAATGTGAAGGGAGCAGAGGAAGTTTTACGCACAGATTCCTGCTTTGTATCTGGAGTCATCTATTCCTAGTTCCACATCAAATCGTTTCTACAGACATAAACATCTTTTTTTATTTCACACGCTAATCACTTCTACACATTCACAGTCCTTTTATTTTCCAAAGATTTAATCTCACCATTTTACAAGCTTGATGTTTCTCCTATTTTAGCTTCCCTTCATTGGCTTCCTGTTAAATCAAGAATAGAGTTAAAATTCTCCTTCTAACGTATAAAGCCCTTAATAATCAAGCTCCATCATATATCAGAGCTCTGATTACCCCGTATGTTCCTAACAGAGCACTTCACTCTCAGACTGCAGGTCTGCTGGTGGTTCCTAGAGTCTCTAAAAGTAGAATGGGAGGCAGATCCTTTAGCTATCAGGCTCCTCTCCTGTGGAACCAACTCCCAGTTTTGGTCCGTGAGGCAGACACCCTGTCTACTTTTAAGACTAATCTTAAAACTTTCCTTTTTGACAAAGCTTCTAGTCAGAGTGGCTCATGTTACCCTGAGCTACCTCTATAGTTATGCTGCTATAGGCTTAGGCTGCTGGAGGACATCAGGGTCTATTTCTCTCACTCTGCTGAGTTCTCCTACTGCTCTCCAAACTGCATTGTTTGTTGTTATTTCAGCTTTTAACTTTTTGTTCTCTCTCATTTTCTCTTCATAGAAGGTGCACCTGGTCTGGCGTTCTGTTAGCTGTGACATCATCAGGGGAGGCAGATCATCCTCTATTACCATCTAACATAGAAAGTACTCCTGGGTCAATGTGAGCTTCTGTGCTTTCTGTGTCTCTGCTCTGTCTTCTCTAAGCCCCAGTGGGTGGAGGCAGATGAGCGTTCACACTGAGCCTGGTTCTGGTTCTGCTGGAGGTTCTCCTCCCTGTTAAAGGGGAGTTTTCCTCTCCACTGTCGCTTCATGCATGCTCAGTATGAGGGATTGCTGCAAAGCCATCAACAATGCAGACGACTGTCCACTGTGGCTCTACGCTCTTTCAGGAGGAGTGAATGCTGCTTGGAGAGACTTGATGCAACCTGCTGGGTTTCCTTAGAGAGGAAACTTTCTGACCCACCTGGAGGATAAGTGCAGCTGACTGTATATTTATGACACCATCACTGGCTTTAGCAGCCATAAAGCGATGCATCACTTTTGGCTCCATCTCCATGTGTGTTGCTTAAGTTAGGAAGTCTGGAAAGCTCACAGGTGCTGCCTGATGCAGGTGTTTTGACTTTAAGTTATATCCACCAGTTTCTTCCAGATTTCTCCCACTTCTCACTCCAGTTTCCTGCGTTTTATCTCTCTTCACCCCCCTTGTCCTGTTTCCTTTCATCCCCTCTTGTTCCATAAAAAACTGATGATTTACTGACTGCAGATTTTCCCCGCCAGGTTCCAGCCCCTGTGAACTCAGCTGCCTGGCCCTGGGACACAACTTCTACTACAACTTTGGTCACGTGCTCGACGGAACGACCTGCGATGAAGGATCTGGAGCAGTGTGTGTAAACGGACGCTGTCTGGTAAATGAAAAAAGCCCTGGATGTGTGTGTTGTCTGTTTTTTTTAATCCACCACATAACGTTCTGAAAATCATCACACAGGGCAGCGAAAGCAGACAGTTTTACGCTTTGTCAAAGTTGAGCAAATTATAGTGGTTCTAAACGTTAAAAAGTCTTAAAAAGACAACCATTTAGTCAGATTTGCACTTTTATGTGTGCCGGATAGAGAATATATCAGTATTTTAGCTTTGGCTGAAAAATTGATACATGGATTTAATCTATCTTTACATTCTGCTTTTAAAAACTGAACTAAGGTAAATGAAGATTTCCAATTTTGTTGATCAAATGACTGAACTGGACCCTAAAGATCTAGTTGAAACCAGGAAGCCAGTGGAAGGACTTCAGAACCGGGTCCATATTCTTTACGTTCTTAGTCTTAGTGACGACTTCAGAACCGGGTCCATGTTCTCTACGTTCTTAGTCTTAGTGGAAGGACTTCAGAACCGGGTCCATGTTCTCTACGTTCTTAGTCTTAGTGAGGACTTCAGAACCGGGTCCATATTCTTTACGTTCTTAGTCTTAGTGAGGACTTCAGAACCGGGTCCATGTTCTCTACATTCTTAGTCTTAGTGAGGACTTCAGAACCGGGTCCATGTTCTCTATGTTCTTAGTCTTAGTGAGGACTTCAGAACCGGGTCCATGTTCTCTACGTTCTTAGTCTTAGTGAGGACACGGGCAGCAGCGTTCTGGATCAGCTGCTGCGTTCTGATCCACTTTTTAGGCAGACCTGTGAAAACACCGTTGCAGTGATCAGTTCTACTAAAGATAAACATGGATTAGTTTTTCCAGATCCTGCTGAGACATCAGTCCTTTAATCCTGGAAATGTTCTCCAGGTTCTAGAAGGTCCACTTTGTCTTTAGATGGAGGTTCAGGTCTGAGTCCATCACTACTCCCAGATCTCAGTGGTTCCTAGATGAAGCTGTGAGCTAACTTTTTGATCTCTCCTCTATTGGTCCAAAGATTATTACTTAAGTTTTGTTTTTATTCAATTGAAGAAAATTTTTGCACATCCATGCGTTGAGACAGAAACCAGAACCGCAGCAACACTGCATGAACAAGCAGGTATAAACAATGGCTGGATGGATTTTTTAAAGACGATCGTAGTGCCTAGGAACATTTACGTAAATACTAAGTGGTGACTTCCTGTTTCCCTTCAGTATAAATGGGATGTAACCCGTAGCAGTTAGTCACTCTTCCAAATACAGAACATGCCATTGAAGTAATGTGGCTATGCAATCATGTCTCTATCATTTAATTTAATCAAATGTTTCGTTTTAAAAGACGACATGTGTCTGAGGCCATACTTACCAAGGCGTACGCTCACTTTGGAGACGGAAAAATGCTTAAACAGATGGTAAAGTGGTGAATTGCAGCCAAACCGCATCATGATTCTTCTCAGACGATCAATTTCACACCATATCAGACTTTAATCATAGATGGACCTTATCAGAAGCTCTTAAAACCGCTTCAGGAGGGTGAATTATAAACACAACAGGAAGCTGAGCTAGACTCAAAGAAAAATACAAACCAAGGAGGAAACGGCTAACACTGATCTAAGACAAATTAATTCAAAGAAATGAACTAGTATGGCAACACCTTTCTAGCAATAATGTACACAGAGAAGTTCATTTAAATAATAGTAAAGAACTCAGAAGTGATAAAACACAAACCCAAATGAAAAACAAAACCTAAAGTCTAAAGCAGCATAACAGGCAGACTTGTTGGATTCCAGTCCTAATTCTTCAGGGAATCCTTTGCTTTTGCCGTGCAGCTCTGTTTATTTTAGCTTCTATTTGGTTATGTTTTATTCTTTTCTTTAGGTTTTATTTGAAGTTTCATTGACTACATGTTTTATTACTCAGCTTGTTTGCTTTGGAGATAAACTTTAACTTGACGGGCCAAAAAAAGAAGAAAAAAAAAAAAAGTTGTTTGACCTTTTTTTTTGTCAGAGTTTCGAGCTCATGTTTGATTTGGAAAGGCTCCATCTGTGAGTCGCCTAAATATATTAATAGGTCTTCCACTTCTGGAGAGACGGCTGTCTGTAATAAGAGTTAAGCGCAGGTTAAGTTTGGGAAACGCTGGTCCTGACTGTCGGGCTCCACGGCATAACCGATGTTGACCGCTCTGACCAGCGCTCCCAGGAGAAACGAGTCCCACGCTGGGCGTTAGGGCCGGAGTGCACTCATCAGTGTGGACTGAAGCCTTCAGGAAGCATTACCGCTCAGCTGAGCACAGAGTCCGCCGTTTCACTCGCAACAGGTCGCCCTCACACAGATGGGGAAGGTTGGCAGTGAGCGGCGCAATACGTAATCCTCCGGAGAGAGACGTCTGCTACCAGAGCTGAGCGGCGGGATTAGTGTGTGCCTGTGTTTACATATGTCCATGTGTGTGTGTGTGTGTGTTGCTGTACATGCTCTGTATGGCATTTTGGTGTAAATAAGCGGATTTATGGGCCGCCGCGGCAGGCTGGGAGAGGTCAGAGCAGCAAAAGGCCTGAGACAGGAAGCAGATGCAGCCTGCAGCTGGAGTTGAGGACCACAGGTCAAATACTCATGACAGCCTGAAGAACACATGCTTGCTTTGGATAGACTGCAAAAAGGGAACTAAAAGTAAGTAAAATTTTCTTGAAATTTGTGTATTTTTCCTTGATTTGAGCAGCTAAATAAGACTATTTGCCAACGGAATAAGATTTTTGCACTTAAAATAGGAACAATTCATCTCCATCATCTTATTTCAAGTGCAGGATGTCCAATTATTTCTTTTTAGGGGTAAAAATACTCATTCCATTGGCAAATAGTCTTATTTAGCTCCTCAAATCAAGGAAAAATTTACTAATTTCAAGATATTTTTACTTACTTTTAGTTCCCTTTTTGCAGTGTATAGACTGCGACATGTGTAGAGACAGCGCCAAAGTGCAGCAACATAACATTTAAATGAAGCCAAATAACCAAAAGTGTATGAAGAACATTCTCACCTTATGTCCTTTTACAACCAATTTCATTATTAATGTTATAAGCCATCGCAAATTAGTTCATTCTAATCAGGAATGATAATTATTTAGTTTTGTCAGTAAAATGAGAAAAGAGCTTTTGGATTCAGCCCCTCCTTTGATCTGAGACCCCTAAATAAAGACGCAGCCACACATCCACTGAAGCTGACCTTCAGCTGTTTTGCAAAGAAAAACAGGCAAATATTTCAGCCTCCAGATGGTAAAAGACGTCGGAGAGATACCTTAAAACGTCTACAAAAGTCATAAAAACCCGTACAAAATAAATTACACTGGTGCTTCTGGTTGTAATGGGACAAAATATTACATCAAAAGTTCAATACTTTTGCAAAGTGCTGTAAATGTCCAGATGGCTGTATCATAGGAACTCTGGATGTGGCAGGATTGATGCTTATAGTACGCATAATATGCTGGATAGCGGTAAAACAACCCTGAACCCATTTTTATGTGCACAAATGAATTCTTCGTGCACAAAGCTTGTCTCACTCATTTAACTGCATATTTCCTCCCAGATGACTACTGAATGCCCGCTTTTTGGACTTTTTATCTCGCTCTTTGCAGCTCTGTTGTCTCTGCTTTAGTGAGGCCCAGTGTTCCCTGAGCTACTATGTCACAAGGAGCTCATTTCCTGTTGTGCTCGCAAAGATTCTTCGGGTGTTTTGCATCTTCAAAGGAGCCTTGGAGGATGATTATATGTTCGTTAGATTGTTGCTCTCTTGCCTGGTAACCTCCCTCTTGATTAACTCGCTCTGCAGATCAAGGCAGGCGGTGAAAGCAGGCGGCGTAATCTGTCCAGCAACGAGACGCTCCGCAGGCTGTAAACCATCCACCTCTTGCTGTTTGTCCACTGCAAAAATGGATCTAAAAATGAGTAAAATGTTCTTAAAGTTAGTGTATTTATCCTTGATTTGAGTGGGTAAAATGGATTATCTGCCAATGGAATGAGCATTTTGACCCCTAAAATAAGATAATTAGACATCCTGCAGTTGAAATAAGATGATGGAGATGAATTGTTCCTATTTTGAGTGCAAAAAATCTTATTCCATTGGCAAATAGTCTTATTTACCTGCTCAAATCAAGGACAAATACAATCATTTTAAGAACATTTTACTTATTTCTAGTTCTGTTTTTGCAGTGTCTTCAGCTTTGACAATTTATAATTTCTTCAGGAACAAAAAAACAACCTCTAATGACGCCCAGAGTAGCTGTTTTTCTCTGCAGTAAATGTCGGTAAGAGATGAGGAAAATGACGCACCGGAGCAATTCGGCGGTGTAGATATCTAACGTGACGCAAAAAGCAAAGTTTTCCATCCGAATGCAAGTTCAGCAGCAAGGTTTTTCCGTCTGTGTGAAATGCAGAAGCCCGGCTGTGACTCCATCTTGGGTTCAAAGCAGCAGGAAGATGCCTGCATGGTGTGCGGAGGACACAACACCACCTGCCTGCACCACAAGAGCGTGTACCAGAGCAGCGGGCTGGAGGCAGGTAGGACACAAACACACCCACGCACACATTTAGACCATCGTCCTGATGCAGAAAGTCGGTGTGGACATCAATCCTGCGCTTTGCTTTCCTTTCACACCCGACAGTTATTCATTCAAGCCTATTTAGCTGATTGAGTGAGTATTATACACGGAAACAGCTTTGCAACACAACAGCGACTGGCTGCCTTCCCAGAAGGACTCCAGCTAACGGCAGATTTAAAATGACTGTGGTTAAGATTTCAGGAAGGAGGGGGAACACAAAGATCTTCCAGCTATTCTGGCTGAGGGCCAGTCGCACATGTTTACCTTCACTGGCACCTGCAGGTTGAAGGCTAATATAGGGTCTGACTGCATGCTGGGAAGAAAACTAAATGTTTTTTCCTCTGTCATATCCATATGCAACACTCCCTGTTTTACAAGAAATAATAACGGGTTATGGTGAATGCCGACGACTGACTGGGGGGCGTTTTCTTTTACAAGCTGGAAGTAGTGCATTTTATAGCGTCTTGTAAACCAACAGAAATCCTTGTTAACGAGGATGATTTTGTCTTAAATTATAACAATCATAGGGTTATTTGTAAAATGATTTTCTTTATTTGATCTGAATGATAAGTCTGCAAAATGGAGGAGTCCCCAAATATTTTCTGCCTTAAGCTTTTGGGTATTTACAAGAGTGTGTCATCTGTATAGAAAAGGATGTGTGCGTACGGAATAGCCTAATTGACACGTGTTAATATATAACCGTTAAGTTATGGCACACATGATGTTTGAGGCGCCTCAGAAACAAATTGTCTGACTTTTATTCTATAATGGAGTTTCTGCAAAATTCGGTGACCAACAGACACGAAACACGCCGCACCCTCCTTCGCTGCTACGAGCGTTAGACGCGTGGCTTTAGTTAGTAGCCCAACCTTATTTATTCTGATTATTATTCAGATTATTTTACATCAATAGAAAGATAAATTCTTCCAGACTTCAACAGCATTATATTCATTTTCATACAGGGATGCTTGAAACTGCCAAAGGACGTCCTAAAATTAGCTAAAGCAATTAATAAATTATTGAAACAAATAGTAAAATGGAGTAGCTGCATAAAGTTTAGTTTGAATGTTTACGAGCCTTTAGAGGTAAAAATGGTCTCACTTTTATTCTGTAGTCGTCTCAGATTGGTTTGCTTTGCAGATATGGAAAGAGGATTTCCTCAGTTTTCCAAAAGCATTTTATCAATTTTCATACAGTGATGTTTGAAGCTCTCAATAGCTGTTCTAGAATTAGCTAGAGTGATAAATGATTGGGAGAAAATGTCTTAAAGGGGCCTAAAATGTCCTTAAATGATATAATAGTGTGTAAAAATGGGAGAATTGTGCAGAGGAAGATGGAGAAGCGAAATCAAGACTGAAAGTCCCAGAATGAACGACTTCATTTCATCAATATTTCCCTATGAAGAACACATTAGCTTCATGAACAATCATTTTAAAGTCCTTTTACAGCAATGCATGCTTATTGAAATTTTTTGTAAACGGAAAATGGGAAATACTTTAAATACTTTAAAACTACCACTGTTAAAAATGCTTCCTAAAGAGTAAGTTTGATTCCTGAGTTTCTATTATTGGTAAAGTACAAACTTGATCTAGCTTAGACTGTTTTTTTGTGAATTAGACCAAACTAAAGCAAACCTTTATTTCTAATGCCCAGGGGGCCCGTTTGGATACAATGAAGTGACGATGATCCCGGCTGGAGCCACTCACATCCGAGTCACGGATAACAGCAGGAATTATCTCGGTAAGATGGTTCAGCCTTTCTCTGTCCACTTCACACGCAAGAATACTTATTATTACATCCTTTCCCCAGAGACCGAGGAGGGGCTCCACGGTCCCATCTGGTGTTTTTTACCCAGCGTCTTCTTTCCGAGTAACATAATCGCCGAGGTTATCTATTCTCATCCTTGTGTCGGCGACACAAATAAAACGGACCCCCAGAATGGCACATACCGTGGTTTGGAACGGTGATGCTCACAATGACAGTGTCTGGTGGCATGGGCAGAGCAGGCGAAGGTGCTTGTTTCCATCTTATGTCATGGAAACTGCCCGTCTGCGCTGCCTTAAATAGCCGTAGCGATGTTTACGCCGCCGTCGTCCTGAAATATTTGTACTTCATGAGAAGTACTCGACTCTGTTTTCAAAAATGTTCAGTGACGCCAAATTCTCCGTCCCTCAGCTCTGCAGAATGGCCGAGCCCAGTTTGTGATCAATGGAAACTGGAAGATCAGCGGTCCGGGTGAGTACAACGTAGCCGGGACCAAACTGCTTTACCGGCGCTCTGCAGACACCTGGGAGAGCTTCGAGGTGCCGGGGCCGACCCAAGAAGACCTCCATCTCATGGTAAGACTGAGGAAAGATGCTGTTTAACAGAGAGTTGGCCAGAAGGCCTTCTTGCTTTAGTTTGAGTCTACATTTCTTTTAAGTAATGCTAATCTTGTGGAAGCTTTTTAAAATTGTATTCCACAGGTTGCACATTATTTTGTTTCTAAAAAAAAAAAAAAAAAAAACGCCCTTTAAGATGTTCTGGAACAGCGGTTCCCAAGTCCAGTTCTTGAGAGCTACTGTCAACTTTAGATGCATCTCTTCTCCAACATATTTACCCTGAATCAAATGAGTTATTTATAAGCAGGTCTCTGCAGAGCTGGTTGGGGAATTCAGGTTTTCTTGGTGCAGGGATGCAGCTCAGAGCTGCAGGATGGCAGCTCTGGACGACTGCACCTGGGAATCTCTGCTCTAGAATTTGCCAACAGAGGGAGTTGTCAGATAGGAGAGGCTCGTTTTGCCTGTGAATGAGAAACCCGCTCAGGTGAAATTCAGACCGACATGTAAAAGAATTATTCTTATTTATTTATCAACGGGATGTTAAGTCATCCACTTTTTGCAAGCTTGGCATCCCAAAGCGCAATGCAGCATTTGTTCAGCCATTGTAATGCATCTTATTTTTAAATAATATGAAGTTATGTTGGTTTCAGGTAGTTACCAGAGGATGGGTAGTAAATATTATAGGGCCTCAAGATTATCTCCTTTTATGGGGCGTTAAAAACACACTCCTTACAGAGTCTTTGTACTTTTTGGTATTTTTTTTAATTTTTTTTTTATAATATGGATCTGTTCAACACCCATTTGTGTCAATGGTTATTACTTTTTTCCACCACTTACATTAAGGCAAGGCAAGGCAAGGCAAGGCAAGGCAAGGCAAATTTATTTATACAGCACAATTCAGTACAAAGACAATGCAAAGTGCTTTACGTGATTAAAATATAGCAAAATAAAACAGAATAAAAGCAAGTAGGAATAAAATGTAGATAGAAAAAAGGAACAAAAAAGTGGTGATTCAGTTAACTAGAACAGTTAAAGGCAATCCTAAACAAATGTGTTTTTAATCTTGATTTAAAGGAACTCAGGCTTTCCGCACCTTTATGTCATAACCACCTCTGACGTTGTACATTAACAAATACAACGTCAGAGGTGGTTATGACATAGAATAGAAAGGAAATTAGGGAAATATGCTTTATTGTGTCTGATTGGGAAAATTTAAGTGTACTAGCAGCGAAATGACGAAGCATAAATATTCACATCAAGGTAAAAAATAATGTGAAAATGAGAAATAAGAGATTGTACATTAAGTATTTTCTTTTACATATTTCAAGAAGATTTAAAGAAATGTGCAACTTCATATAGCATAAAAAATGTGCATGTATATTTTGTCATACGGAGCGCTAAAAGGAGAAAGTAATTGATTAATTGTTTCACAACTGTTTTTCACTGCTGGGTCTCCAGCAGCACCAACTGGTTGCTGGACCAGAACAAAGAGCTGATTTTATCAGGGGGATGAGAGCGGGCTTATGGGAATTAAGAAGAAGGTACTAAAGTGTGGTGAGCAGCATGTTTAAAACTCCAAAGTTGGCGTAAAGTTTAGTCTGCTTAATTCAAAAGAGGACAATGAAAATGCTGAGCTTTAGCTTCAAAAAGAAGAGAAATTATCTCTGGAACAACATGAGCTCATCTTCTCTCATCTTCCTGGTTTGCATATCGCCAGTCGAACAGTGAAGGATGGGCTGGACAGAGCTGCATCCACAATCAACGTCGTCATTATTCCTGCATTTATGAACGGGACTTTTCTCACCAACATTTAGCTGGAAACAGTGTGACTATCTCCCTTTTTATAAATCCAAATCAGAGGTCAGATTTACCAGACAGCATAAGGAAGAATAAACATTTTTAACTGTTTAAAACAGCAACTATAAACTATACTGCTGATATTAAAACATGTTTGCAGAGGTAAGATAAACCTTTTTATGTCCCCCTGTTCTCCACAGAATCTCTGAATAGAGGAGGAAAAAACACTGTAAATGTTATAATTATAAAATGCCGTATTTCAAATCCATTAGTACGGAAGTGGAGAGCGGACGTGTCCCTCCCATAATTTTTGACGATGGTTTTATTGAGATAACGAGGAAATTTTCTCGTTATCTAAAAATAACAAAGACCGTTTGCTTGTGATAATGGGAGGAATTATCTCAAGAAAACAAACTTCGTCTCGTTAAATGGCCGTTTTCTCTGAAAGTTTTCTCTACAAGACAGACAAATTGCAATTATCAGCCTGTGTTAGACCTGGAGAGAAGTGAAATCTGCCGGGTTCCCCACGATCTGACATTTTCAGCTTGAGCCTGTTCTGGTAAGGCTTTAAGCACACTGAGAAACGTGGTTCCTTCGTACGGAGATATCATGTAAATCTGTCACTCGGCCTGCCACATTCGTGCTCAATGTGAACACACCTTTTGTCTCATCCGTTAAAAAATAAAACAATGAATAAAACTTGGCATATTAAAGCCTCGCTCCATCACTGATCTGTGGTCCATGCTAGTTAGCAACATCTACTTCCTGTTTATTACAGCCAACGTCAACGTATGACAGTGTTACGCTGTGCGTCTCCTGGGTAATTTGTTACAAACCAGCAAATGGAAACACGTCTGATGCGCATTTTCTTTTTTGTGAAAATTCGCTCAAAATTTGCATGAGAATTGGATGGAAACACAGGCAAAAAAAAAACTAAACGCTATCCATTATCTTGTGATAATTATTGTTTTCTAGTGATAACAAGATAGTTATGTCATTATCTCGAGAAAAGAATGGAAAAGAAAGGATTTAAATAGGTCCGCTCTTGGCTTCCGCTCATTTCAATCGTTGTACCTAATTAAATTTGTTTTTAACTCCACCAATCGTTGCATTGCATCCATCGCAGGTTTTGTGTCGCTCTGGCATCATGTTAATTGCCAAAATCTTGCATTTTGCGTTGCTAGAATTGCCTCTTTGGCTTCGTGTAGCGTCGCGTGCCACGTTCAGGCCCAATGTGAACGCACCTTTAGTCTCATTCGTTAATAAAAAAAAACTCGACACATTAAAGCCTCGCTCCATTACTGATCTATGGGCCATGCTAGTTAGCAGCATCTCTTCCTGTTTATTACAGCCAACGTCAACCTATGACGACGTTACGTTGTGCGTCTCCTGGGTAATTCCCTCAAAATGTGCATGAGAATGGGGTACCGCGCGCGAGCTATTTTTAGAAACACAACGTCACGATGACGTCACATCACGTGGTACGCAGTGGGGCAAACTCCGGAAACCTGCCGCTGTTTCGCTGTAAAAGAGACGTGTGTTAGCCTAGGTTTTACTCGGTAAACGACTGCTTTTTCCAAATATAAGACCATGGTTTTTAAACATTGTTGCTATGGAACGTGCAACAGCGACTCAAGTTACGCTGATCGGCCGCATATGAAGGATGTTTTCTTCAAGACTACCAAGGAGAAATGTGTACGCTTGGAACACCGGGGCGGTCGGCCTACACAACAGTTCAACCCGGAAAAAGTTACCAAATTCAAGTACATATGTAGCAAGCATTTTGTCGGAGGAAAGGGCCCAACCGAAGAACATCCTGACCCAATTCCAGCGACATCAAGTCAAGGTAAGAGTATTTTGGTGGCCGACATGTTAATAAAGTAGCGCCTGCTACCATGACAGCATATAGGCTATCATGGTAGCAGGCGCTAACATGATAGCCTGCTACCAGGATAGCTTACTCAAAAACATTTCAAATAAGACAAACATTAAACATATACCCATTCCTGGACGGTGATTGCAAACAAAAAAACGGCCGACGAAGCCATGACCGCCGCGCAGGAAAAAAAAAACAAAGCTTACCGTTCATCAACTCGGCCAGTTTTCCAGTCTTTTTAAGCCCTCGAACCTCAAGCCATCGTTTGAGCTGAAGGTTGGTGTGTTCTTCGACAGTGCGACCAGTAATCCGTGCGTCTGGGACATCGTCTTGGGAAAGTTTAACGGCTGTAAAGTCGGTAATATCGCTGGTTCTGTTGCGCTTGTAATAGCTGGGTTATCCGTGCTTCTTTATCTGTGTGCCCTACCTAAGCGGCAAAAGGGGCGTTGCTCTTGAGACGGTGACGTCACGTGCGCGGTACCGCATTAGATGGAAACACAGCTACTGACAGCGTTGAGGGGGAATCTGGGAGAGGGGGGCACCTTTAATAGGCCGAGCTGAATAGCGATAACAGATGATTGGTTATCATCTGCTACGACGTGTTTGTTTAAGACGATTGAACTTGTAGCATCAGATTGTAACTACTTCCCAATTCCTTCAAATTTAAATTCTATTTATGGTCTGTGATCAAATTCAAGCATTAATGAGAGGCCGCTGATGCTTTGGGGCCTCTAAGCAGTGGCTTGGTTTGCTTTTGTCTTGTGCCGTCTCATTGTATACTCTACAAAAGCAGTACTTGAGATTTTGTTGGTCAGTTGTTTGGTTGGTTAACTGACAGCTTGACTAATTCAATGGCTGACTGATTGATTGATTTGTTTTATCCGCTTCTGGCTTTCATGCATCCTTCTGTCCTAATGTGTTCAGGTTCTGGCGACAGACCAAAACCCAGGAATCGAGTACGAGTACTGGCTTCCACCTGACCAGTACGCCCTCTACCATGGGAGGCGGAGTCCTCTGCGACAGGCTCACCACTCAGCCAGCTACTCCCCCAGGATCCAAGCAACCACTTCCACCACAGCCTCCACCACCACCACCACCAGAACGCCACCAAACACCACCCGCAGACCCCACTGGTGTAAGGATTTTCTCTCTGCTTCCTTTAATGAGCCAGCTAAAGCACTAGGAACCCTTCACAAAGCCTGGAGAGCTTTTAGACAACATTGCTTTAAAATATTGAACAGACTGCCCATGACTGTTTGGAAGTAAAATATTAAAAATGAGGAATGATTCAAAAGATTTGGCTCATCCTGTGTTTAGTGCCTTAGATACAGGTCTGCAATATAAACAATTCTAATTTAAAAAAGGTGTCTGGTCACTAAATAAGGTCTCAGGAAGAAAGTACTGGTAGGTTCTAGTTAAAGGTGCAATAAGTAATACTGACACCTAGTGTTGCAAATCGGAACATCACATACACAACACCTTCACAGAGAACAGCCATTTCTCAATGGTCTGTTGCTGCTGTGAATCCCCACTGAATTTTTACTTCCACAGAACAGGTCTATGATGTATTCTGTTCTAGTTCTGCTCCGCTTCTCTTATTGGCTTCCATGTCTGCAGGCTGCTGCTCTTTTGCCAAGATAAAATACCAAATGCTGCGCTCTGTGTTGGGAACCCTGGGAACTCTCATATGATTGGCTCAGGAACCAGGAAGTAAACACGGGCTACACTCTGAACCAAAGTAGTTTGGACCGAACCTCTAGGTTTGAAAGGAGAAAAACGTGACTAAGACGTTGATGGAGAGGACTGATTGTTTATAGGGAATGTTACTAATATCCTGGGTAAGAAATGAGAATAATTTAGGTTGATATTACAGTAAATATCTTAATTATGGCTCCTTTAACGGATGCGTTAGACCCGTCGCTGTGAGCGGCTACAGATTTCTGTCCATACCGGTTCAAATGTAGACCCAAAATGAGTTGTCTGACAGGGCGATCCGAAACACACCAACACTTGCATTAAATAAATGGATTATGCTTATTCTGCATAACTCAGTTTTATAAGACACTCTTTGGTTTTTCCTGACCCCGGAAACCAATTAAGAGCAAATTAAGTTTGTAGTGAAGGTTTAACTTCCTAAGAGACATTTGATCAAATTATTTGATGTATGAAAGAATTAAGGAAAATTCACAGTACAATAAAAAGTTGTGGAAATCCATCCCAAGTGACAAGTGAGAATGATTTTGGAAATTTTGCCATAAATGTATTTCTTATTGCTCCTGTAAATTCTCCTGAAATTTCAAACTTGCGTCTCAGGGTGTGTGACACATTGCCACTCAGTTGTGTTTTACCTAAAGGTGTGAATCTCTGGCAACAAAGTAAATTAAAATGCAGTTCCACGTCATTTATTTATAGTTCGGGAATAGTGTTGGTATACTAATTGTGTGATTAACTTTAATAAACCAAGACTGCAAAAATAACTTGTTGAAGGCTGCAAAAGATTTGAGACTGGGGTGGAGGTTCCTCTTCCAGAAGGACAGAGAGAGATACGATGAGATGGTTTAAATCAAAACGTATGGATGTGTTAAAATGGCTGAAGTCCAAACATAAATCTAATAGAGATACTTGGAAAAGGATGTTCACAGACTCTATCTATCCACGCCGATGGAGCTCGAGCTATTTTGTAAAGAAGATTGGAAAAACGTTTGGTCTCTAGATGCATGAAGCTGGTAGAGACATACCCCTAAAGATGCGAAGCTGTATTTGGAGCAAAATATGAGGATGTGCATGAACCCCTTATAGAATGGTGAAATTATTGCTTGGCTTAAAAAAAATACATTCCTGAAAAAACATTTTAGCCGCCGTGGCTGAAGAGCGATGGCTATTTTTAACAGGAAACCACTAGGCCAAGATTAAATTGGTACAAATTGCCGTAATTGCACAAATTAGACAAAGCCCATTTGGTTTCAGTGAGTGAAAACATGTGTGGTGTTTCCACCTTTACCCCACTGTGGATCTGCACGCTGATCTCCCTGCAGCTGGTTGATCTGCTCATATGAGCATGGAATACAAATGTTTCAAAACAATATTCACCTCCCTAATGTTCCTAAACCGCGTGCAAATCTGCACCCAATCCGAGGACCTTCAGGCGGATTTCATCCAATATCGCTGTGAGTCTAAGTAGCCTCTCAGAAAATCTATTCCAGCTGGTGGATCGCAGCCAAAGTGAACAGATCTGAAATTGTTGCCAGAAAACCTTGCATTGCCTTGGAAAAAGGTTAACCTTCAGGTGGTGATTTATAATCTTGGATCAGGCGGTAATGAGCTCATCCTCACCTGTAACTCTGAGAACTGTTCTGTCTGGTTCTAATCAGGATTCTGCCAGCGTAGAAACTCCACATTTCAACACACTGAGAATCTATATATGTTAAAACTGATCAACACCGACGGCTTTTGATTTTTAAAAGGTCTCTAAAATGCTTCCACGTCTTCTGCAATAACATTTCTCCTTTGTTCTTTTACATCTTATTTAAAAAAACATGTGCAGGGAAAAACTCTTAAGGCTTTTAAAAAAACTCTTGTGGCAAATATTCACAGGAGAACGTGCAGCCAGATTAGCTTTAAACATCTGACTTTTAGCAGTTACTTGTAATTTATCGGTGTGTGTTTGGTACGAGAACGAGGACTTTTAAGGGAAAAAACACCGCTTTGATTGAAGGGTTGTCCTGAATACGTCATAAAACCTGCCAGTTGCATAAATTGGCTTTGTTGTTGCTCTTTAAACCGTGTTTTTTTTTAACGACAGTCAATATATTTTTTTATGTATTTTCCTTAGATGATTTAGCTTTATTTATTAGAGGTGTTCAGTCATCCCACTGTCTTCAGGACAAAGCAGACAGCTCTGTAAGGATCATGTTCTTTGATTTCTCCAGTGCATTTAATTCAATTCAATACAATTTTATGTATATAGCTCCAATTCATGAAACATGTCACCTCAAGGCACTTTAAAAAGTCAAATTCAATCAGATTTGTCCAGAGTAGACCAGATTGGTCCAAAAATGTCCTATATAAGGGAACACAGTTGATTGCATCAAAGTCTCTCCAAGCAGCATTCACTCCTGGAGAAGCGTAGAGCCACAGTGAGAGTCGTCTGCATTGTACATGGCTTTGCAGCAATCCCTCATACCGAGCAAGCATGAAGCGACAGCATTTAACACAATTCAGCCTGGTTTGCTTTGTCCGAAACTCCAGAAGACCTCAACAATCACCTGGATCAGAGACTACCTGTCAAACTGACCGCAGTTTGTGAGACTGGGGTTTCTAACCAGGTAGTCAGCAGCCCAGGAGCACCTCAGGGGACTGTACTCTCACCATTCATTTTCACCCCGAATTTTATTCCTCAGATTAATCCTTCTAGATACTAGAAATGTTCTAGTACAAGACAGAAATGATTCAGATGACTCTGCAGTCGTCGGGTGTATCAGAGATGGACAAGAAGCTAAGTCTATGAAGTTGGTGGACCACTTTGTGACATTCTCTGGAAACAATCATCTCATCTTGAATGTGAATAAAACAAAGGAGATGATTGTAGATTTCCGGAGAAACAGGAATGGGTCAAAGACTACTTCCATCATGGGAGAAAAAGAGGTGGACTTTAAGTAGATCCATTTCAGCAGTCGCATCTTCCATAAAACTGTGTTTGTTTTCTGTCTTCCAGTTTTAAATTATTTAAAGCCTCCGCGTCAGGCTCTTCCCAACAACCACCAGCACCATCCTCGCCAGCCCAACACTCGTCTGGAGCGGGAGGAAAACCACAGGAACCTCCTCCCTCAGATCCCACCTGGAAGTACGTAAAGTTCCATAATTCTAACAACTCATGAACCTTTATACCTTCTAAAATACTGTTCAGATGCCAAGGGGAATATTGAGGATATTGCTGGAAAAGCCTTGTAGAGACTTCTTTTATACTCCTAAAACCTTTCATATCCAGCTGAAATGCATGAAGGGTGAGGAATGTTTTATTACATTAGATCCATAACTTCTTGTTTGTTTACGAATGCTTGGGCAAAGGTTTAGAGACCAGCTTTGGGAACGTTTTATCATGTGACTCCCCATCAACATACAAAAATGTTATGGTCTTCTGAAATGACTTCTTGGTTTATTCCTTAGTGCATTGTGGAAAATGCCGGCGAGTTAAAGGACGAAGGGAACGCCAGAGACAGTATTGCCAAAAGGATTTCGGTAAGAACTTCACAAGGGAGAGTTTGGTTAAAGTAGGGTTGTATAGAGCAGTCAGTATCCTACCAGCAGTAAACGGCATTCATAGTGATCTCACTCAAGAGAACGAGGAAAGATTCTCACGAGGGAGTCAGGTAAATAACTCCTGCCAACAGGAACAAACCAAAGATGTTCAAGTTTGACATTGGCACGCTTTCCTGAGCTGCACAAGCATCTGTTTGGTTATGCCTAGTTACACAGAATGAGGCTGCTAAATCTGCTGCTCCTTTAAAGCTATAGCTGGTAATCCTGTTCAGAAACACTTCTTATTATACTGGGTAAAATGGTCCTTCCATCCTGAAAGTAGTCATTATGTATTGAGAAAAAGAAGGTTAAAAAATAGATCTCTGTGGGAGAAAACTCTAAGCTATACTTGCAATTCAGACCAAAAGGCAGGGACCCCCGTCTGTCCATCGAGTTCTGGGGGTATCATCTTATTCAATTCAATTCAATTTTATTTATATAGCGCCAATTCACGGAACATGTCATCTCAAGGCACTTTCCAAAGTCAAATTCAATCAGATTATACAGATTGGTCAGAAAGTTTCCTCTCTAAGGGAACCCAGTTGATTGCATCAAAGTCTTGACAAGCAGCTTTCACTCCTGAAGAAGCGTAGAGCTACAGGGAGAGTCGTCTGCATTGTTGATGGCTTTGCAGCAATCCCTCATTCCGGGCAACCTATAGGTATCTATAGGTTGTCCCACATGCCGATCATTCTGACACGCTCACGTAACGCCAGTGTGCATGCTCGCTCCTTGTTAGCTCCTGCGCACTTCTAGTGTTTATGTATCCAGTTAGCTTAGCGCTTAGCTTAGCTGTTAGCCGTTCATTGTAGCTCCGCTGCTCTCACAGTAGACTTTGAACATGGCTGAGAGTCACATGAAGCGAACCGCGTTAAAGTTTAAAAGAAGAAGAGGAAGGCCTCAGTAGAGAGAAATAAGACCACAGTGGATTTGGGAGATTTTAATCACGTGATTCCCCTGAGGAGTGGAAGAGCAGGGAAGACGTTCTTGATTAAAACAACACCTTAGAGACACAGCTGAACAATATCTTAACAGTTTTAGCAAACACAATCAACAGTGGCGGTTCCTGACAAATTTATCAGGGGGGCAAATGATATGATGAATGCTAAGATGACCCGTTTAAATGGTAAAATACTAATAAAGTCAGACACAATGGCGCCACCAGAGGGTGGCCACGCCGTGCCATGTATTAATGATAAGATGTATTAATGAGGCCCAAAACGTACAAGGTCACTCCGAGTGAAATCCCCCAAAACATGGCGAATGATGCAAGGGTTGAAACAGTCCGTTGTCTTTACCTGCAGGGACGCATGGGAGCCAATCAGGAAGAAGGACTGGGCTGCACGTAATACTGCGGCCTTTATTCACGCTCGAAAAGTTCTCGGTTTGTTATCTGAGTTGCTAAAAGTTCCCTCTGAGCAGATATTAGCTTTATTCAAACGCCTTCCTGATTCTCCACACTGAGATCCGTCTGACTGCTGTCGTCTGTTGTTAAGATACTGACTGTCGTAACTACTCCGCACTATCCCACTATAAACGCCCTGAGCTACTGTTTTCTTCTCTGGTAGTGTTTCGTGGCAGAGTTCTTGGGAAGCTGTACAGGGGCGAGGAGACTCGTTACGACATCCAGATCATCCACACGTACCGGAACCGCTACCGCCTGGAGCACCGGGAGTTCCTGTGGGTGCCGAACCTGTGCGACTGTCCCGGCCTGCAGGTGGGGAAACAGTACATCCTGATGGTGCGCCGCCACATCAACTACGAGCAAACGCTGAACCGCATCCTGCTGGAGGAGGAGAGCTACGTGGTGCCGTATAGACCCAGAGAGGACGAGCTGCTGCGACCGCTGGAGAGGCTCTGCAGAAACAGAGGGCCCGAAGTCTCCACAGAGGAACGGGCCAGACTGTAGTTCACAGGGATGAAGCTCAGACTTTGTGTGATTTGCTTCATATGTGGACTTTAAAATGAGCTCAGCGTGACACGGCATGATTTTCACCTTCATTTGAAATGTGCCGCATTATGAATGCAAGGAACAAACTTCACAGTTATTTAAGAGCTTGGCCAGCAAACCAATTGAAGCACTTTAGGTGGGTACAACCCCCACCTTAAACAAATACCAAAGAGAAGGACAGCGACTGAAAACAGCCTTTTTCTCATTACTGGTTTTTCCACAGCAACCTCTTAGTTTCCATTCTGTGTAGCCTTTGTTACGTTTGGAACATGCTACAATGAATTTTGCAGATTTATTTCCCCAAAGACACATTACAGATGTTTCTGTGTTTGTTTCTTTTTCTTCTTCTTTTTGCTGAAACTTGTGTTCTGCATCTGTAGGTATTAATAGAACTTACAACAGTGAGTTAGCGGCGAATAATGATCAGCCTGGACTTTATATACAGTTTTTTAACATCCCTTCGTGTAGCAGTGAAGTGTCAAATAATGGAAAATTCAGCATTTTAATGGATTCTTTCAACTCTGCACCTAACGCAAACATAACAGCGGTTTGAACGTTAATGAAAGTGTCTGCATGGACCGCTGTGTGAAGCTGGAAATACATCAGCATGGCAGAAATGCACTTTGGTCTTGGCTCCGCTCTCATAGCTGTTAGCTTGCAAACTAATCTCAGTTTCAAAAGGGCCAAAAATGAGGCAGATGACTTCAACTGGTTACTCTAGGCATCAACGATGAAGGAACTCCAAATTCTTCAACTTCATCTCAAATCAACAGCCAGGTGGTTGAAACCTGGAGACACCTGGGCGGTCCGACGTCCGGGTGTCTCAAGCTGCTTTTAAGGACTTCCCAAATCTCTGATCTCACTTCTATCTGTGCTTTCTTCGTCTGTGCTACGTTTAGGTGGATACATTTTATTTTTTCCAGGAACAGTTGTCTGACATCCAGCCAGAATGATGCCAGATGGGTAAACAAAAGTGTGCGGCCAAGGTGAAGCTCTTTATGGACCATTTAACCAAATATAAATTGAGTTTCGTGTATATTTCTGACCCCATGTGGATTAGAGTAAATCCACAATAAAGCAATACTTGTGCGTCTATTTCTTGTTTTGTTTTTAAATCCTCGTTTGTGACATAATGATCTCACCATGGAAGAAAGGAACAGTTCAAATAAATCAGTGGCAGCTGAAACTGGTGCATCTGCATCCATGACTACTGGAAACTTTACTGCATCTTCTAGAAGTAGGATATTTAAAAAAAACTCTGTACTATGTCCTGAAAGTGTCTCAAGAGTAATCCTGAGACGTTCTGCTCAAAATTACCTAAATGGTAAGAAGGTAACCTGTAGAGCTCCCTTGTAAACTTCTTTAAGAAACCAGGGAGTTTTCCTTGTCCAAAAGTCCTTTGTTTTATCAAAGATTTCATTCATTCACAACTAGATCCCCTTTGTTTATAAAACTGTACTTGTGCACATCAGTATTTATCTGCTTTTAAACCAAACTCTCCTCTTTGTGAGAATGCATTTGCCATTGTTTAGCAGTTAATGTTCGGTAGATTGTCCAAAAGACCGATTCACCGCCTGATGAATTGATCTGTTCTGATTCTTATAGTTTAACCAGAATTTCTTTTTCAGCATTTTAAAACTTTTTTTCTTCTTCACTGTGGCCTTAAACGTTTGTTGCATGTACAACAGAGGCGTAGTTTCAGCTCCAAAGCTGCAAATAATCAACCAGAATGTCGTTTAATCGGGTCCAGGTGTGACCTGTTATGAGTGCGCGCCACCTGGAGCTCAGTGTGACCAGTTCTGGTACATTTCTGTTAAAAAAGTCAGACATATTGGGGAAGAAAGAGTATTATTGAAGAGATGAAATATAAGTTTATTTTTTTCTGTTTATCTAAAAATGAGGTATAATGGTTCACAATGTATTTTTTTGTATAAAATAAGTATAAATCTTGACCCATTACCTGTATGTCACTTGTATAATGGGCTTCATAATGTATTCTGATTATTTGTGATGATATTTGATGCTGAATGCTTATCAGTAACATTATTTTCTGTGGCACGTTGAATAAGTTGAGCTTTTTGATGTTTTTACAATATATAAATATTTAATTATACAGTTGTTTTTCCCATTGTGTGGCACTGATTAGCTGCAAATAAGTATAGTTTAAATTGAATTATTCTGAGGGAGTGTGATATTGTGCCTTTTCCACAAATCTGTAACCTCTTGTTGGCTCTCAAACTTGTGCATGAATGTTTCTGCATGAATGAGTCACTAAAACAATAAAAGAAACATTCAGTGCCGATGGAATTTTTTTTTCTTCCAGAAAATCCAATTTGCATTAATCCTCCTCTTTTCAGCATTCCCGTTCCATTTTGGGTTAACTGCCCCATTTCCACCGGCCCGACTTCATTTCGCCCGCCTCTACTCATGCACTCACTCACACCTAAGGAGATTTAGAGATTAATTAATCTAACAGTCATGTTTTTGGACTGTGGGAGGAAGCCGGAGTACCCGGAGAGAACCCACGCATGCACAGGGAGAACATGCAAACTCCATGTAGAAAGACCCAGGGCAAGGGTAGAAATTGAACCCAGGACCTCCTTGCTGCCTGGCAACATTGCTACCCACTGCGCTGTTGCAGTAATTTAAAAAAAATCATTATAAAGATAAACATAAAAAATAATCTAATAATGTTTGTATAATTGTATGTGCAGGATTGTCTTGGATATTTCTAAAGGTAAAATAATCAATCGGGATGAATATCTGGATCACACGTCAGCTTAAACTAATAGTAAAGAAAGGCAGAGCCTCTCTCTGGTTTTGTCTGTGTGGGACAGAAGCAGAGAGGGGTAACTAGACAGTGATCTGCTCCAAAGTTTGGAGTTAAAAGTTGGATTTTTAACCACAGAGAACTTATTTTATAGGTTTGATATGGCATTCAGTGGCTGAGCGGGCAGCTCCCTCCGAAGCCCTCGGTCCCCCGGAGGAGCCAGCAGCTCTTGCTCCTCCCGTACTTGATGGACGGATCAGCAGCCATGAAGACATTTTTGAGCCAAAAGCTCTTTAGAGACAAAACTTAACAGCTTTCAGTGTAAAATGAGAGAAAGCCTTGTTAAAAACCGCAGGTCTGATCCAGCGCGTCTGCGTGCAGAAAGCCGAATTGTCCTTTCTCTTTCCGTTTTTTCTCCCTTCTGCCGTGGTTCATTGTTTGTAAATAGTAAAATTATATTTCGGTTTGACTCACTCGGTTTATAGTCTTTAATATTAATGTCGTTGCTCTTCACTTATTCCTGGACTTCCTTGGAGAAAAACCTCCTAGTTTCTCCTCGTCCCTCGGCCAATCACTGAAAAGCAGGGTGTTGACGTTAAAACTCTGCTCGGGTCCGCTCGGTTTGACCCTGCTCTTAAGCAGCTGAAAAAAACTGTTCTGGTGAAATGCTGGCAAGCGGGCGGAGCCGAGTGAAACCGAGCCGGTGGAAAAGGGGCTTTATTTTGTAGGCCTCCTAATTTAATGTTTTAATGCCTTGGAGCGCCGGACAAATCAGTGCAAATGTTCAATGTAACACCTTTGGGCTACCATGTGACTTCATGCTGGTCTGTAATTGGTTACATAAAGATTCTCCCCGGGCCAATCAACGCTTTTTGTGTCATTCTTCATCCAATCAGATTCATTCATTGTACCTGTGCATCAAAGTCACACCTCTGGCAGCCTAGATGTGACATGAAGCAAACGAAAGAATCAGACAAAAACAAGACAGCTGATTTTCTGAATAGTTTTCAGAACTACAACCTGTAGTGCCTTATTTCCTCTGGTAAAATTAAATAAAGACTTGTTTAAAACTTAAACAGCAATTGTATAGAAACCGTTAAAGGTTTCAAAATGAAAAGTCCAGCTTTCTGTAACTTTAAATGGATTTTCTCACTCCGTTCATATGAAACATCTCATGTTTAAGGTCAAAGCGCGCTGGTCCCAGCCTCATGTTTCAAAGTATTTTTCTCTGAGTCCACGATTAAAAACTAAAAGCCGGGACAGAACGGGAAGAAATGTGCCAAGCAGCATTAAATCTGAGTTATGTGTTAACAAATCGTGAGACAAAGATGACAACAATGATAAGAAAACATTTTATTTACAAAAAGAAAAAATGCTTTGCATCTACGACAGATAAAAGTCCAAATTCAGCTGCAGAAGAAAAGTGTCAAACTGGGCCTGATTCCTGCTCATCAGCGGTAAAAAGTCATTGCAGACATTCGGCTCAGTTTCCCTTCAGGAAAGGAGAAATTGGCTCCATCTACGTTACGAACATCTCTAAGAAGGTGGAGCTGTTCCTGCTTCACACACAAGGTTTACCTCGGCGCGACTATTTCAGGAGGCAACTAACAAAACGCTTTAATCTACCTCTGCAACTCCTTTTTCTATATATATAAAAAATACAGCTTGTTTTTTATTCCTCTCTGTTCATAAAGTTTTTAATTTACATTTGTAAAAATATGTAAACAAGAATTTTTTTTCCCATTCTTGTAGAACGGATCAAATTTAAATATCCACTATAAAGCAATGTTAATGAAAACATGATTTTTTTTTTAAAATCATTTCGAGCATAATTAGCTTCTGTTTAGCTGCCTCTCAGTCGATCAGAGTGAATCTCGTGAGCGTTTAAGAATCAATCGCGTGAGACGCCGCAGACCAGCGATCCAGAACATGTCAGGTTTGATTTAAAGACAAGAGCACATCTTTCTTTGGCCTAAAGTCAAAGATGTCAAACAGCAGCGTCTGCGTTGATAAGGATGCGGGAGTTTTGTTTTATACTGGTAATTCCTGCAAAAAGGGAACTAAATGTAAGTCAAATTTTCTTGAAATGAATGTATTTTTCCTTGATATAAGCATGTAAATAAGACGATTTGCCAATGGAATAAGATTTTTTCACTTAAAATAGGAGCATTTCCTCTCTATTATCTTATTTCAAGTGCAAGACATCTAATTATCTTATTTTAGGGGTAAAAATACTCACTCCATTGGCAAATAGTCTGATTTACCTGGTTAAATCAAGGAAAAATACATTAATTTCAAGACAATTTGACTTATTTTTAGTTCCCTTTTTGTAGCGTAACAGCCACAAGATGCTTGTTCATTCTTGTGGCTGATCATTGTGCATTCAGATTGTACAAAAAAAAAGTAGAAAGTGAAAAGTAAATTGCTATCGGTGACTAAACAACGAGACAAATTGTGATTTATCATGAAAATAATGACTCAGCGTTGGTTGCAGGTCCTGAAACATACAATTAAAAGTAGAGAAGAATGGCTGAGAGTAAAACAAGCATTAAACCATTCCTTAATTAATCAAGGATTAATAATTGATGTCTCAGGAAAGATTAAAGAACCTCAGTGTTGAGACACCATCCTTCAAACCGGAGATTTTAGACTAAAGCATCCTCTTCCTCCAGCGTGACGGGGGTTGTCCGTGTTTTCAGCATTTATTGCAGGTTGCGTTCGAAGCTGCCCATCATCCTGCTATCCTACACAGTTTCCTAACTTACAATTTTTTTTAAATACTTGTTTCTCCTCTCCTTATTTAAAAGCTTATAGACTTCTGAGGACATAAACTGGGATTGCTGCAAGCGTGCAACAGCAAACAGAAGTGCACACGTCTCCAGACTGTTAATGAGCTGGTTGCTGGTAGAGTGAGGGAGTTGATGGTTCAAATACAAAATCATATTTCCCCGCCCTGTTGCACCATATCAACATGGCGATGCAATGGTGGAAATAAAATAAAATAATGAATTTAGGTGTTTTTATATGAGGTAATAAAAATGCTTTTCTGATCTGATAGTTAAAACATATATTTTTACCTTTGTAAACTGTGCGGCGTTAAGCTGTAATGAGTTTCTCTCTTTTTTTGCAGCTTGTGAAAAGGTTTGTTCATACTTTGTGGTAGAGCAGAGGACAAACAAGGCTGTGGAAACATCTTCTAAAGCTTGTGCTGCTCCGCTGAGAGCTTACAGAGAACGTCTAGAGGACTGTATCATGACACTGGCTGTCTAAAAACTGAAAGAAAGAAATACTAGAACATTTCAGCAGTAGAAATATGAAATAATTTCCCATTATTTCAGCTCCTTTACTTTAAAGGCATACTATGCAACATTTTTCAGTTAATTAATGTGTTCCATACCGTTTTGGATGATTAAATGAGTCATTTCAGGTCGAACTAAGGTTTTCTCGGCCGCCCTGGTGGTCTGTGGGGGAAATACCGTACTTGCAATTGCAGGAGCCCTCGGCCCGCACCCACAGGCTCAGAAGTCTCGTGCAAGACCGCGAGAGTCGGTCTTGCTTTACGGCGAGAACTGCTACACGCCCCCAGTGAAAGGCGTGCTCGTTGCTAGCCCAGTGGCGATATTTGTGCAGTTATCATGGCGGAACCAGCGAGAAAACAGAGAAAGCCCATGTTGGAGCAGGCAAGAAAGAGGAAAAGGGCTCTGGACAGAGAGAGGAGTCGTACACGGGTGAACATCGGGCAAGCTTTTTCAGAATGGCGAGAACTAAAAGAAAAAGAAAGACGCAGACCTCGCGTTTCTGCTGATGCGATTGTAAGTAACATTGGAATGGTTTCTCTCTCTCTGTGTGCATGTTCATACTTTCACTGTGTTAGTCATTGTTTTTACTGCCGTTTTTTCCACTTTTTGTTGCGTTCGCCTGTCTGCTAAGCTCAAAACAACCAAAGCGCCTGGCTTGACGGAGAAACCAGAACAGCTGAGAATCTTTATGACAGTGCACTTTTACTTTCGCCCTCTGGGGGGGAGCCTAGCTTGAAAATCCACCCCGGTTGCATAGTATACCTTTAAGTCCCAAAAAACAAAAAAAACAAAAAAAAACACAGTCCACTCCTTTTGATCCCTTTGGCAATTCGTTCTGGGAGCGTTTTCAAACCACAGTCACCTCCCTGATGGTGGCCTGATTCAGGGCCAGTTCTTCTGGCATCAACTCTGCAGCGATGGCCGACGCATCTCGCTCGTTTTCTCACAACTCTGCGAGTCTTTGATCCCAGCGACCTCCAGGGCGCCTCGGGCAGCGCCGACTCGTCCGTCTCCTGGTCCTCGCCCGGGCTTAGTTGGCTCCCTTCAGGCGGGCCCGCCCGCAGACGCCGTCACACGCTGACGCTGACGTGCCGGCTGGACGCGGAGCGACGTTTGATGCGAGAACGCCGCGGCCTGGACTCGTTCTGGCAGCTGCACAGCGGGCCCAGCAGCAGCCAGAGGTAGAGGATCACACAGGCCCAGCAGGACGACATCTTCACCCAGAAGGTGGACCAGCAGCCGTGGGTGAAGGTGGTCTCCAGCACCGCCGACTCGTAGCTGCAAGAGGGCGGCAACATTCAGGAAAAGAACCACAAAAAAAAAAAAAACATCTGGAGGTGCGTCGAAACGACAATAAAACCCAGAAGTTCCGGCTCCTACCTGAACCAGTTAGTGAGGGTCATCATGACGTAGAGCGAGGCCAAGAAGAAGACGAAGTGGAAGAAGAAGTAGCTGTACGCCACCCTCTGGGTCTCATTATGGATAACCTTCTGACAGCCCTTGTTGTCATCATCAACCACAAACTCCTCTTCAGCTGGAAAAAAAAGTTCACATTTTAACACAAAGTTTCAAACAGCAGCAAATTTGATCATTTAATTTGTTATAAATCGGTTCCAAATCTGACCAGATGGCGCAAAAATTTAGTTGAAACAGCTTTTAGGAGTAAAGCCAGATCGGGGGTGGCATCTCACAGTTTGCTTAGTTTTTTTTTTTTTTTTTGACTAAACGTGCATTCGATGTTTACTCATTATCAAATCACACAGAATGCTGTTTCTAAAACATTAAATGAAACAGGACTTGATGAAGTTAGCAGATTGTTAAGAAGAGCAGCTGCACAGGTCGACTGAAGACGGCATCAGAAAGAGAGCAAACGGATTTCATGTGATGATAGAGGCTGCTGCACTGCAATAAGGGAACAAAAAGTAAGAAACATTTGCTTACAATTAGTGTATTTGTCCTTGATTTGAGCAGATAAATAAGATTATCTGCAAATGGAATGAGTATTTGACCCCTAAAAAAGATAATTGGATATACTACACGTGAAGTAAGATGATGGTAACGAGTTGTACATATTTTAAGTGCAAATAATTTTATTCACCTGCTCAAATCAAGAGCAAACACATTCATATGATGAAAATATCACTTCTAGTTTCTTTTTGCAGTGATGATCATTTCTCCTTCTTTTACCTTTGCAGTTTCAGTCCTTTTCTACCTGACTTGTTCCGCTGGGTAAAGGAGCATTCTGCCTCATAACATTTTGCACCAGCCGAACATCAGTTTTTACCAAACCAGGGAGGCATTTAAAACGTTAACAACTTCGAATTTCACGCACTTTTCTAAAATTCAGCCCACAATCAATGAAAATAGGATTTGATGAAAGACATTTACACATTCATATTCAATTAATCAGAATATGCATTTCTGAGAGGCTTGTTTGTTAGATTAAAAGTACCTTTCAAAAAACAACAACGACCTTTAAGTCGGTATTGAACATACTTTTCATTAAGACTCCATTTCTGCATGAAGATTTGAGCTTTTTTATTGCTGTGGTGCAATATTGTAATATTAAATGCTATGTTTTTATAAGCTGGAGGTGGAAAATCATGATAAACAGAAATAAAAGCTTTAAAATAATAGTACCAGGAAAACTGATTTGTGACCATTCTGTAATTAACAGTAAACCACTACTGTGTGCACTGAGGACTAACCCAGGGTGGACAGGACTAACCTGCTTCTTCCTCAGGGCAGCAGAAGCAACAGGTTGCTTTCTGGAACTCGTAGCGATACACTTTGATCATCCAGAATGGACCGAACACCTCAGCCAGATACGAAGCTTCGTTACTGCAAGCAAAGTTTGACGGGACAACATTGATCTCTGGGAAATGCTTTTAACGGAAGCTGGTGGTGCTGCAGACGCACGTCCGCTCTGACCGGCACGCTCCGCACTCACCAAGCAAACAGGACGCAGCAGTACATGATGGCGGCTCCAATGATGGCCACAGCGTTGCCCTCGTTCTTCACTCCATCTTGCCCCACACTGGGGTAACAGACGGTCATGTTCATGCCCTGGTACACCACTGACGCACAAAACAGCACAACACAGCAGGGTTTAGTGAGGAAAAAAGGCTGCTTTTAATACAAGACTTCCTTATTGTTTTTCAAAAACAAATGAGCAGAAAAGTTGCATCACTCCATCAATTATTTCTCCATTTTTTTGTGTGAAATTCCTTCCTTTCTTGTAAAAGGGGCCTGGGCTGTGGTTTCCCTCTCCTACGCGCCCTCCTGACACTCGTAAATATGCCCTGTGTGCTTCCATGTGCACGCCTGCCTGTCTTAAACCTGTGGAGCTGAAACTGTGACGGCTTGCAGAGACATTGAAAAAGAAATTTGGCATTGTAAAAATCAAACATTGAAAAATTAAACATTGAAAAATCAAACATTGAAAAATCAAACATTGAAAAATTAAACATTGAAAAATCACTTGCAATAACATCGAAGAAAAGATGTGACATTGTAAAAATGAGACATTGAAAAGTCAAACATTGTTAGAAAGTAAAAACTTATGACGATATTATCATTTTATGCTGCAGCTTTTATTAAATTAAAGATGTTTTCAGTGTCACTTAAATAATAAAAATATAATTTGAAGCCAAAGTTATTAAGAGCCTCTGTAAAAGGTCCAAAGAGCCACTTTCGGCTCCAGAGCCACAGATTACAGACCCTCGATCTACTTGGTGTCACCGGTTTAGCTCCATGCAACTACAATCATTAGCTGTATAAGCTAATGAAGATAATATTAATGAAAATAATACCCTTTCTTGAGGTCAAGAAAGTGCGGTACTTAATCGGAGCTTTCCATAAGCTCACTGCAGGTAGATGATGAGGAGGACCGGAAAAACGGAGGATCCATGAAGGGGCCTTCAGTTTAGCCCCGCCCTCGACAGCAAAGCAGTGCCAACTTGTAGTGACACTAAAAACATCTTTAATTGAATAAAAGCTGCAGCATAAAATAATATCATCATAAGTTTTTACTTTCTAACAATGTTTGACTTTTCAGTGTCTAATTTTCCAATGACAAATCTCTTTGTCGATGTCATCGCAAGTGATTTTTCAATGTTTAGTTTTTCATTGTTTGATTTTACAATCTAAAAATCTCTTTTAAATCGCTGCAAGCTGTCACCGTTTTAGCTCCATACAAACCTGGCTCACAAACACACCAGCGCTGAAATCCAGGAATCCAGTCGGGTCTCCGGAGGATCACACAGATTCCTCAGAGAAACTTCACGCCAGTATGGTATAAATTTTACCTGGAGTTCTGATTTTCATTCAAGCCTTTGAATGTAAATATGTCGCTTTGACTCCCAGGACAGGAAACTTTCATGATTTATCAGAGAAAATTAGCCTACAGAGATTATAAGAGGAGCAGGAAGAGTCACCGGCAGAGAAAAAATAAAGCCTTGTTGTAGATTTTTAGAAAGGATGTGAATAAAAGCAAAGAAGGGCAACATTAGAAACAGCGTTTAGAGGTGGAACTTTAGACCTTAAAGAGCTCACTTGTAAAGTGAAGATCTGTGTTTTTTTTTTTTTTTTTTGCGTGCCTGATGGTGGCTCAGTGCAGCTTTCACTGTGTGGTTCAGAAAATGTTTTTTTTTAAAGGCCTGGAGCGCACATATTTTTTCAACATGTTGCTACAATACCCTGAACCACCAAGACTCACGCCTACTGTACTTACAGTACCAACATGGCTCAGTGTGCCGGCTGAAATTCAGCAAAAAGGCTCCTGAACATATGATAAACTTCATTAAATTTAAAAAAATACTTTTCATTAACCCCACTGCCAAAGTTTTATTGGACTGGTGTAATATTTTACTTGATATGTTATTTATTTTAATCTTAGATGTTGTGTTTTGTTTTTAGCTGTTAGTGGTAAATAATGATAGTTACACAAAAAAGGGCATTAAGGGTCTGTGTTTAATTAATCTATCTATTTCGTTTTACTTAGTGGATAGATTTCTGGAAATTAACTTTTCA
The DNA here is from genome assembly GCF_011125445.2 of Fundulus heteroclitus. Lineage (NCBI taxonomy): Eukaryota > Metazoa > Chordata > Actinopteri > Cyprinodontiformes > Fundulidae > Fundulus > Fundulus heteroclitus. The sequence goes on from NC_046364.1 coordinate 4,178,992, forward strand.
ATAATAGTCTAATTTAAATATGTATGCATGTTAATTTGTATGTTTGTTTTTATTCATACATTCATGGATTTAGTTTCCTTTTCCTGACATTTGTTCTTCCTTTTAAGTTGCAACAATCTTAACTCACTGTTAAGTTAATTGAAAATTTATTTTATGGTTATTTATTAGTTAATTAATGTTATTACGATAATACCCTGCAGTTAGCATCTAATAGACAAAGTTGAAGCTAAATGTTCTCCTTTGTGAACAATATCTCCATTAAAAATGATTTTATTTATCCAAATAAAACACATTTTACATGTTACATATAATAATATTACCTCTTTTTAGTTGTTATTTAGCAATATAAAAATTGTTTTCACCTAGTTATGTTGATATAAGCTGTTTTTAAAGTTGGCCCAAGCTTTATTTTCCTAAGGAAAAGAAATTGAATGAGCATTTAAATGTAATGTGAGGTAAATTAAGATGTCCATTATTAAGCACAGATTTTTTGTTTAACTTAATGTAATCCTGCAAAAGCCAAACTGTAGGGATGCAGAAATATGGCAAGCAGCAACTTTATCAGCGTTAAAAATTGATTTATTGAGTATGTTTCTCCTCTGATCTATGAGGTCTGAACGGCGTTCATCACTCTGCTCTCCGTCATGACGAGGTGTGTAAGAATGAGTGTAATGACACTGCTGGGATGTTTTCCGCCGCTATTATCCTGTCAGCGGTTTGTCAGAGGAATGCGAAACAAACATCTTTCCATCTGCTCTGCCCTGCGTGTCGCGGCACATCTCAGCCCGGGTTATCCGCGCTGGTGTCTGTGTGTTTGCATGTGATGAAAGTCCGGATAAGACGGGAGGGGGGGGGCTCTAACAAGCTGCTGCACTTATGTCTTCATTATTAAAGAGCTCTTTGTCTTTCCTGGGGCCAACAGGTGAGGCATTAGGGGGAAATGATGGAGGATAATGTGGGTCCTCATGTGTTTGAATACCAGTCCTGGTACGCTTGTTGCAGCAAAAAAAAATGTTTTAACACTGAAAAAAAAACAATTTGACGCGCAGAAATTAGTAAAACTGCTCCTGATTTTTTTCAGAGCAGCATCTCAGCTGCGTTACTGACAACAGCAGATGTACCGACACGACCCAAATGTTGTTGCTTTTCTATGTAAAAGAAAAAAGTTAGCAGATTTTTGTTTGTGATTTTTAAAAACTGAATAGCCAAACTACTAAAAACAGGTCCTAAAATGAGTAATGTCTATAAAATAATGGATTTGATGAGAAAGCAGCAGCTCAGTGTTTCTGTTTTCATCAGTAACTCTCATTAATGGCTCTAAATACATCAGTGCATCCAACTATTTCTCACACGTCTCGTATTTCTTCACGTAAACCTTACCTTTCTCGGTTTTTCAGACTATGTGGAGCTTTTTCTCAGTCATCTGAGATGCTGTGGACCTGTTTCTGTCCCAAAGGCCCCCCAGGACCTTATTATAGGACATGCCATAATAAACTTTTTGCTGTATCTGTGTCATGATTTGGGTTTTTTGGTTTGTTTTGTTTGGACTTTTCCAAATCAGCTCAGTCGTCTTCCAGCCGGCACTCTGCACCTGATCAGCTCCACCTGCTGCCGTTAATTACTGCCAACCTTTCTCACCTGTTCCCCTGTCTACTTACACCTGCCTCAGCCAACTCATCTCGTCTCGCCTCATGTGCACCGCTCACATGTTTCTACCGGTTCCTGTTCGATCAGCCAGCCTAACTCTGTTTCCCTGTCCGTGTTCAGCCCTCACTGTCGTATCCTGCCAATGTCTGCATGCTGCACAGGTCTGCCTGTTTCCCAGTGAATACCAGCTGCTTGCTCTGCCCATTCTGCTGGTTCTTCAGTCCACATCGCCTGTTCTGGTCAGCCGCTGCCTTCTTCTGTCACCCAGACTAACCCCTGGTCAGTCTGGTTCAGCTTGCCTGCCTGCTTCACCTGCCAACAACTCATCTTTTTCAACAAACATTTAATAACGTTAACTCTGTGTCTGGCTGATATCTCTGAACACTACTCATAACAATCTGGACTTTCTAACTGAATATCTGATGGCCTTTGATAGACAACTGAAAATGGGTCTTATCTGTTTTTTTTAGAAGGGCAAAGATCTAAAATATAGGACCTAACAAACATGCAAATGGTTCAAAAATCTACTTTTTTATGTTTATGTCGGTCCCCAGACTTAAATACTGTACAAAAGCTGTGGGGTGATCTGATTTTGTACAGCCCATATATATATATATATATATATATATATATATATATATATATATATATATATATATATATATATATATATATATATATATATATATGTATATATAGATGTATGTATGTATGTATATATATATATTATATGTGTATGTATGTATATATCTATTATATCTACTACTATATGTATATATATATGTGTATGTATATATGTATATGTATATATGTGTATGAACAAAATGCACAGTGCATTTAAAGCGTATAGACAAGAAAGCATATTTGCATTTAAAATCAGGTTTAAGAAAAAGCATGAGCCTTGAATGAATCAATTAGACCTTCACTAAATTGTTAATTATTTAGTTTTTCTTTGGTCGATTGCTGGCCCACAGGTTAAATATTTCACCTAAAAGGTCATGAAGACTCATTTAAACATTAACCTTAACCCCTGACCCTTTTGAGATAATCTACAGACGGTAACGGCACAGAGATGGAGAGGCAAGAGTGAGTCCATATGCTGGGAAGGTATGTTTTTGCCTGACGAGCCAAACAATCAGCTAAAATAAGACGAATTATGTTCGTAATGCCAGAAAATAAACTGTTGATGCAATCCTTTTTTTTTTATGTTCGCAGTTGTTAGAATCATTAATAAAAATGCATCCCAGAAAGGACAGGGTATGTGAAACAGAGCGTTTCTCCTTTAGTTGTCATGAAGAAAAGAAAACGTGAATGTTTGTAACTTTGGACAGAGATGTTGAGTCTCAGCAGGGGAGCGGCAGACGTCTCTGTGCTGCTGCTTAATTTCTGATGCCTTACCTTTCTCTGGCGGACGGCTGGACAGCGCGGAGAACGTGAGGTACATGACGTAACAGCTGATGATGGAGGCCTGGAGGAGCCCAGAGCGAGGCTGCTCTGCAGAGGCAACAAATAAAACACCTTAAATCATGCAGAGACACATTTAACCAATAATAACAGCACAAAAAAAGCTAGCTTAATAGTGCTAATGGTCTGTTTATTTCAAAAAAGTCATCTATTCAGTGAATTAACTCATTGCTGGTCGTAATAAACAATATGCTGATGTCATATGAATCATAAAAAATAAAACATAAGATAATTTTGTCAAATATTTCTTAACAACCTTCAGCCAAAGAGCCCTTTTATCTTGCCTTTTTCTCATGGGATTCCTCATTTGAGCAGAGTTTTACACATGTATGGTAATATTTAGGCCATTTTTTTGTTTCTCTCTTTGATAAGTGGCGACTTCCCGTCCAACAGACAGAAGTTATCCCAGATTTTCTCCTTTTCTTTCCTTCAACAAACCAACTGCAGCCTCTGTTGTCAGACTAAAACGTTCCTGTTTGAGCTCAGTCAGGATTAGCAGCTTTCTTCAAAGCCAGGCCACATTGTTACTGCCTTTAAACAACTTGGGCAAATCCACATCATGATTTCAGGGATTTAATCAGAGCCACACCAGTAGATGCATTTTTTTTTTCTTTTTGCAACACTTCAAACAAACTGTTTCCTTGTTTGGCATCACAGGGAAGTCAGAAAATACTGTATCAGAGCAGATACCAGGACACAAATCTGCTTCAGTCCTCCACATGTGCACCTCCACAGGTCTGGTTCATCTTTAGCTACAATTTCCAGACACCTGCAGGGGTTTTATCTTTTAAAACAACAGAAATATTATTCAGGAAAGAGACGGTGTTTTGTCCGAGAGAGGAACCTGCTTTGGTGTGAAATGTGCAAATCAGCCCCAGAGGAAAAAACCTTGTGAAGGTGGTAAAGGAGGAACAAGCCCCGCGCTGCAGTGGGCGGAGACGCCACTCGGACAGGAAGAAGCCATTACGTCAAAAGCAACATGAAAACAGTTTGTAATTTCACCCTAATTCTTAGTTTTATGTCCTGATTAAACTTAAAGTTACTTGTTTGGCCACAATAACCAACATTTGGAGGAAATTAGGTAAAGTTCATTTGTCAAACTCTGTCACAAAGCACACTACAGAAAACCAGTTAAATATCTATTAAAACTAAGTGCCATAATAGGCCATAAAACAAATTAAACACACAATAAGCTTAAACATTCAACAGAAAGCCTGTTTAAACAAGAAATGTGTTAACTGCTTTTACCAAACGAAGGCAGAGGTAGATTTTTCCAAGACTGTTGCTGCAGGAGGGACTGGTGCAATTAAAAACATGAAATGTCATACATTCTGGATTCATTACAAATCAACTGAAATATCGCAAACCTTTTATTGTTTTAATATCGCTGATTATGGCTTACAGCTGAAGAAAACTCAAAAATCCTATCTCAAAATATTAGAATATTTCCTCAGACAAAGTAAAAAAAATTATAACAGCAAAACAAAATCAAACATTTGAAAATGTCCATTAATGCACTCAGTACTTGGTTGGGAATGCTTTTGCACAGATTACTGCATGAATGCGGCGTGGCATGGAGGCAATCAGCCTGTGGCATTGCTGAGGTGTTATGGATGCCCAGGATGCTTCAATAGCGGCCTTTAGCTCATTTGCATTGTTGGCTCTGGTGTCTTTCAGCTTCTTCTTCACAATAGCCCACAAATTCTCTATGGGGTTCAGGTCAGGGGAATTGGCAGCCAATCAAGGACAGTAATGCCATGATCAGTACACCAGTTACTGTGAGAATCTTATGTCGTCTCTTAACCACTACCATACTTGTGATTTAGTTTACTGAACCAAGCTGAGTGTTTTTCAAGGCTCAGGAAACCCTGCAGTGTTTCCAGTTAATTAGACGATTCAAGTGATTAGTTGAATAGCCTATTAGTATACTTTTTCACGATATATTTTAATATTTTGAGATTTTTGAGTTTTCTTCAGCTGTACGCCATAATCAGCGATATTAAAACAATAAAAAGCTTGCGATATTTCAGTTGATTTGTAATGAATCCAGAATGTATGACATTTCATGTTTTTTAATTGCATTACAGAAAATAAAGAACTTTATCACAATATTCTAATTTTCTGAGACAGTCCTGTATATGACATCATGAAGAAAGAACATTATGTGGACAAACTGACTGCTGAATGAAAACATCAGCCAGGAGGTTAAAGCGTGAACATAAACGAGTCTCCAGGGCAGTGAAGTGAAAGCATGGCACCAAAAAAAGTCAATGTGCAAACTGCTCTGAGACGATGGTGGCTGGAAACCCAAAACCTCTGACCGTAGTCACAAGGTTTAAATTGTAATTTTAACAAATACCCATGAAATGAGTGTAAACGTCTGGATTAAAAGAAAGAACAAAAAAGTGTAATTATTTAAAAACTGTTCATACGTATATAACCTGTTTACTGTTCCTTACTCTCTGTTCTCATGACTTTCTGTTGATTTCAGGTCCCTCTGCCTGAATGGTAAAGTGAGTAAAAAGGCTTTTGGTTGATTTTTCTGCACCTTTTGCACTAAATATGTTCCAGAATGACTACAAATGATGTCTTTGAAGGCTTTAAACTTAATACTCAGGAGATTTGAGCTTAATTTCACTATATGCGCACATTTTTATAGTCTTATGATTATAATGACTCTTATGGGTGTCATGTTTTTGGCTTCCCACAGGCCAAAAACATGACATTTAGGTTAATTGGTCTCTCCAAACTATCCTTAGGTATGAATGTGTGCATAGTTGTTAGCTCTCTGTTTGTTCCCTTCTCTCTCACCCACTGACTGCTGGAGATTGGCACCAGCAACCTTGCCTGGATGAGAATTAAGACAATGAACGGGTCTTTAATTGTCATTGCAACATGTATTCCAAAAAAAGTGGCAATCTGTGGGATTCAAACTTGTGGCTGCAATTAAAATATGTAGCTTAATTGTACATCTTCCGCCTATTGACCAGGACTTTCTGGAAAAAAGAGGATTTTAACCTCAAAGGGATGTTTCTGGTAAAATAAAAGGTTTAAAAAGAAAATTAAATAAATTTAGCAAATAAGTGAATATCTGGTAATCTTACTTGACCTAAAACAGTAAAAGTTGAGTTGGATTTAATGTCATTAAAATAGCTCACGTGTCTTTTTACACGTTATATGTTAAGAAAACGTCTGTTTTATTGCAGGATTTCTGCTTGTGGATGGTTTCCTTTCTCTGATGGACTCACTCTGCTTGACGCACGGCGTGACGGCGATGAAGGACATGAGGCCGCAGAGCCCCAGGTTGACCCACAGCAGGACCTTGTTGAAGTGGCATGCGATGGGGTGTGTGTAGTACTTGTACATGAAGGTGAAGGCCATGGTGGCGATGGTGTAGAAGAAGAGGGTGGCGCACATCACCGCCAGGTACCAGCGCTTGTTCTCTGCTGCTCCGGTCAACCTGAGGGCCAAACGCTTCCTTCATTAGTCTCTATACATACACCACACTTCCCAGAGAGAATATTAAACCTTAAAATAATATTAATTACACATATCATTTGACAGCTGACTTTATTAAACAACAAACCCTCAGATAACATGTTTTCCATAAAGTGGACATTTTTTGAAGAATTTTCCTGCAAATTGCCTCCAGACGAAAATTCCTGAGGGCTTTTTCCAAATATGGAGCGACAAAAATAAAATTATTTCACAAAAACTATTACCCAAAGCTTAAAGTTTTCTAATTTGACAGATAGACCCGGGATCATGAGCGATAACAAGACAAAAGGAAAATATGACCTTTAAAAGAAGTTCACAGAGTGCAGTAAAACTGAAGAGCCAGATAAGTATTTTTCTGCTTAGATTCTATATTTTATAAACAAAAAGCATCATAATGAGAAAGTAATCGAATTCATGCTCCTTAAAACTTTAGCTTTTTTAAACTTCTGTGTATTTTATTATTATTTATTTATTCAAACTTCAATGTATTTTTGTGGAATTTTACCCAACAGATCAACATTAAGAGGAGCATAATTGTAAAGGGGAAGGAAAGTGATACATAGTTTCTAACATTTTTTTTTTTTTTTACAAAATTAATAAATAAGATAAAATAAAACCCGTGGCCTGCAAGTGTCTTCAGACTCCCACCCTTAATCCTATTTAGTACATACAGTCCAGATGTGTTTAGTGCAGATGTTCTGTTTCTGGCTCCAGAGGTTCGTTAGAGAACATTATTGATCAAACTCCATCATGAAGATGGAGGAACCCAGCAGATAAGTCAGGGAAAAGGTTCTGGTCCAGTTTAAAGCAGGTTAAGGTTCTACAGCTACATCCAGAGCTCTGATCCATCCATCATCTGGACCTGGAGAGAGGATGGACCTCCTGCAGAACTACCAGGACATGGACGTCCACCTGGACTGACAGGCTGGACCAGGAGAGCATTGATCAGAGAAGCAGGAGGACCATGGAGGCTCTGGAGGAGCTGCAGAGATCCACAGCTCAGGTGGTGGAAATGCAAAATGCTAAGTGTGGAGGAAAAGTAACCGTGCACATCTCTCTGAGCAAAGCATCCCCACTGAGAAACATGATGGCGGCCGCATCATTTTGTCACCTTCCAGAAGGAAAAGTCCCCCAAACTTAAACCCAGAACTGCAAGAGGATGGTCAGATCAAAGCATGAGTATGTGTTAAAAATGGTCTAGTCAAAGTCAAGATCTAAATCCAGATCTAAAGTTTACGGCAAAAGTTGAAAATTGATCCTTGATAATTCTGTCCATCCAACCTGATTGAGCTTGAGCTGTTTTGTAAAGAGAAATGGGTAAAAACTTCAGTCTCTGGATGCCTCATTCAGCTTTCATGAGCTGTTTCTCTTAATCAAAATTATGTTATTAATGTAAATAGAAATATACTTGAGAAACATACTGTATTGCCCTTCTCTAGGATCAACGTGATAAACAATGACTGGAACTGCAGCTAAAGTCTGGCTGCTTGGAGGAAAAATACGCAGAAATATAAAGGTGGTTTAACAAATTCACACATTTCTGCTTCTCACATTTTTTTATTTATCTCCCAGAATCATAATTTCTGTCACGGGGGAGCCTCTGACTCACCAGTTCTTGTTCCACGTGTGTGCAAAAGCTGTTATGAGGATGAGCTGGATGAGGATGAAGGCAAACCCTCCCACGACTCCAACGTAATGCCAAGCTGAGAGAAATAAAAACCAGAGAAAGAACAACCGCTCAGTTTGTTTCTGGAAGTGATGACAAGAAATAGCGTGTGTTGATCATAAATCAGCTCTGACATCAACCTCATATCACCACCACATTTATTGTTCCCAACAGAAGGAAAAGCACCATGCAAAGATTTATGGTCCTGTGATTAATTCATTTTAGCAGCTGCAGAGAGCAGATCACTGCTGCCCTCTAGGAGCATTTAGGGGGAAGTGCAGCCGATCAGGAAGAAGCTCACCGTGCAGGAAAGACTCGGTGGGGATGAAGAAGGCAGCAGTGCACATCCCAAGCAAGGTGATAAACTTCAAAAACCAGAACCTGAAACAGACACAAAAAAGTTATAGGACTTAAAAAAATACACATTCAGTCACAAAAACCTCAGTGATAGAAACTGCTCTGTGTAATAAAAAAAATATCAGATGGGTTGTGCATATTTTAGCTGCTGTTTGCAAAAATATAAACGTCAGGCACTCACTTTATACTTTTATTAAATTCATGACACAGAAACAAATAGATATCTGTCAAAATCTGAAGAATTCTAGCATCTTGCTTGTATTCAAATATTTAAATAATTAGAGAAACGGAGAGAGACTTACTAAATTAAAGAAGGAATAATCAATGAATTAATCATTAATTAATGCTCAGATTCTCTTGAATAAGTCTCACATGTTTGTGGGATATACGTTACTTGTTTTATTAATTCAGATTATAGTATATTTATATAGTGTCAGTTCATACCAAAGGTACTCTCTGGCCACTTTACAAGACCAACAGGTCCAATTCCTCTTCTACAGAATCACTTTTGGTCCAAATTCAAGCCAAATAAATTCAATTTATTCCAATCCAATCCAATCACGGGGTCAGATTCAGGTCCAATTACAAACAGTCAAGTTTCCTCCTCATTAAAATGCCAGTTTTAAGGTTTAACCTGTCAGGAGATAATAAAATGATCAGGGTTGTTTTACCAGATGTTGGCATTAATTAAATATAACTATAATTGCATTAAAAACACACACTACGGATTGCAAACAGCCACCAGATGATGATGATGATGAAGACAAAGCTGAAATAGATAATATGAACAAATTAGCCAAGCTGGCAGAGGATTTAAGAGCAAAAGCAGCAGCCAGATGCTGCTGGCGAACAAATTTATTAATTAGCTGATCCTCGTTAGTGTGAGCTCTTTTCCAGAAGCTCGACTTTTAGCCTGACTTTTCGGTGAACATGATATTGAGGCAGAAAGACGACAGTTGTTGATCTACATCCATCTGGGATGGGTCATGAGGTCATAACCAAACAATTTAACACCCATCATTCAACTGTCAGAAAGATTATTCCAGCGAAGAACAATTAAAGACATCCGCTGCAAGAAGCTGACATCCCAGCTCACTCAGCCTTTGGTCAGAGCAACGTTTGCAACGGCACAAACCCAGGAGCTCCGCCTCAGGCTCTGCAGGCCTCAATGCTAAATGTTAAAGTTCAGTAAAGGATAATTTGAACAAAAATGGTTTGTTTGGAAAGGTTAATGGGTAAATGATCACAAAGCTGCATCTGAACGAACCACAAGACGCAACACCGTCTTTTGGGGCGTTTAAGACCGAGGTAAAGATGTTTGGTTGCAACGCACCAAAAAGCTGAACCAATCATGGAACACCGCTGACCAAATGTCAAGCCTGTTGCTGATTTAAGCTCGTAGTCACTGAGTGGACCATGAACTGTATTACCAAAGTATTCAAGAGTCACATGTGAGTTCTGTCTGAGCGCTGGGTCGTCAAACTGGGTCATCAGCAGGACAGCCATCCCTCACGCAGCAGCGCATCCACAACAAACGGAGCTAAAACAAAGTAAAATTTTCTTGAAATTAGTGTATTTGTCCTTAATATGAGCAGGTAAATAAGATAATTTGCCAATGGAATGAGTTTTTTTGACCTGTAAAAAAAGATAATTATATATTCTGCACTAAAAATAAAATGGTGGGAATGAGTTGTTCCTGTTTTAAGAGCAAAAAATCTTATTCTATTCTATAATCTTATTCACCTGCTCAAATCAAGGGCAAATACACTAATTTCAAGGAAATTTTACTTATTTTTTGTTCCGTTTTTGCAGTGTAAGAAGTAGAAAGCATCGAGGTGCTGAAATGTCCCAGTCAAAGCCTGACCTCAGCAATACAGAAATGCTTCAGTTGGACCTTAAGGGAGGAAAAGTCACCAAAATGAAGCCATACAGGAATAAAAATTGGGCCAAAATCCATCCAGACCCAAAACATCCCTCAGAGGTTCTCTTCTACGAGTTGAAAAAACCTTTTAGTTCGCTTTTTATACGTGCTGTTTTTAGATGACTTTAGCTGCAACATTTATTAACCAGGGAATGACATATTATTTAAAAACAAAGCGTCACAGCCTCTGCAGCTCCCTGGTCCCTCGCTGACCTGTCCTCACAAGCCACTAAGACCTGCCAAAGACCCTGAAGCCTTCAACGAGGCACCACTAAGACTCTTATTCCAAAGATGAGCAACAATCCAGTCTGTCAAATCTTTATCCCAGCTGCGTCACAGCACTAATCGAGCGCTCTGCAATGGAAAGTGCAACAACAACGAGCTTTAAATAGATGCACAGGCCCGGTCAGGTGAGCTGGGGGGGATCGCCGTCTCCTTAAAGCACGGAGAGAAGCCGTCACATGCTCAGATAGATGACAAAAGGCAAAACGAAGTCATAACATGCAAACGGCACCGACCCGTTGTGTATGAGCGCTCTGAAGTCCTGGCTGGACTTCACGTCGATGAGGAAGATGGCCATCATCAGGTAGAAGCAGGAGGTGCCGAAGCAGACTCTGTAGACGGCCGAGTAGCCCACCAGCATCTCGCAGTGGCCGCCGCCGTGCGCCTGGTCGCACACCACGTTGAAGAAAGGCACCTGGAACATGAACGCAAGTGCAATTAGACACATTTCTGTCCAGATGCCTGATTCAGAGGCTTCAGAGCCTCAGCCCTCCACCCAATGTCTCCCATGTCCTTGGCAAGGACCAGAGGGACACGGTCCATACACAGCCTCCCCCTGAATCCCATTAGTTTTTGTCCCTTAGAGAGAGGCGGGCGAGCTGCCTCTAAAAATAGAGCTTTTCCTGTTAATGATGCAAAGTGTTACAAGCAGACCCAACAGTTTTAACAACAACAACGACATTCTACAAGTTCATGTTATTATGATGTCACTGTTCCTGAAGACAGATTTTATTGCAGTCAAGGCAACAAAAAAACAACTCATCTGGTTTTTAACAGGTTCTAAAATACTGGATGACGATTAATTAAACAAAAGCTGAAATGGAAACACTGCATGTGAAAAACTAAACACACCCCAGGATCTAACAGCCTGCAGAACCAGACATTTGTTTCTGCACAGCTCCTTTAATGTCCTATCTCAGTATTTCCATCAGATTGTTGTCTGGGCTTTGACTAGGCCCTTTTATTTTGCTTTCTAGGCCATTCTGTTTTTTTGCAGCTATTTTAGGGACCATCATGCTGTTGATAACCAGTTCTCAGACGGACCAATCACAGGGGGCCGGCTGTTTTCATGTCATCCTCCTGGACATCGCAGTCCGGCTACGGAGGGAATTTGTTCAGTTTTCTAAAATATTTCCCTCTCGTATATGATGTTCTAAGTCTGTAAAATGACAGACAGCACATTTGGAAATTGCCCCGGATACAAGGCGTTGCTTCATTGTATCTGTAACACTTTATCCACTGTTTTTGCTGTTCTTTTTACCTCTCTCTATGCAGGCGAAGAAGCAAGCTGATAATGTTTTATCATTCTCTCCCTTTGATCTCCTCCTATTTCACATGTTGTCCTTTTTTCTCTTCTACCTTCTTGTTTTGGTGTCCATATAACCTGAAATACTCCCTGCATAAATTACAATGAAGCTATTTACGTGTATAAATCAAGCGGAGCACTATGGCGAAAGCGGTGAGGCTCCACTTGTGAAAGTAAAATCTGTTCGGCTCTTTTTGGCATTAAGACAACAATTCTAATTGTTACATTGCCAGACAGGACACTGTAAAAAGAAAAAAAAAAAAAAAAAAGGAAATGGCCGCGGATCCCTTGTTAGGCTGAGAGGCAGCAGCAGTTTCTACAAGGCAGTGCTCTCAAACTCTGATCCTTGAGGGCTTCCTGCAGCTTTTAGACGCTTCAAGGCAGGGCAAATTTATTTGTATAGCACAATTCAGTGCATAGACAATGCAAAGTGCTTTACATGATTAAAATGCAGGAAAATAGAACAGAATATAAGCAAATAGGAATAAAATGTAGAAACAAAAAAGAAACAGTTGGAGTAAAAAAGTGATTATTTGCATCAGGTGTTTCAGCACACCTGATGCAAATAATCAAACCTGTATGCTTCAGTTCTGCTAAAAGGCAGCTGGTCTTGCTTATTGCGACCAACAATCAATGCATTTGATCAGCATCATCTGGTTTTTGTGAAAACAGTACATATGTGATTAGTTTGCACATGTTTTTTCCTGTTATGCTTAATCTCTACTCAATCTTTTGTGTGTTTTTGGACAGGTGATGATAGACTTAAACAGGTTTAGTGCCTGACAACGCTTGTTTTCGCTCATTAAACTCTCAGGTTGGGGGAAAGGCGTACACCCCTCACACGTGTCATACTCACATTCTCCCTGACGAGCTCGGAGACGGTGCGGGACAACATGAGGCAGGAGACGGCGCAGCTCATGATGTGGAAGAGGGTGTACATGACCCGCGTGCTGGTGGACGATTTGACAGGAGGGCAGAAGGCACAGCAGAGCGAGCAGGGAGCCGGTCCACAGCAGCAGCAGATCTGGGGAGGAGAAGTCACGTCTTGGTTTTCTTTTTTGGTTCTGATTTCAAACTTCAACCAGCAGATGATTCATAAATCAGATGCTTCAGGTTATCAGAGCCAGCGAGAGGAATCTCTGTTTTGTCTTCGTTAGACTTTAGAGCGAAACAGTTCAACGATGTTGTTTCAGGGTTATCGTTGCAGACAGAAGCATAAAACTATAACTTCATGTCATCTGCCTGGGAATAGCAAAATATTCTGAGAAGGGGAAAGTTAGAGCATAAAGTTACGCGATAAAATTACACATAAAATGTTCACATATTGACGTCTATGCCTTCAAAACAAAGTGCATATAAACACCAAAACTTAACCTTTTGTTGCTCAGTAAATCTAAATATTAAGAAAAAATTCACAACACTGTTCCCTTGAAAAGATGATTTTATCCTTTCTGGCTCCCATAGATTCAATGAGGCACTTCTTGTAGTCTTTAAAATCAAATTTAGCCGACTCTAAGGTGTGCGAGGGTTCGCTAAGATGAGCGAGTGGTGTATGCGGTTCAGTGCAGTGAGGAATGTTCTGATCTTTATATTGGAGAAACCAAACAACCTCTCCACAGACGCATGGCTCAACACAGGAGAGCTACCTCCTCAGGACAAGACTCTGCTGTCCACCTACACCTAAAGGACAAAGGACACTCTTTGAGGACCAAAATGTTCACATTTTGGACAAATAAGACAGATGGTTTGAAAGGGGTGTGAAGGAAGTTTTTTACTTTTTTTGGGATGTTTGAGGAGTTTTATTGCATGTCCAACCCATTGTAGCACAGCCCACAGCAGCTGAATAGGATTAAAACATCCATCTGTCGCCTTCTGCTTATCTGAGATCAGGTCTCAGGGACAAACGGGTCCAGGAGAGAAACCCAGACGTTCCTCTCCCCAGCGACATCCTTCAGCTGATTCTGGAGAAACCAAGACGCTCCCAGGCCAGACAGGACTCCCTTCAGGGAGTTCTGGGTCTGCCCCAGGATCTCCTTCCTCTCTCTGGAAACCCTCAAAAGGGAGGAGCCCAGGGGGCATCCTGGTTGGATGCCCAAACCACCTGAATTGGCTCCTTTCGATGCAGAGAATCAGTGGCTCTACTCTGAGTTCCCCCAGAGACCCTCGCCTTATCTCCAAGGCCGAGCCCGGTCACCCTCTGAAGCTCATTTTGACTTATATCCAGAATCTGGTGGCATCAAAGATCCAAGGCCTCTTTGAAGACACCATGGATGCACAGTCAGTACCGTCTGTTGTCTGAGTAACAGCTGATTATCCCCAGCCGGCTGAACCTGGCTTGCTCTGAGCTCCTCCAGGAAAGAATCTGAATGGATTTCAGATTCTCCAAAAAGTGACGGTGTTCCTCATCAACGGACAGAGCGGGTGGTTCCCCTCCTCTGCCCTGAGCCGAGAGCCGAGCAGACCGGACCAAGAGCCGCCGGCTCTTTATTCTTAGCTGAGGATAAAACTATATTTAAATATAGTTTATTTCATTGTTTTCTACCGTGTTTGAGAGCTAACAGCCCATTGAGGCTTGATGGTACATTTGCATTGAGTTGTGCTTTTCATTACATAACTGGCCTTTGGCCTGGTACCAAGTTCACTCAGGATCCACCTTGGGCTCAAGCATGGTCTTTTGGTTTTGTTTTGGACTTTCTGTGCCTCACTCTTTGTCCGATAACAAAGACCAACCAGGTTCTGATCAGGGAGGCCATTTTTCCCGATTACACACCTCCAGGTACCACATTCACCGCTTGTTTGCTCCCGGCACGTTTCTCATTTTGCCCCAGATATCCTTATAAAAGAGATTAGTCATCTCAATGGATTTCTTTCCTGGGGAATAAAGGTTAAATGAAATAAATAAGCGTTTGTTGCCCACATGGGCATTGAAGTACCCCAGAAGCACCACTAAATCCCCAGAGAGGACCCGATCTAGGGACTCCAAGATGGCCGGATAATCTGAAATGCTGAACCTTCTCTCGTGCTACTTGAAGTCGCAAAGAGGCAACCATCTCCCCTACTGGCAAAAACCATAAACTCCACTTATAGACGATTTTGGCTGACTTCAGATTATTCTGAGACCTCTTAGATCCTTCAGCATGCTCATAAACTACCACAATGTTCCATGAAGGTTTCTGATCGCTCTTTGGATCTCCCCTTGAGGTTCTTTCTCATTTCAGCCGCCAGAAGCGCCACATTAAATGTCTCACGGGATTAAACAGGACAAACCTTCCAAAAAACATGCTGGATGATAACGGTCTGCACATAATGTGTGTAATTTCATTAATTCAATTCAATTTTATTTATATAGCGCCAATTCACGGTACAGACTCCATCAGATCCTCCAGGTTGGTCAGAAAGTTTCCTCTCTAAGGAAACCCAGCAGGTTGCATCAAGTCTCTCCAAGCAGCATTCACTCCTCCTGAAAGAGCGTAGAGCCAC
Organism: Fundulus heteroclitus; assembly: GCF_011125445.2. Taxonomy (NCBI): domain Eukaryota; kingdom Metazoa; phylum Chordata; class Actinopteri; order Cyprinodontiformes; family Fundulidae; genus Fundulus; species Fundulus heteroclitus. The sequence continues at coordinate 4,194,613 of NC_046364.1, forward strand.
AGTGGACAGTCGTCTGCATTGTTGATGGCTTTGCAGCAATCCCTCATACTGAGCATGCATGAAGCGACAGTGGAGAGGAAAACTCCCCTTTAACAGGGAGGAGAACCTCCAGCAGAATCAGAACCAGGCTCAGTGTGAACGCTCATCTGCCTCCACCCACTGGGGCTTAGAGAAGACAGAGCAGAGACACAGAAAGCACAGAAGCTCACATTGACCCAGGAGTACTTTCTATGTTAGATGGTAATAGAGGATGATCTGCCTCCCCTGATGATGTCACAACTAACAGAACGCCAAACCAGGTGTACCTTCTATGTTACATTTAACAGAATTTTTTTAACAGGTAATTTATTTCAGTTTAGATAATTTATCTATATAACTAGAATGTTTTATCATGGTTACATTTTATTTAATTATCTAGATGTCGAAGTATGATCAAAAGCACACAGACTTTAATTGGGTGTCCTACTTTTTAATTATCAGGCTAAGCATTAATGGATCAGGAATCAGTCCTAGTGGAACAACTGGGGCAGTGTTTGTTTTAGATCATTCAAAGTTACCCCAAAAGAGAAAGAAAGAAGAAACATTCATGGAAACTACAGATGATCCCCTCTTCACCATAAAAAAATCCTCCTTAAGTGTTTTAATTGTTGCTGATTCTGAGCTTTCAAATGAAGAGAATAGTTTCAGTTCAGGACCTGATTTGTTCGGCATTTGCAGGTTTTTAAGGGTTAAACACAGATTCCCGGCATTAAAGAGGTCAACCAGTCTCAAGTTGGGTTCTTTAGTATCAAATAACCTACATTACAGTACTTGGCAGACACACAGCCGGTGACAGATTAATCTAATGAAACCAGCAACGTTCGGATTCTGATGGAGACCTGGACGCAGGCCCATCCCTGCTGATCCTGCACTAAATCTTAGGAGGCGTGCACATCTGTCCCATGCCTCAGCAAACTCTGGAGTCCGGAGCTCAGTCTGGTTTACCAGGGTACCAACATGACAAGTGGGACAGGCATAAACTACCCCATCTATCAAATTATGCCTTTTTCTGCCCCTAATAATCCAGATTTACAACATAGATTGTATTTGTGAATGGATTTAATGTTGTCAGTTAATGGAGACATTTTAATCATTTGACACAAATCCATAAACAGTAAAACGTCTGAAATGTTTTCTTCCTCCTTTTTCTCTTCCTCTTCCCCCCGTGGTTTTTATCCATCTTTTCTTCTTCCTCCGTCATAGCAAATATATCAGGCATAACTATGGCACCTAAAGCACAATTCTGCTCACCATGAAGCTGGACATGACACTATTTAATAACTTTAATGTATTTTAATAGAAATCGTTGTTGCGCAACATAAAAATCTGAATCTGCTCAGATTATTTTTGTTAAAAAGTGTTTTTGTGTTTCAACCCGTTGCTTGAATGTGAGACTTTACACTTAATTTTAATCACACCTGTATCTCACAAGAAGCACAGCTTGGTTTGAGTTGATTGGTGACTTGTTCTATTGGACATCGGTTCTGTCCTGATCCCCAGATGTTTGGATTTTTGTTTGCCTTCTCACCAATGGTTTATTCTATTGTTCTGCTCTGGATTCTGTTTACCTGCCATATTCTCCGTAACTCTCCCGTTTGACCGTTTGCATGTTCTGACAGTTGTTCCACCCATCACTGTTCCTTTAAGTTTCTTTTCTTCTTTATCATACAAACTTCACACACTGAGCTCTTGGTCGCCATTTCTGATTTCAGAAGCTAAAAGAGGACAAACTTGTCAGCCATACGCTTTTCCCTTATCTGTCTCCTATCTGAAGATGTGCTGTCAGTGGAGGAGGAGTATAAAACAAGCAAAGACGACCGTAGATCATTCTATTAGCTGTTTTCTGTTGAAATGGGGGACCACCCGTACTCTTTGCCCAGCAAGAGGGAAGAGAAAGTAACCAAGAAAAGACAAAGAAGTAATAACCGGGACAAAATTAGAGTCTATATCAGCACAGCTATTATTACCAGGTGGAGATAATTGATGAGGAACCAAGGATTTAAAATGGACGCAGAGGTTGCAGCTTTCTGCTGGACAGGTACGTTAATTCCATATAACAGTGAAGCTTATTTTTGGTGTTGTGTTAGAAACAGGACAGCGTAGCCCAGCAGCTACTCTGTCTTCCCAACAGAGACGGCTCGTTTGTTTGTCTCCTTCTCACGTAGTACTTGTGTACGTGAAGGAGCAGAGTGACATCAGCTGGCTGGTTCATGGCGTCTATAGCGGAGCTGCTTAATAGTCTTTATAGTCTTGATAGTCGCTTAGTTTAGAGCCCAAACAAGCGACTGCATGTTCAGAAACGAGCCCAAAAAAAAAAACACGACTTGTGGAATTTACAAGCAGCTTTAGAAAAAACAAGCCCAAAAGCGCTTATAAGAAACAGAAAAAACGCTTATACGTGGAGGACATCTTCACATATTTATGACCAGTGTTGGGAGTAACGCATTACAAAAGTAATGCATTACAGTAATGTATTACTTTTTGATGTAACGCAGTAGTGTAAGGCATTACTGATACATTTTCTGTAATATTTTACTCGGTACATGTTCAGCAAAGCTTGCATTACAACACCTTTTAAAAAAAAAAAAAAAATCGAAAACTGCGAGACCGCGAGACATTTACGAAGGAGGATTAGGGCGGGATTTACAGGAGTGACGCAAGACATGATTTCTGCGTAGTGCTCGCGCTTGCTAGTGGAAAAGCTAACGAAGATGGCAGAAGACGACTGTACATTCGTCAGATGGACGTATGCGCATTACTTCGAGTTTGTCAGAGATAAGGACAAGAAGAACGTAATAGTCAAATGCAACCTTTGTGTAAAACCGAAAGAACTGTCGACGTCGCGAAATAGTACTAGCAATTTAAAAAAACATCTCGAACGGTGCCATGCGACCACTACACTTTCTGAGAAGAGAAAAATAGCGGAGGATGAGAGAGATAAGCCAAAGCAGCAGAAATTAAATTTCTCTCGGCCTGCCATCATACCTCTTGAACCTCGAGAAGTCAGAAGACTTGTGGCAGAGTATGTCGTCGAAGACATGTTACCATTGTCTACGGTGGAATCTCCTGCTTTCAAGAAGTTAGTTAGCAAGATCCCTGTGACCACCAACGACAAGGTAAGCTATTGTTTCCATGATGAATAGCTAGAATTGTATCTAGTTCATTAAGATTCTAGGTCACTGGGTAAAAATGTATAGTCAAAATATTATAGCCATCAACTTAGGAATTGTTTCTGCCACAGAATGAAAAATAAAAATGGTATTGCGACTTTTTATCTCACAATTCTTTTTTTCCCCTCACAATGGCGAGTTTACATCTCGCAATTCTGACTTTATTTCTCAGAATTGCGAGATGTAAAGTAAGAATTGCGAGATATTAATTCGCAATTGCGTGTTATAAGTCAGAATTGCAAGATATAAAGTCAGAATTGATAGATATAAAGTCGCAATTGCGTGAGATAAAAAGTCGCAATAATTATTTTCTTTTTTTTATTCAGTGGAGGAAACAAGCTTCCATAATCAACAGACCTAAACTGAAAAAAAAAGATTCATGATTGAATTTACAAAATGTTTTAAAGTGGTTGCAGTCATTTTGTTTCAAATCCATTTGAAATATAACCATGTTGAAAGTCATCTAAACGTGTTTATTTAAATTTAGAGAAAATAAATTGATTGCAACCACTTACCTTAAAAAAAACACAGTTTATGAATCATTGATATATTCAATGTATATACAGCAGCATAATATGAATGTATGTACTTGTGTTTATATTAATGTATAAACAGACGATTTGCAAACGTGTGATTATGAATAGCATGATCATGATCTGGAGTTTTAATATATATTTTAATAATATATGTGTATTTTAATTATTTTTCAGCATGTACTGCCATGCAGAACAACATTTGCCAAAGAACTGGATAGGACCTATACTGTCATGGAAAAAGAGCTGAAGAAAACAATTGATGAGCAGCAGTACGTGTCAACAACTGCAGACATATGGACTGCCAACAACAGGAGTTTTTTGGGGGTGACGGTCCATTGGATCGATTCAGAGACGTTGCAACGGAAGAAGGCTGCGATCGCTTGTCGTAGGTTCAGAGGTAGACACACTTATGACGCTATTGCATCTGAACTTGAGGATATTTTTTCCCAGTATGGATTAACTACTGAAAAAGTGACTGCATGTGTGACAGACAATGGCAGCAACTTTGTTAAAGCTTTTAAGGAATACCAACAAGTCGAAACTGAGGATGATGAAGAAGAGGAGGTGGAGGAAGATGATGATGGGAAAGTGGCCTTCACTGACCTCCACACCATTCTCACTGAAGGAGACAATGAGAATGCACAGCAAGGACTGTGTGTGCTGCCTGCACATCATAAATGTGCAGCTCACACACTCAACCTCATTGCCAACAATGAGGTTCATAAATGGTTGGTATCAAACCCAGAATCCAGGACTGTTTACCGCAGTTCCACAGCTAAGTGTTCAGCACTATGGACCAAAGTTAGCCGGTCCACAGTTGCATCTGAATGCCTAGAAGAGATCAGTGAAAGGAAGTTGATTGTGCCCTCAGTAACCCGGTGGAACTCATTTTATGATGCCTATGTTCGGATCATAGAAATGCCACTAACTGACATTAACAATTTATGCACACAGATTCAGATTAAATGTATGAATGACAGGGAATACCAGTTTCTGAAGGAATACTGCTCCATTATGAAGCCTTTCTGTGTTGCACTGGACATCCTACAGGGTGAGGAAACCTGTTTTTATGGGACACTTCAACCAACACTTGAAGTTCTAATGGCCAAAACTTTAGCAATGCAAAATGGCCTTTCACAGATGATCACTGGGTTGCCTGAAATAATTGTGGGAGCAATTAAAACTCGCTTTGCCACAACAATTGACTCCAAGAATGCCCTTCTAGCTGCCGTCTCGCTGCCCAAATTTAAACTTCGCTGGGTAAAAGAGGAAACCAGAAGAGATCACATCAAGCACCTTCTCACCACTGAGTGCCGCACCCTAACAGTTGAAGAGCCTGCCACCCCAATGAGTGATGCTGCTCAACCTGCTGCAGTCACCTCCTGTGAAGATGACTTCTTTTCATTTGATGAAAAGCCCAATGCCATGGCCGATGCACTTATGTCAGTGGAAACAGAGGTAACATTTTATTTAAATTCTGATCCAGTGATAGAAAGCCTGCATCAGTTTCCAAGAATTAAACAAATTGCACTACGCTATAATGCACCAACACCATCCAGTGCACCAGTAGAAAGACTTTTCAGTCTTGGGAGTCTGGTACTCACCCCAAAACGCAACCGTCTTGGTGATGAACGCTTTCAGCGCCTTGTTCTGATGCGCTTCAACAGATCTTTCAGTCAAGTGGGTATAATGGAATAGGCTAGCCCCCACCATACCTTGAATCACGGCTTCAGATTCCCTGTACTTTCATTGTTTAGCGTCACGCTACCTCTGTTTTATTTTAGGCAGGAAACAGAACTTTTTGAATCAAATTTTCCTGTTGGAAATGTCCATTACTGAACTTTTCTTGTGGGCCTTTTTTTCTTGTATAACTTCCTTTTTTTGAGTATGACTATATTTTCTGTTAGGCCCGTAGGCCCAAGCACTTTAATTTAATTTTTGTATTCTCGAAAAATGTCTAGTCCTATAGTTTCATAGATCCAATTGTAAACTGGTCATTGTAGCAAGTGGATTTGTTTTAACCTGCCTCTATTTGGTAGCCTGTTTTGTTTTAGTCTTTTTAGAGGAATAGGCCTAAGGGTCTCTATTTTTGTTCTGTGTTGTCTTACTAAAAAGTTAGGCTATGTTTAGCCTATATGTGCGTTTCTATGGACTGAAAGACTGAGGGTTGGCCCTCCAAGTGCACTTTATACTTCCTGAAAAAGGATAAGGTTTGTTCATCATGTGCACTTTGTTCATGACAGTTGTGTGTTCTGAACCTCTTGAATAAAAAAATAAAAATAAAGAACAAATCTTGTCATGACATTAGAGTTTACATACAATTCTGTTGTGTCTAATATTAATATAGCCAAGCTATTCATGGAAATTACCAGATAATCACTTTACCTCTACCATACTTTTAATAGACTTAGATAATTTGTGATTTTGTATGTCATCCTTTCTTGTCTTGAGACTTCACTTTGCCAATTATATGTTATATTGTTAGTAGCCTGGATAGCCCACAGTCATTTTGGAACATCATATTGCCTTTTACTGGATGTAAAATGCTCTGTTAACATTTACTATGTTACTTACATGTAATTTATTTTTACATTTTGTCATTTTAGAAATGGCTGCCTTGTAGCCACAAAATAACTACCTTGTAGTTATTTTGGTGAAAGTTTTGGTGAAAGTAACTCAAAAGTAATACAGGAGTAATGTGACGCATTACAATTCTGAGGCAGTAATATTGTAATGTAAATAATTACTTCTAAATAACAGTAACAAGTAATCTAATGTATTACAGTTTGGAAGTAACTTGCACATCACTGTTTATGACACTCCGCAGTTTCTGTAGTAGTTATTGCGCACCTAAAGGCGAGGTCATTTGTAATTCATTCAGTGCACCACTAGATGATGCACCAGTGCATAAATCTTATACAGTGTGACTTTAAAGGAGCAATAAGTGATTTTTCATGACTAGGTGGGGCTTGAGCACTGTCTGTGGACCAAAACAAGACGTGTGAGAAGCCACAGCCTTCTCCACCTCCCCTCCAGCTGTAACCCCTTTATGCGCATATTTGCAAAGGATAAATACAAAGCAAAACAGCAGAACATGTCTCGTGAAGATGTAAGCAACTCTGAACTTTATAACGCTGTTACCAAGAGAACGTTTTGAAGCGCTGGACGTGCGCTCAGCCATTTTGCGGCTACGCAGAATGCTCCGGTGCTGGCGCTTTACAGGCAGGGAGGCGCTGAGCCCTGAGTGGCAGCTGTTCACATGTACGTACACGGGCCGGCGGCCGGCCCGGCTTTGTAAACAAGAGACTGGAGAATAACACAGGGAGATGGTGTGTGACGTCATACCATAGTCCATCTTGAAAGATACCTTCAGTTCTTCACAAAATATTTCTATCTAAAATAAGGAAATTTCGCTTATTGCTCCTTTAACATTTTTTTTTTTCAAGATTTTGAACTTACAAAAAGCACAGTGAAAGCTGCACAAGTCCTAAAACTTCTACGAAACCAGTTGATGGACATGTATGGATTAAATGCCCTCTACTTGTGGCGCGCTTTATCAAGTCACAAGGACCTCAAAGCGCTTTACACCACATTCACCACAGCTGCATTGGGGCAGACTGACAGAAGGGCGTCCGTTCAACGCAGCGGGCGAATCAGGTGAAATGTCTTGCCCAAGGACACAAGTCAGAGTGTGGGTTCAAACCAGGAAGCCGCAGCTCCTACAGCTCCTACGTCCTGTCCCACTGTGGCCCAGGTGTCTGTCCTGTGGCCCAGTTTAGGGTTCATAATACAGGATTACTGGTGGCAGAGTGAAGCTGCAGCAGGGAGATTATCTTCCATAAACACACAATGATCACTTAGGTTTAAAAATAGCCAAATTACAGAGTCAGCCACACAGCAACGTACAATAATTATAGCTGATGGACAGATTTATTGGCCCTTTGGAAACATATGCATGCATGCTTATATTATTCAATTCAATTCAATTCAATTCAATTTTATTTATATAGCGCCAAATCATGAAACATGTCATCTCAAGGCACTTTACAAAGTCAAGTTCAATCATATTATACAGATTGGGTCAGATTATACAGATTGGTCAAAAATGTCCTATATAAGGAAACCAGTTGATTGCATCAAAGTCCCGACAAGCAGCATTCACTCCTGGGGAAGCGTAGAGCCACAGGAAGAGTCATCTGCATTGTCCATGGCTTTGCTGCAATCCCTCATACTGAGCAAGCATGAAGCGACAGTGGGAAGAAAAACCACCCATTAACGGGAAGGAAAAACCTCCGGCAGAACCGGGCTCAGTATGAACGGTCATCTGCCTCGACCGACTGGGGGTTACAGAAGACAGAACAGAGACACAACAAGAGAAACAAAAAAGCACAGAAGCACACATTGATCTAGTAATCTGTTCTACATTAGATGGAAGTAGCGGGTTAGCCGTCTTCTCTGGATGATGTCACAGTTAACAGAACACCAGACCAGGTGTACCTACTATGAAGAAAAAGAGAGAGAGCAAAAGTTAAAAGCTGAAATTACGACAGTCATTTCAATGTAATACAATGCAAACTGGAGAACAGTAGACTGAAGAACAGTAGAAATCAGTAGAGTGAGAAAATTAGACCCTGATGTCCTCCAGCAGCCTAGGCCTATCACAGCACAACTATAGAGATAGCTCAGGGTATGAGCCACTCTAACTATAAGCTTTGTCAAAAAGGAAAGTTTTAACATTAGTCTTAAAAATAGATAGGGTGTCTGACTCACGGACCAAAACTGGGAGTTGGTTCCACAGGAGAGGAGCCTGATAGCTAAAGGATCTGCCTCCCATTCTACTTTTAGAGACTCTAGGAACCACCAGCAGACCTGCAGTCTGAGAGCGAAGTGCTCTGTTAGGAACATACGGGGTAATCAGAGCTCTGATATATGATGGAGCTTGATTATGAAGGGCTTTATACGTTAGAAGGAGAATTTTAAATTCTATTCTTGATTTAACAGGAAGCCAATGAAGGGAAGCTAAAACAGGAGAAATATGATCCCTCTTGTTGATTTTCATCAGAACTCTTGCCGCAGCATTTTGAATCAGCTGAAGACTTCGAACTGCATTTTGTGGACTTCCTGATAGTAAAGAATTACAATAGTCCAGCCTTGAAGTAACAAATGCATGGACTAGTTTTTCAGCATCACTCCTGGACAGAATGTTTCTAATTTTGGCGATATTCCGGAGGTGAAAAAAGGAAACTCTGGAAACCTGTTTAATATGGGATTTAAATGACATGTCTTGGTCGAAAACAACACCAAGATTTTTAACTTTATTACCAGAGGCCAAGTTAATGCCATCCAGATTAAGGGATTGATTAAGAACTTTATTTTTGAAGACTCTGGCCCAAAGATTACAACTTCTGTCTTGTCAGAATTTAAATGCAGGAAATTTAAAGTCATCCAGCTTTTGATGTCATCAAGACATGACTGCATTCGAAGTAACTGATTGGATTCATCAGGATTTATGGATAAATATAGCTGAGTGTCATCAGCATAACAGTGGAAATTAATCCCATGCTGTCTGATAATTTTGCCAATCGGAAGCATATATATAGTAAATAGAATTGGTCCAAGGACTGAACCCTGTGGTACTCCACAAGTGACCCTAGAGTTTGAGGAAGATTTATTATTAACATGAACAAACTGGAATCTGTCCGACAGATAAGATTTAAACCAGCCTAATGCTTTTCCCTTAATCCCTACAGTATGCTCAAGTCTTTGTAGGAGAATATTGTGATCAACTGTATCAAATGCAGCACTGAGATCTAACAGGACAAGTATAGACACAAGTCCATTATCTGAGGCCATGAGAATATCATTGGTGACCTTCACCAGAGCTGTTTCAGTGCTATGATGAGCTCTGAAGCCTGACTGAAACTCCTCAAGTAGGTCATTACTTTGTAAATGTTCACATAGTTGATTAGCAACTACTTTCTCAAGAATTTTAGATAAGAAAAGAAGATTAGATATAGGTCTGTAATTTACTAACTCATCTTGATCAAGAGATGGTTTCTTAAGTAAAGGTTTAATAACAGCTACTTTAAAAGCCTGTGGTACATATCCATTTACCAAGGATAGATTAATCATGTCTAAAATAGGACCACTGATCAGAGGGAATACCTCCTTAAACAACTTGGTTGGGATTGGGTCTAACATACAGGTAGAAGGTTTAGATGAAGCTAAAATTTTAGATAGCTCAGAAAGCTCTACTGCTTTTAAACAGTTCAGACACTGCGCAGGTTCTAAGGATTCCTCCAATGCTGCCTCACTTACTGAGGATGAGGTAATCATGTTTGGGAGGATGCCAATTATTTTATTTTTAATGGAATCAATTTTATTTATGAAGAATCCCATAAAATCATTACTGCTAAGAGCTAAGGGAATGGATGGATCAACAGAGCTGTGGCTCTGGGTAAGTTTGGCAACTGTACTGAAGAGAAATCTAGGATTATTCTTATTCTCCTCAATTAATGATGAAAAATATGCTGCTCTAACTCTGCGAAGGGTCTTGTTATACAACAATAGACTGTTCTTCCAGATTAAGTAGGATTCCTCTTGGTGTGTAGAGCGCCATTTTCTCTCCAATTTCCTAACATTGTGCTTCAAGGAACGCAGCTCTGAATTAAACCAAGGAGCCAGCTTCCTGTGAATAATCACCTTCTTTTTCAAGGGAGCTACATTGTCTAATGCAGAACGCAATGACGAAGTCATACCGTTTACAAAGACATCTATTTGTGAATTGGAAGAAACAACATTGCTGCCATCTACAGGGCATTTCTGCAATACGGAGGATATTAAAAAGGGGACAGACTCTTTAAGTTTTGATACAGCATTATCCGATAAAGATCTACTATAATGGAACCCTCTTTTGGGGGTGGAGAACTCAGTTAGATTAAACTCAAATGTTATTAAAAAATGATCAGATAGGACAGGGTTGTGAGGAAATACTGTTAATTCTTCACAATCAATGCCATATGTCAGCACAAGGTCTAAAGTATGGAGCCGAGAGTGTGTCGGTTTATGCACATTTTGAGCAAAACCAATTGAATCTAGGATAGTTTTAAAGGCTACACTAAGGTTATCGCATTCTGTGTCAACATTATAAATTATGTAAATATGAACTCAGAGATTAGATTAGCAATGGTATCAAGGTGTTACTTTATTGTATCTGTTACACTATGTCTGTTGGTTGTGCTGTTCTTTTTACATCTCTCTTTCCAGGTGATGAAGCAGACGGAAGACGTTTTATCATTCTTTCCCTTTTATCTCTTCTTTCTTTCACCTCTTCTCTTTCTTTTTTTTCTCTTCTTGTTCTTCCTTTACTCTCCTACTTTCCCATTGTAGTGTCCTCATAATTTTAAATTCTCCCTGCAGGAATCACAATTAAACTATTTACATGCATAAATCAAGCGGAGCACTATGGCGAAAGCTGATTGCTCCACTTGTGAAAGTAAAATCTGTCGAGCTCTATTTGGCATTAGGATATCAATTCTTTTTGCCACATTGCTAGACAGGACACTGGGAAAAATAAAAAATAAAAAAAAGAGATTAGATTATTTCAGGGTCAACATTATTAGCATTATTAAATCATTGGAGTGTATTTTTGTCGGCTAACTTCCTGCAAGCGTATTTTATAGTTTTTCATCGAGCGTCTGACTTGCCTCTTGGTGAATCTTGGTCCATTTTCCTTTTGCAAATCTTTCAAACTTCTCTCGGTTCTGGCATGGACCTTCATCTTCGGTTCATCCCAGAGATTCCCAGCTGGATTCCCTTTAAGGCTTCGTTCAGGTCAGCCAGTACTGTTCACTGCCATCTTCTGCTGATTTTTCACCAGTGGTCACCTTTGTTTCGGTCGCTACGACACAGAGTTTTTCTGCTGTTTTTAGGTATGTTTTACTTTTCAGATGGTTTTCTTTGAGTTGTGGGCCTTTTCTGTCTCTCTCCAAACATAAAAAGTGTTTCCATGATCTCTATCACTTGTCTTCAATGACCGAAGGACATGCTTTCTCAATATTGTCTGTAGGGAGGATACTTCAGTCAGGATTGAATGTTGCTTTTCTGCAACCTTGGTCTGCAACCTTCCAGTCTGCAGTTAGTTTGAGATTAAAACTCCTTTCTCAGCGGAGTCATTGTTCAGCCAATAAGGCTCTTTGTAATATTTTGCCTCTTGCCTCTGCCAAGCTTGTTCTGGGCTTGATGATAACATTGTTTATGCTTGTCCTGCTTTTTGAGCCTAATTTTTTTGTTTTAGACGTAATGCATTCTCATTTAACTGCTCAACTTCTTACAGAACAGTTACACTATCAGTAAATTATAAATAATTATATATACCCCACAGTTTCTAACTGATTTTACACAACTTTCCAAAGTTTAACCGCATTGTTGCACAAAAGTGAGATTGGGTAATGCTTTCATATCATGTGAATATTAAATATGTCCTATTTGGACAATTTTATTTATGCCAAAAAAATCTAGTAACATCACAAAAGATCTGCAAGAAAAGAAAATGCTCGCTAAAACCTAAATAATTAGTATTCTGATGAAATAAAAATTCTGGTGAGGAATAAATTAGGAAACTCTCTCTTAAAATGGCTGAAATTACACACAGGCGTTTCACATTGGTTTACGAGACGGGCATTGATGCTGTTTTAAGGAGGGTTTGCACTGCCTGAAGCCTCGGGCCTTTAGGCAAGGCAAATTTATTTGTATAGCACAATTCAGTACAGAGACAATGCAAAGAGCTTTAAATGATTAAAATATAAGAAAACAAAACATTTTAGGTGTTCGATGCTCCTGAATGTTGAAGTAAGATTGAACACTGCGGTGAGATCGAAGGAGCTGTCAGACTTTTCCAGGAAGAAGATTGCAGCAGCTGATGTGTTCGGTGAGGAAATCCGTCACTCCGTTGTACCAATGATGGTCTACGATGGAGGCGATTAAAGAAAAAAGTCAAAAATGCGCAGGGCTTTCACCCTGAAAGCAGAACGCAAGATGCTGAAAGAAGTCTAGAAATGTCATCCCTGGATTTCCTCTTACTACTGTTGATGTGTAAGTGCACGACTGCACATAAAGACGGGAACTGCACAAGTTTCACTATAACTGTTCATGGAAGAAACATTTGATGTACAGGATAACTGGAAAGGCCAGATTACATCTAGCCAGAGAGAAGTCAGACAAACAACACTTCAGGGAAAGAAGCTGCCATCAGCTGTGAAGCATGGAGGCGGAAGTGTCATGGGGGGGCAGGGGGGGGGGGGTTGCTCTGCTGCAGATCTGACTATCATTATAGAATCAACCATCTATTTTACTGGGTACCAGAGGAAAATGTGAGACCATCTGTAAAACTTAAACGAGTGGCAGAACTGAACCCTAATGTACCAGCAAGCCCACTGAGAACTGGCTCACAACCAAGGAAATTTAATGGAGTGGATTCAAACCCCAGATCTGGGGTGACTGGAAACAGGATGAACCTCCAACAAACATCTCCAACCTCTCTGTGAGGAGTGGGGAGATGTTTCTCCACACCAAGGATGACACTGGTTCTTACATGAACTCCTTTTAACCACAAGGAGCAACTTTGAGGAGGGTGCCCTAACTTTCTCCTCAGCAAGAAAACATGTTGCTGATATTTTTGTTTTTACTTTACTGACAATAAATCCTTCGCCCCCCCCCCCCCCCCCCCCCCCCCCCCCAATACTGAGATTAGAAATCAACATGTGAAAAGTAATCCTGGCACTACTAAAAACCTACACCTACCAGTTGTGAGTTTTTTCTACTAAAGAAGCGCTTTGGCTCATCCGTTCTTCAGAAACCATCCTGTCAGCATGTTATAGCACAGAACGGGTCCATCCATGACAAACACATCTTTGGTTTTGTTTTTGATTTCTGGACATCCAGCAGCAGCTAATCACTTGAGTGCTTTTCCTGGGTTGTATGCTAAAAGTTAGCAGTTTATTACCAATCAATAAAACCTTGAGATCCGCCCTACACTGTAGTAAGGACGAGTTCACTGTTTCTTTCACCCATCCTCATAGTCAAGTAGCAGAATTTCAGTTCTTTACTCAAAAGTTTTTTTTCAGCATTAATGGTCCGTTTAAAGTGATGCCACAGCATCACAATTTACTTTATTGCAGGACTTTGACTAGGCCTCTCCAAAAAAACTTCATTTGAGAAGTAAACTTGCTTCCAGCCATCGACCAGTGCTTGAACTTAAAGTAACAAACTGATGAGCAGGGATTCTCCTTCAGGATCTTCTGGTAGAGAAAAATATTTGTGGTTCCACCAACAATGGCAGGTTCTCCGCGTCATGAAGCAGAAAGATCGTCCCAGACCATCACACTGTCGCCGCCGTGGTTGACTGCCATGCATGATGTGCTTTGTTTGGAAATGCTGAGTTCGTTTTACACCAGATGTAGCGGGACACACTCTAAAACGTGGAAGTTGTGTGTTTTGTTGGCTCGGAGGTCATCAAGGTGTTTTTTGGCAAATGTGAGATGAGCCTTCATGTTTGGGTTTGGGTCAGCAGTGGTCCTGGCCTTGGAAATTCCTTATGGAGGCTATTTTTGCCCAGACGCTCTTCCTAATTGTTCAATAATGACCTTAGCTGGGGCAAGTGAGTCCTGTAAATGTTTAGCTGTTGGTTTGTGTTCTGCTCTGACCTCCTGGATGATTGTTGATGCATTTTTAGAGTCATTCTCAGTCAGCAACTCCGGGGAAGGTTCACCACTGCTAAATGTTTTCCCCATTTGTGGTTCTCGCTGAGGTTCACTAGAGTCCTGAGCCTTAGAAATGGCTTTGCCACAGCCAACAGAAGCAGGGCTGCCACACAATCCTGCCCAAGAATATAACAACTGAGATAGTCAGAGCAGGGGTTTGAACTGGCAACCCACCGGTTACAGGAGGAACTCCCAGCCCCATAAATACTGAACACAAAGAAAAAAGGTCCCAAAGGCATAGGAAGCCAGAAAAGTTTCTAAAAACTGTCACATTTTTGAAAGCAAATCATTTAAATCGGTGCAAATTAGCCAAACATTAGCAGCTCAGGAGAGGTAAAAGAAAAAGAGAGTTCTCAGGACCTTCACAATCACGCCGTTGCCAAATATACTGGTGGCATTGGTTATGGAGATATTTCTAAAGTTCTTAAAGAGCACAGTTGGACACATAATCCAGAAGTGGTAAGATTTTGAGTCGACAGCGCCTGACTACAACAGGTGGAAACAGGTGTTCCTCGATGAGAAGAAGAGTTGTCCTTAAAAAAAACTGCTAAAATAAGTTTTATTTCATGTATAAGATAAACTCAAACATCCTGACCTCTACGCACGCTCACTGCGTAACGCTCCACTGGCGAAGAAAAGCATGTAGAAACATATTTAAGTTTTGCTGTAGACCTTTTCGACAAGTCAATGAAGAGCTAGAGGAACACAGTCGGGTCAGATAAGACCTCAGATTTGATTCTTTGGGTGCCATTGCCCTCACCGTTTAGAGGAGCAATGGGACTGCATTTCACCCTGATAAACGCCAAGCAAACAGTAAAGATTGGAGGTCAGAATATCATGGTTTGTTGCTGCTTTTTGCACGTGGCAGAGGCAAAACTCATATAAATGAAAAAGAAGATTAATGAAGAAACCACTTGATCAGAATCTGAAGATGAAATGAGGTTCGTCGGTTAAACAAATATCCCAGACAGAGCCGAGGAAACTCATAGAAAAATAAAATACAGCTGTGGCCTGTCCATCACCTGACATGAACTAAAAATATATGGATTTAATTCAAGAAAGTACAAAGTGAAACATTATCAATCAACTTATGCCATTTTAAGAGCAACAAGAAAGTTGAGCTTGGAAAGAAAAGATAAAGAAATGAGCCTAAACTCAAGACCTTTGTACAGTATTTACAGAGCAGAAAATCTCTTTTAACATCGGTAATTTTAAGGTAATGCAGGAAACGAATGTTGCCTGTTTCAAATCTAGTTCAAACTGATGCTTTAACATGTAAATATCAATTTAATTAAAAGAATAAATGTTGAGTTTGTCGTGGTATTTAAAACGAGCACAAATCTCACACGTTTCTACAGTTCTTCAGAAATCCATGTTTTGAACCAACAGAAAATCTATAAAAAGCATAAATCGGGTGTGAAAACTATCCGATAAGTTCTGCCAAACAAAGCAGGAGTAACTATCAGGAGCCACAAACAGGGAACTCATGTAGCAGAACCTTCATATGCTGTCTCTCCTGTTTCCTTTCAAATTCCTGCAGACCTAAAATGTGTTTGAACTGCCTCCAGACATGCAGCTCCATGACATCCCAGTAGAACATGCTGTCCTTTATGTTCTCACACAGCAACACTGCAGCCATACTATATTCTCACTTTTCTATTAATCTTTCACATTAGTTAATTAAGTTTCTAAAAGCATCTTCAACAGAAGGCAGCATAACGACGTTTCTTATGCAACGATCTGTTAGCAAAATTAATCTATACTCTTGTTTAGAATAAAAAAAGTATTATTTTTTTTTCCCTTTTTATTTCGTTTTTTGCTTATATGTCAGTTAATCATACATATTATTTCCTTTCCTTAAAAAATTGTGAGCTGAAAACAACAGATAAAACTTCAGAAGCTATTTTTTTTTTTTTTGACAATCAGTCACGTCAGCCAGTCTGTTTTTGGTAAAAATCAAAAAGAAAAACGCAGATAAGTAACTAAAACTGTCCTTTGCTGTAGTTTCAGTTCAGCTGTTAGACGTGTGAAAGCTCTCCTGCTGCTCTGCCGCTCCCAGCTCTCACCTGATAGGCCACCATGTTGAGGAAGTAGCTGTAGACGCTGGTGCGGCTCATCCCCTGGGAGGCCGACATCGTCCCTCTGAAGTGCTTGTCGTCGACCACCGCGGCTTTACATTTGGCCATGAACTCCCACCCAGCACCGAGCGCTCGTCCCAGAGAGCCCACAAAGAATCCTCACATCCTCAGGGAGGCCAGAGCCAAAAAAGCCCCCTCTGACAGGCCCGTCTGGGAAGTAACAGGTTGTGCTCAGTCGCTCCTTCTGCCGGAGAAACGGTGGCTCCGGTCCAGCTGGGCTCCCCGCAGCCCAGACCCTCAGCCTGAGCCCCGGCCGAGCCGCCTCGCAGGAGAATCACTGGTTTTTCTCACCATGTCCTGCGTGCCTTCGCTCTGCGGCTGTGTTGGCTGCTGCGAGGGAAAAGGGAGAAAGAGGCGAAAGCCCGGTGGCCTCCCTCATCCCTCACCCCCCTCCTCCCTGTCCCGGTCAGATTAGACAGAGGCAGGGGGGGGGGGGGTGGAGGAGGTCGAACCATGTGTCCGTCCCATCTGTCCGTGCTGTCCCTTCCCCCAGCAGGGCACCCACCCCCCGCAGCGCGCCGGACATGGACTGCACCTCCTTCACAGCACGAAACACTGACCTCTGGATGCTGCGCTGACACCTGGCAGGCCGCGGACACACCTGAAGCTGCGTCTCACTGACTGGAACAGAGCAAAACTGCAATCCTAACCGGTTATAACGATTGCATGACGACCCAGAACCCCCGTTATGGAATCAGAGGAGGCACTAATAATAAACAGGCCAGTGCATTTAAGGCCAAAAAAGGCTTAAAAACAGAAAGCCAGGCGCAGATAACAATTAAGCTTCAACCTCACTGGAAAGATAAAGACTTTTATGATAAGTTTGCAGAGACAGTGCATTGAAAAAGTATTCACATCCCTTCGATTTCTTTTACGTTTTGTAACGTTGCAACCACAAACTTGCATTTTTATTTAGATTTCATGCAACCAATCAACACAACTTAGCAGATAATTGCAGATGGAAGGCAAACTAAGCCAAATCTGAAAAGTGTGGAGTGCATTTATGTTTTTTTTCAGGTTGTGTCTCCAGCTGCTCACGCCTGAAGACTGAAAAATCATTTAGTTGTAGTATTGGTTGTATGTTTAGGGTTATTGTCCTTCTGGGTGGTGAACCTCCGCCTCTGAGCTCCTCAATTCTGGAAGAAGATCCATGAAAACCTGAGATGTGCAGAAACTGTTGGCTTCTTTAAATCAGGACCGAAAACATTCTTTGTTCAAACAGTCAGACTCATGAACTGTTTGCATGGTCACTGATAAGCGATTGCGATTGACGATTTGTTCAGGATTTAAATTTGAATTTAAGCTTGGATCTAAATCTGGATTTTAATCTGCACTATAACATGTTTTTGATTTTATAGAAATACTTCCTTTTTATGCTTATTGGATTGTCTTGTGTCTAAATGGTCTTTTTTTGCAGGATTGTCCTGTATTTAGCTCAGTAACTCTGTCAAATATCTCTGTCTTTGCTGAAGAGCAGCAGCCCACAGCATGATGCTGCCACTGCCATGCTTCACACCGCAGAGGGTGAATTCTGGGTGATGTGCAGCGTTAATTGTTGTGTGTTGGAAAATAGTTAATTTTTGTTTCATCTGAACGGAGCAAACAAACCTCTGAGGCGTTCCCAGAGTATTTCTACTCATGTTGAAGTTAAATTACACACATAAATTATATTTTTACT
The DNA here is from genome assembly GCF_011125445.2 of Fundulus heteroclitus. Classification (NCBI taxonomy): domain Eukaryota; kingdom Metazoa; phylum Chordata; class Actinopteri; order Cyprinodontiformes; family Fundulidae; genus Fundulus; species Fundulus heteroclitus. The sequence goes on from NC_046364.1 coordinate 4,212,934, forward strand.
CAGTAGGTGACTTCTGAGGGCTGCTTGTTGAACTGGATTTTATTTATGATAAAAACACGTTGAAGTTTTTGGCTTTGACGTGAAAAATCGTGCAAAAGGTTTTGCTTGGGAACGTAGGTTCACGTGTGCACAGACACCAGAAATTAAATGTTTAAAAAGAGCTTTGAATGTGATGTTCTTGATACTTTTGTAGTGTTTTCAAACGTTGATTGATTCTGTTAATATACTGAATTGAAAAGCTTTGCAGTCTTACAGTTTTACGTAAGAGCGGCGTGGAGCCGAGCTCCATCAGCGGGGAAATGAAATGCTGTCCCAGCAGCTGTAAAAGCGTGATGAGTGCCTGAAGAGAGGGAGCCAGATTAGATTTGGGTTAGTGTGCAGGGCCGAGCAAGCGGGATAATCCCGTCGCTATTCAGCCCTCCGCTCTGTCAGGATGACCTTCGTCGGCCCAGACAAGATTTTGAAAGCTGCAGCCTGTTACTCTCCCTGCGTATACGCTCCATTGCAGCGTTTTTCACCCAGTATAATTCATATTTTCCTCCTCTGAACTCCGGATCTCAGAACTTTTTACCCTTACCCAACAAAACCACCATCTCAGTTGAGAAGCAATTTTCTCCTAAGATCTGAGTTCTTTAACATTTCTTACATTTCTTAGTTATTTTCTAACATTTCTTAGTTATTTTTATTTGCTAACTGAATTAATTTTGTAATTTCTTCCATAATTGAGGATCTCCTAAACTGTCAAGTCCAATTTGTCTAAAAATGTTTTAATCAGGCCTGGGTTTGGCTTGTGAGATTGAGACAAGCTCTCTGTAAAAGTGTAATTTAATCACAGTTAACCCAACAAGGGAGCAATTAATTTATCACATAGTGTGGTTTGAATAACATTTTTTTTTACCTTATTGAATACAATCATCATTTAAAACCACTTTCTGTGTTTAATCAAGTTATCTTTATTCAATATAAGACGTTCTGCGATGATCTGAAACATTTAATAAAAAAGCAAAAACAGGACATATTTAATGGGGCAAACACCCTCATCCATTTTTCAGAGCATTTTATATTTTTGCACAATAATTATAACAGTTTTTTATTTAATATAAAGACAAAATCAAATCCTGAAATACAGTAACCCACTTTGAAAATCAAAGAAAATAATGTTTTTTCTGTATTTTTAGTCCAATATTTAGACTAGAAACATATATCTAATTTGCTGCAGATCTGACCTGTTTTTATTACAAAATTTTAATGAAAGCAGGAAACACAGAGTAACACAGCAACTCATTTTGTGCCCTAAGATTTGCTTTTATGTTTATTGTTTCTCTGTTTGTTCCCAATGACTGGCAGTAATTTTCACACAACAATCTCCAACCATTGAATAATCTGCAGTTTGTTTTTCCCAAAGTTTGACCTGAAGTTGTATGGAAATGATTCTGGTTTTCAGCTCCTAAAACTTGGAGTCAACCTGAAGCTGATCTTCAGTTTAGAGCTCTGGTGACGCTGAATTTAAACCCCGGATGAAACCTTTGCAGTCTACCACGTTTATGTGCAACTTTTTCATACGACCAATGTTTTTAATATAAATCGTATTTCTTAATTGTTTGTAGTAACGTAAGTGTGCTGCTGACCTTCTTGGCCAGGTCTGTCTTGTGGCAGAGAATATAATATCTTAATGGGATTAACCTGGTTAAATCCTGACTGAATAAATCAAAAGAAGAGTCTCGGTCTGTCCACATTCACTTTCTCAGAAGAGCCAAACAAATCGGTGCTTAAATAAGAGGAAAGCGTCAGAGGTTCACGCTCAGCTAAGAAGCTTGGGCTGACAGACCCAGTGAACGCAGACTCTCCCAGAACCTTCGAGCAAATCTGCAGTTGCAGGATTACAGGCCTGAGCCTGGAGGCGACGGAGGAGCAGATGGGAATACAGCAGCCCTGCAGGAGCACTGGGGAACTGAGAAACCTTTAGCATTATTTAAAGTTGCCATATTTGCCAATAAATGTATTTTTCATCAGGTTTTATCACAACATTTTCTCTAATGTATGGAGTAATGAAGGGCCTATCAGGTGCCAAGGACACAAAGTGACCAATAGGAGAGCTGGAAGCAACTCAGATGGATGATTAACATGTTGACGAAAACACAAGCTTTTGAAGAAATGGGAAAAACAAACCTAATCAGAGTATAAATAGAGCTGAAATGAGTCACATAAAATCCTGGAAAAGGTGCAGACTGACCAAACTAAGCCCAGACCCCTAAACAAATCAGAAGAAATATGTGGCGATGACAAACTTAAAACCATGAAAAGAATAGAAAAAATACCTAATAATGCACCGATCTGTGGATGGATGCATGGCTGGCTGGTCAGAGATCAAAAGCATAAAATGAACAAAAACTTGAGATAAACAGGGCAAAAAAACCTAAACAGAAGCAAAAACGACACCCGGACAGTCCGACTACAGTCTTGTGCTACTGAAGTCCAGGTATACGGTTGTTGTGCAGAAGCAGCCAGTTACATATAAATTACATACAGGTGGGGCTGGATGATAATTCAATATCAATATATATATCAATCTATAGATGTATATAGATGATAGAAAAAAGGGTCAATAAAAAGTTCAACAGAATAACAGTTTTCCTTCCTTTTGCATTCTTGTCATGTAGGTTAATATTATAGTCATTTAGATCCTCCCAACCAATCACAAACAGACCCAGGAACCATGCTCCGCCCCCTTCATAGAGTATAGAGAGCACGGGTTCTTTTTAATTTTTTTTTTAAACTTGCAGTTTTGATAAAAAGTTGGTTGAATAAAGGGTTGTGTTTGAATTTATTTTCACAGATGTTGATGACACTGCTGACAAAATGACTTGCTATGTGACCTGTTGTGCTGATTTGGTGCTTCCTTGTAAGGAAACAAACGGTTTTTGCCAATAATAAACCTCGGGTGACTAAGGAGGAGCTACAATTAACAGAAGCTGTTTTTTTTTTTTATAGTCTGGGCCCGGGTCAAATTAAGCCTGCATAAAAAGAGCTTAAAACACTGATCTGACAAAGCAAACAGCAATATCAAAAATTATCTATCTAATTATCTATGAAGTATCTTTGGGACAATATGAAAACAATCCCTGGATATGGGACCAGTAAGTCAAGTCTACATGACACAGGGCTGGATGTGAATAGGATGTATTTATTGCCATTTTTCATGTGTCTGATTTCTCACACGGACACAACAAACTTATGTCAGATATGAAATGTTTTGAGAGAGTTATTCTTAATCACTTAAGAGAACAGGAAGCTTCTTAACATGAGATGACGCCCTACTGTATGTGCTCCACACTATCTATCAACATCTGCAGTTCTGGTCGAATTACGTTTTTTTTATATACTATTCTACCACATATTTTAACAAACAATTAATTGGATTTTAAGCTGCACAATTCTACCATTGTCTGGATTTTAGACTTTAGATTTTAGATCTCTTACATAGCCCCCAATTTGCGAGTGTCAGAGACAAACTGGGAGGGTGAAGGCCCGTCTAACAGGGAGGAAGTTAACACCTTTGTTCGATGACTTAATGTTGGCAAAACACAAGAGTTAATTATTGATTTCATAAATAAAGGAAAATAAACTTTCCCTCCAGTGGTCATCAAAGGTCAAGCTGCTGAAATTGTTGAAACGTACCAATATTTAGTGGTGTACCTTGACTGTAAATTAAAGTGGAAAAAGAACAGTGATGCTGTCGTTAAAAAGGCTCAGACCAGATTGTGTTTTCTTAGGAAGCTGAGTTCTCTTGACATCAGCAGGAGATTCCTGAGTGTGTTTTATCTGGGATTACAGCCGGTGTGTTGGGGCAGGAGCATCATATTTTGTTTTACAATGATGTGGCACTTCTGGTCTATAGCAGAGTCCAGTGTGATTGTTTTTGCCTGTATATGTGTGTTTTTTACATGTCAATGACGACTCAATGTCCCCCTTGGGGATTAATAAAGTAAACTTTAACCTTAAATAGACTCAAAATGAGAAGCCAGATAACCCCAGAGATCTGCTTAACGAGCAAACAAAGGAGGAACCGGAACAACGGTCCTAAATACTTCAACAGCAGGCAGCTGGTCTTCTCTTTTTATTTCTCCCAGATGTTTTCTTCTCTCATCCAAAAGACTTCTTAAAGAGTTTAATGATTGCCTCGTCCTGGGCCAACGTACCCAAAGAACCAAAGATCAGATCTAAACAACCAACATAGTCGCAGAAAAACTCACAAAAAGTGCGTAATACAAAAAAGACAGTAAAGAGGCAACTTTGCTTCCATCCATCCATCCATCCATCCATCCATCCATCCATCCATCCATCCATCTATCCATTATCCATCCATCCATCCATCCATCCATCCATCCATCCATCTATCCATTATCCATCCATCCATCCATCCATCCATCTATCCATTATCCATCCATCTATCCATTATCCATCCATCCATACATCCATCCATCCGTCCATCCATCCGTCCATCCATCCATCCATCCATCCATCCATCCATCCATCCATCCATACATCCATCCGTCCATCCATCCATCCATCTATCCATCTATCCATCCATCCATCCATCTATCCATTATCCATCCATACATACATACATACATACATACATACATACATACATACATACATACATACATACATACATTATCCATCCATCCATCTATCCATTATCCATCCATCCATCCATCCATCCATCCATCCATCCATTGTCTTCCACTTATCTGAGATCGGGTTGCTGGGGCAACAGGTTCAGGAGGGATAGACAGGCCTCCCTCTCTCCAGCATCAACCTCCAGCTCATTCTGGGTGATTCAAGGTGTTCCCAGGCAAGACGAGATTTATAGTCCCTCCAAGGGAGTATATCTGATGCCACCCTTAGGAAGAAGCTAATTTTGGCTCCTTGTATCCAGGATCTCGTTCTTTCGGTTCTGATCCAGACCTCATGACCATAGATGAGAGTCGGGACGTAGACGGACCGTCAAATCAAGAGCTTTGTTTGTTGGCTCTTTCTTCACCACAACAAACTTGGGTAGCGCCATCATTGCTGCAAGCGAAGCCCCAATCCATCTCTCCATCTCTCCATCTCGCCATCTCCAGCTCCATCCCACCATCACTCATGCACAAGACACCAAACTCCCCGGCTGGAGGCAGAGACTGACCCCCGTCCCAGACGTGGCAGTCCACCTTTATCTGGTCGAGGGCCACGGCCCCAGACGTAGAGGAGACTCAATTTTGAGAAAGAAAACGCTCAAAATAAAATAAATTCACCACACAGGAGAAATAAAAAAAAAAGAAAAGCATGAGGTTTGACACAAATTGAGCCCAAAATGGCTTCAAATTACCCAAACGAGACATAAAATGATTACAGCAATAAAAAACTACTGTAAGGAAGGCAAGAGAGAGGTTAGCTGCACTGACCTGAGATCAGAAAGTACCCCCCCCCCCCCAAAATGACACAAAATAGCAGCAAAATTCAGCTATATTGATACAAAATATCTGAAAATGATAAAGTCATGTAGCTTGTGATCAGTGCATCTTTTAGTTTGTTATTCAGCTGGTTCTGAGGTGGTGGTGGCGGGAAATCTGACTTTGCTTTCAGGGCTCTAAACGTCTTTAGCCATCGCCTGCTGTTTATTTTTAACATCGATGGGTTTTAGTAATGCTCCTATTGTCATGTGAAGCAACTAAAAGTCTCCAAACTATAAAACACGAAGCACCTAGAAAGCAAAAAGTAAACCGTCCTTAATTTTCTGTGTTATAGGCATACTGTAAAAAAATAGAATCAGGATGAATAACAGAAGAAGAAATGAACACCTTTTGGATACAAAAGCCGGTGAGGGTAATTGGAGCCCTCGCTTCCAGAAACATCTCCCCTGGCTTCAGAAACAGACGTTGTTTTCCGTAATATCATTTGTTTCCCCTCAGATTATTCCCTGCAGCCTGGGCCGAGGGTGAAGCAGCGAGTCGGAGCAACAAACACATGTTGCTCTGCAGCCCGGCATTCCTGGGGGCCCGCTCGCTCACGGATAATTGCTGCTGCCTTCTGGGAGAGGCCGACGTGCCAGCGAGAACAAACAGAAGCAAATTAGGAGATGCAAATGGCTGCATGAGTGAAAGCGCTCGATCTATGGTTTCAATAGGCTTGCGTAATAATAGCTGGCTGCGGCCCAAGCCTCGTTTGGGAAGAAGGCGGCGTTGTTGACGGGGCGGGGAGGATTATCCATTCATTGTGCATTAAGTCATATTCCTGCAGGTTCCAAACACGAACGTAATCAAAGGTTCTTGTTTTTGTTTACTGTGCTGGTGAGTAAATAGCAGAGAGTAAATAATCCCATCCAGAGGCTAACACAATGAAGCCATTGAGGACAGATTACTTCAGCACATGGCGCTCATATCCTGAGGAATCTGTTCGGACGTGAAACATTTCTCCATCCGCCGCCGAGGCGTTGGGCGGGTTACTCAACACCCTGAAGGTTTTCCACCCACAGCAGGAATCTTTCATTATTTTCTTCAAAGAGGCATCCGAAGATTTTTAGCTTGTAATTATTTCAGTTTTGACAAAAAAAAGAAAAAAGTCAGACTGTAAAAGGTTCAAAGCTTATAGACCCAAAATTCTTCATGAAACGATGAACTTTATCATAATTACACATTCAGACCCTTTAGATTTAAGATGGAAAAGTTTCAAACTGTTTCCTACTCATTTCTTTGTATTTTCCTTCCTATCAGCAAAACTTGCAAGAGATCTTTTTACAAATAGTGTTTATTATTAGTTTTTTTCATAAAGTTCTGCAGGAACTAATTAGTTAATTAATCAATTTTGACCAAATAAAATCTGTTATAATCATACCCCTCACAGACTCACAGATTTATTCACAGATTTGGGATTAAAATGATCTCTTAAATTTAACAACAACTTTATTCCTGGAAGTCATTTGTGTGTTCTGGAGCGACCCAGCCAGAGGCCCGGCTGGATTCTGATAATCTGTGGCGGGAGCTAAAGATTAGGCCGGTACCCAGGAGGCCTTCCAGCCTCATAGACTCATCACCAAATAAAAACTGTCAAAATACCAGTAAAAAAAATGCCAAACACTGTTCAACGTTTAGAAAAAAGTCTGATTGCATTAATGCCAAAAATCTGGCCTTTAACTGTCAGGATGGACATAAATAATCATCATTCCTTTTTTTTTAATGTAAATATAAACAGATATTTTCTAAATTGATACACTGTCTAAATCTTTCAATCATCTTTTGTGTCAGCCTCATTCCTCATTAGAAAAAAAATTCTAGTGAATAATAAATAGTTTTAAATCCAAATCTGCCAGGGGGATGAATAATTTCTAACAAAACTGAAATTATTGAACGAATGATGAAAGCAACCTGTAAAACAAACCATGCAAAACAGAAACCTGGCAGTATTTAAAAAGCTATCTGCACCTTATCGGCACAAGATTTAATGATCTGGCTTAGTCCTAATTTATGGCCTTTAAAAGTGTTGCACGAGAAACATCTGATGATGGATTAATACTAAGATTTGTCTCAAGACCTTTGCCACTCAGGGGATTGGATGCAGAAATATTTATGAACGTCTGAATGTTCCAGCAAGCATCATTGGGGGCTATAATCTAGAAGTAGCTAGAACATAATTTAAGTACAAACCAGCCACCACTAGGTCCTGTAATAATAATAATAATTGAACTTTATTGATCTCACACATAAAGATGGAGGGCTTTACAAGAGAAGGACACAAAACAAATCAAAGTTTACTTAAAGGAGAGCTCAATACAGCAAACACTTCAAACAGCATTATATAAAGAAAAAAAAGGTTAAAATATAGATTTAAATGCCAAATTTCAACAGAAGTTTAATTAATGTACAGACTTATAACAACTTGACAATTAACATTTTTTTCCTATTTGATTTTAATTCGCACTGCTACTGTCTGGGACGCTCCAATCAAAAACACTCAAATACCAAAGTTGTACCAGCTGGAGGCAATAAAATTAATGTTGACTGCAATGAAATTCAGGCAAAGAAGATAGCGACCTAAATGCTAGGCTAAAGATTCTGCAAAACCAGTAATAGCTTGTGTGTTTTATTTAACAGTTTCTGCTTTCCTTTCAGTGAATAATGATTCTTCTGAAGTTCTTCATATATTACATTTAATGGAAACAGAGTTCGGTCAAAAGGAGGCAGATGAAATAAAAAAAATTGTTGTAGCGTTTCTTGCCAAAAAAAAAAGTCAGATCGGCCACATCTGAAGAAGACCTCTATGTGATTGTTTGTTTGTAGATAACAATCTCCAGTCTATATGAAGGGCATTTTTCAAAATCTCTGTTTGTAGATAGGAGGAGCAAACACATGGAAAAAAAAATTTAATTTTGCAAAATATCCAGGTTAATGTGGAAAAGGGTCTCTCATCCTTTGAAGTTACATTCCTCCATATTTTTCTTTCTGATTGCACTAATTTATTAGCCAGTAAATGTTCTTTGCCAGTAGAAATTTCGCAATGATCTAAGCACTCAGTTTGGTTTTCTTATTTTAAGAACCCTTCATCCAAGGGTCACCAGAGTTTCTTAAGCCCTTTTCAAGGCACGGATTTGGACCAGATATCAGTTTTAGTATCAACAACTGGTCTCTGCGACCTTCTCTACAGGAAACCACACACCTCTAAAGCTTCGATTTGATAACGACCGCACCAACTGATCCTGCTATGACCGGTAGATTTCACTACTGGCTCTGTTCAGTTCAGTAACAGGACACTAAACGAGTTTCACGTTCTTCTCTTTGGTGTTAAAGCAAAGTTGAGGGACGACTGGGTGCTTTTAAAGATATCCTTAGACTTCTTCATGGTGGAAAATGTTCTTTCAACCATTTTCTGTATTGCCATTGGTGGGTTGTATATTAGCCAGTGGGTTGGGTGGGGTGGGGGGGGGGGTTACCAGTTCATTAGAAAGACAGAGTCATGGCATGAGAATGACTGGTCATTCCTTGGATCAGTTTAGCTTGATCAATTAAGGGAATATACTTGTAGTTGGACCTTGCCAAAACATACAAGTATGAAATGGCATCTAATAGGCTGATGAAATTTGGGTAGAAAACATGTTTACAACTTAACCCAATAAAAAGGTTTGCAGTGTATTAATAGAAACCAGAAATTAAACAAAAGTTGTACTGGTAAATCCAACGCTTCATTAACCAGCACCACAAGTCACATGACCCAACAGATACAACACGTTCCACACTCACATCTCTAGAGCCCTCAGGCGATTTGCCAATGATTACTGTTGTGTGAATATAGATGTACATATATCCTTTACTGTTTTCTCTTTGCACGTTTTCCTTTTCAGGATAATGTTGGTACCCAGTGAATCTTACACACTATTGTTTCCATCCATCCATTTTCTACCATCCCTCATGGGGTCGTGCGGGGTGCTGGTGCCTATCTCCAGCTGTCAATGGGTCAGAGGCGGGGTTCACCCTAAACAGGTCGCCAGTTCATCAACACAGAGACAAACAGGACAAACAACCATTCTCACACACACTCACACCTAAGGAGAATTTAGAAAGGCCAATTAACCTAACAGTCATGTTTTTGGACTGTTGGAGGAAGCCGGAGTACCCGGAGAAAAACCCATGCATGCACAGGGAGAACATGCAAACTCCATGCAGAAAGACCCAGGGCAAGAGTGCTATGATTTTCCAGCGAGGCTCCCCCCAGAGGGCGAAAGTAAAAGTGCACTGTCATAAAGATGCTCAGCTGTTCTGGTTTCTCCGTCAAGCCAGGCGCTTTGGTTGTTTTGAGCTTAGCAGACAGGCGAACGCAACGAAAAGTGGAAAAAACGGCAGTACGAACAATGACTAACACAGTGAAAGTATGAATATCAGGGTTTCCCGCCTCGCCAAACTTGCGCTACCGCCTCGCCAACATTCAAAAAAAAAAAAAAATAATAATAATAATAATAAAACTCGATATACTTGCATGTTTATTTGACATTAACACGCTGTTCTTTGTTGTTGCTTTCGCGCGTGCATATAGTGAATGGCAGGGCAAAAACACGTGGAGTTCTCGCCGTAAAGCAAGACCGACTCTCGCGATGCACCAGACTTCTGAGCCTGTGACTGCGGGCCGAGGGCTCCTGCAATTGCAAGTGCGGTATTTCCCCCACAGACCACCAGGGCGGCCGAGAAAACCTTTGTTCGACCTGAAATTACTAATTTAATCATCCAAAACGGTATGGAACACATTAATTAACTGAATAATGTTGCATAGTATGCCTTTAACTTTATAACACAATTGGCCAAAATGACAAGAAGTATGGTCAGGGGAGTCAATGTTCAAATCTAAGAACACCGTATCAACTATCAAGCATGTTGGTGGCACCATCATGATGTGGGATTCACTTGGAACGAGCAACCAAAAAATTTTCATTTCATCTTCAAGAAATCTCCAGAAGACCCGAATCAGCACCGACTTTATGTTTGAATTCATGTCCTAATTTGTAAGATTTAGCTCATAACGAATGCTAACCGCAAACATTTATTGTCGTTAAACGGAGGTCTGTGGATGAAGTTTGTGTTTTGACAAAGAAAGTTCTTGGCAAAGATCTTATGTGGAATAATCCCTCGTGATCTCCCGTCGCGCCTTACAGCACATCCCCATTTGAACAAACAACTGATTAGGTTGTAAGGATTGTTGGAACAAAGCACTGAGCAAAGCAGAAAACTGGAAATAGTGGAACTTTTGCATGAAGATGCTCTCTTAAAGCGGTAAAACTGAGCGCTAACCGCCTCACCTGAGCTCGAAACAAGCGTCCGGTCATCCTATTCCTGAGCCCCGGAGCAAAGCAGGTTCCAAACAGTCAAACAGCCATCAGTCATAGAGCAGGATGAAGGGGTTCGAATGACGACAATGACTTCTCAGGGGACCTGATGCCATTTCTCAGGCCCCTCGCCTCCTCGCACATCTCCCGGAGCGCCAGACCTAAAGAGCATTGACGTGGTTCTGAGTCCTGCTCGGTGTAGACAGCTTGAACAGGTTTCCCTTTCCTTTAAGCTCATTAAGATGGCTGGATTGTTAAAGCTCAAGTACCTGAAAGGCCTAAAAAAAATCTGTAGGCAGGAAATCTGTGGTCAGAGAGCAAATAAACCTCTTAAAACAGCCAGGAATAGCACGAGGAGGAACACAAAGTGACTTTTGTAATCCGGACGGTCAGAGGGTCACACAATCCTGTATTTTTGTCGTCGGCAGTTAAACTGAAAACAGGAAAAAGGAAATATATTTGGGGTATTTTTAAAACATATTTATTACTATTTAGATGTGATCAGAAAGAAGGAAGGTAGAGTTTTTGTGGCACCAGTTGCCTTTATTTGAAAAGTGGACCTGCGGCGATGGCTGTAGTTCAACTACTGCTGTTACACACCCAGATACTTTAGTAGGTATTACTGTTCATCAGCTTTTTAACATAAACAGAGTATGAGCCAATCACATCGGAGCACTTCAAAGCATTTATTTAGGCATCTAGATGTGGAGAAGAAGATTTGCTTAAGTGGAAACTAAATATAAGAACAGGTCAAATGTATGGGGACTTACTTTGAGCATTACGTTGTTGTTGGTGGCAGACATTTTAGTCTGAGTATTTTAGAAACTGGGATTTTCACACAAATTTTTATGGAAATATATAATCAGTTTTTGTGTTAATCATGTATTTTTCTTAAAGCAGTAAGAGTTACCCAAGTTTTAAATGACATAGTTAAACTGTGATGGCTGGAGTGCAAAGGGTCGCTAACAGGCAATAAATTCATTCAAACGTCTTGTGGGATACTAGGCAAAGTGGGAGTCACATGAGTTTTTATGGGGTACCCTTCAAGATGGTTTACGGTTTGAAAGCTTTTTATTGTTCTTAATGCTTATCTTAGTAAACTCCTAGAAGATCTGGCAGAAATATATCAAGAAACTAGCGCCCTGTTTCATATTGGAATCTGGATCTGTTTTGCTTGTGAGAACACAGATTAAATGAAATATTGCAGCTCAGCCAGATCTCGATTTCAGCCTGAGCATTCGGATGGCAGGGTTATGGGATTGCCTAAACAACCTGGAAGCCTGAAGAAATCCTGCCTGTTCCTACAGATCAAAGCTGCTGCCGTAATGGTGTGGTTATTGTCTGGGAACATTTTTGGCCATTAGTACTAATTCAGCCCTGTAGAAACACCACAGCCTATCTGTGTATCATGTGCATCCTTTTATGACCACAGACAGTCTATTTGTCTTCTGATGGCTGTTTTCACACCTGGGCAAAATGCTAAATTAATCACACATCCGTTGAACGTGGCACTGTACTCCAATGGCTTCCACAGTCACCAGCTCTCAATCCATTAGAGCAGCTATAAGATATTGTGGGAGAGGAAATTTTCATCAGGCATGGGCAGCCGACAAATCTGCAGCAACTGTGTGATGCTATTTAGATCAATATGAAACAAAATATACAAGAATGTTTCAGACATCCCGTTCCACGGTCTGGTAACAGAAAGTTATGCCTAAAATGTGTTATATAACTGGATTTACCTATTTTATGAGTTTTATTTGTTTGTCGTTTTTTTTTCTATTTACTTTTTAGCCTTTCCGGTACGTTTTTATTCCTGCTACAAAATCCTGCTACAAAATTCCTGTCTACAAAATATTTTATTGACTTGACAAAATAAACTGCTATGTTTAACTTTAGGGATATTTATATCGCATTAATGGAATTATTGTCATCCTTGGTGCGTGTTCATTCATAAATATCGTCACCTAAAAAGCTGCCCCAGTGTCCGTCCACTCCACAAAAATAAGAGCTGCGTTACTTTTACTTTGAAAGTAACGGAAGTGGTAATATCACGTATTTCCGTTTCTCCTCTGCTGGCACAGTTGAGCGTCGCCGCCATACTGTGAGTGGCCTTGCGGAAAGCGTCAATAAGAGCATTTAGCCTCGTCTTTATAGCTTCTTTTCAATCAAGATGCCTCATTCGTGTGCTGCGCTGGATTGTACGAAACGCTGTACGGTCCAAACCAGATCCCTGGGGATCACCTTTCACAGGTGAGGCGGAATAATCTTCGCGTTTGGATGCGTTGACGTCAGGAGCAAAACGGTCTAGTTCCGCCTGTAAATACCAACAGTTTCTAAACATATTTAGACTTTATGGGGAAGTGAGAGCTGTCTTTGAACTGTGTTTAAAATAAAAATAAAGTCATGTGTCCGTTTTAACCAGATAGCACTGAACTAATCTGCTGTCCTGGACGACACTGAACTTAGCATCGCTCTGGTACTGGGACTTATGGCTCTTTCAAGGGAACCGAATCTTCAAGAACCGTTCAGTTCAATCGACTCATTTTTGAAAATGTAAATATTCTTCTTCTTCTTTCCTTTTATTGGCGGATCGCCAACAACTTATAGGTGCATACCGCCACCTACTGTACATGAGTGTGTAGCTCTATGGTTCCACCTACTATATTCTATTTTTTAATTTTGTGTTATGTAAAAATAAAAACAATGCTTTATTAATGACCATATTTTCCTCTCTATCTCCAACTCGCCCTAATATTCCTTTATTACTCCATTTTCTCCCATTTTCCATAATTACTTTCCTCATCCTCTCTCTTTCAATTGCATATTTAATGCATTTCATCAGAACATGATCCACATTTTCTTTTCCTCCATAACCCTCACATATATCATTATTTATCTTCCCTAGTATATACAAAAACTCATTCAGATATGTGTGTGCAGTTCTTAATCTAGTAAAAATGATCTCTTCCCTTCTGCTTCTTTCTCCATGATTTTTAATTATTACAGATTTTTGAATTCTATATAATCTTCTTCCTTTCTCATCTTCATCCCATATTTTTTGCCACATTTCTGTTTCTTTCTTTTTAATTATTGATTTCCCTTCCCCTTTCCCAAATGTAATCTCAACTACATTCTGCTTTCCTAAACCCTTTTTGGCTAGCTTGTCTGCTGTTTCATTTCCTTTAACCCCTTCATGTGCTGGTACCCAACAGAACTGAACATCTATTCCACCTCTAAATAACCTAAACAAACTCTGATATATTTCTAACACAAGGTCTTTCCTATTATTTCCTCCTGAGTGAATACTTTGTATTACAGCTTTTGAATCTGTACAAATTACCACCCTATCCGGTCTAACCTCCTCGACCAATGTACATATTTCGGAGAACAAGGCAATTATCCCTAATAACGTGTGAATTATGGTAATTTGGCGAAGCCTGCCATGTGTGGATACAATGAATTAATCATCTGTTATTAAACAAGATTCATATTTTTTATTTTATTTAAAATGTGCAAAATAGAACCTCAACAATAAAATATGAAGATACAAATATCAAATACCCGTGTAGCATTTTAGTGCCATTCGTAATATAGAAACACAATTTTAAAAAGCAAAATAAGATATTATTCCAGGAACATACACAGGACTAGAAGTAAATGAAAAGAGATAAAAAAAGTATTTTTTTAAAAATTAGTAGAAGTAGGAAGCCGCTGAAAAACAAAACCACATCCTCCATCATTAAATGTAACAAAGCATTGTATTAATGGTAAATAACGCCTGACTAAACGTTGACCAAATAAAGTGCTCGAAAAAGGAATAAAAAGACAACGTCTATCTTTAAGGTTTTATTCAGTTTACCATCTTATTGACATATTTGCTTTGAGAAAGACGACGTGTCTGACTTTATCAGGCGGAGGGCTGGACGATATATAGAGAAAAATTATATTGATAAAGTAGAAATGTTATTGTTATGATCTATCTCAACCCTTTTTTAACCGACTTTTTTTTTTTACCAAAACCACAAGTTTAAAAAAAAAAGAAGAAAAAACAAACGTGTGCTCGCTGAACTCTTTGAAGGGGCGGAGCTTGGTGACACGTTCCTGGCTCAGGGTTTGTGATTGGTTGGAGGAGCTAATGACAAGTACTAACATGATTGGCTAGAATGCAAAAAAGAGGGAAAACTTCTTCTATTGAACTTTTTATTGACACCACAGGTCTATCGATCGATATATATTGTTACTGAATTTTTCTACCTGAGAAAATGTGTCCAGCCTTGGAGAAAATTCTCTCAGAATTGACAGTTTATCTTACACTAACATTTTAAAGTCTACCATCTATATGGATCAAGTCTGGTTATACCATGGTCTGGGTGAATACTCCACTCTGATTGGCTGCAGGGTGTCCGTTAAAAAGTGATTTAGGACACCTATAAAAAAAAGTTATGGTCAAATAGCCTGATTGTTCTAAATTATTGTGCTGGTTCAAACGTTAGCTGGTGACAGTGAGACAGTTGGCCATTCATAAAACATGTCATCTGAAGGCTCTGTCCAAAGTCAGACTCCATCAGATCCTCCAGGTTGGTGAGAAAGTTTCCTCTCTAAGGAAACCCAGCAGGTTGCATCAAGTCTCTCCAAGCAGCATTCACTCCTCCTGAAAGAGCGTAGAGCCACAGTGGACAGTCGTCTGCATTGTTGATGGCTTTGCAGCAATCCCTCATACTGAGCATGCATGAGGCGACAGTGGAGAGGAAAACTCCCCTTTAACAGGGAGGAGAACCTCCAGAAGAACCAGAACCAGGCTCAGTGTGAACGCTCATCTGCCTCCACCCACTGGGGCTTAGAGAAGAAATAGTTATTTCAGCTACTTCTTATAAAAAACATTAAAGTATTAATAATTGGTTTAATATTTATTGCTTTTCTAAGTGCCCATGGTATAAGCGGGATAATTCCCTTTGAGGTTTCCATTATCAGAAATTAATGGACGCCTTTGCGTTTTCCATTAATTTCTGATAATGGAAACCTCGTTGGGCATTATGCCTTAAATAGCATTGGCCCACATTAATGGTTATAGAAAACATCAGTTTTGATTTCTAAAGCATTTATTCCACTTGTGAAAACTCAAATAAGAGGGATTTCTAAGAACTAACTAGTGGTCTTTACCACCTTAAACGGGGTTCTGCTTGAAAACGGTTCAAACCTGAACATAACGGTTCCACAACAATGACAGATTCTATAAAACCCAGTTTGTGACCTGTTAAGCCTCAGTGATGGAACGCTGCTTGCTGTTTAGCTATCCCTTTTTCCCCCTGACACTTGATAGGTTCCCTAAAGAAGCCGTCATGAAGAAACGATGGGTGAAAGCCGTCAGGAGGAAGGGTTTCTCTCCCAGCACAGCCTCCAGGCTCTGCAGCGAGCATTTTAACACGGAGGACTTTGACAGGACCGGTCAGACCGTCAGACTCAGAGATGGAGTTGTTCCCTCAGTCTTCAGTTTCTCTACTCCGCCCAAGAAGGTAGGTGCCACACTGGCCTCTACGGGCTGAAGACATGGTCAAGTTGCGTAACAGAAGTCTTTTGATGTTCTGTGTTTCAACTCAGCGACGGGCAGCTAAAACAACCAAGACTTCATCCATCAAACAAGAGAGTAAGGCAGCGGAGAGTTCACCGCCTGCGCATAAACCAGAACCTCAGCCCGCTCCCGATTTAGTAAGTTCTGGGTATTTTCTACACAACACTCTTCAGACTTCCCACCACACATATCTAAATAATGGTGGGTGTTACGAGGTCTCGATGTTTTCTCATAAAACCATAACGAAAGATGACCCAATTACTTTTAAATAATTTGTTTGGCAGCATTTTGGGTTTTCAGTAGAAATAATATATATATATATATATATATATATATATATATATATATATATATATATATATATAATATGCAGAAAAAACATAACGCTGCGGGAACACTAGCACCACGCAAAGACATCCTCAGCACTGTGATTAAAGGTGCATAGCCATGGTATTTGCCTTTTTTTATTTATACGTCAGTAGCTCACTCTGGTTGTATACAAGGTTTTTATGAAATATTATCACGTCCTGCTGGTGTATTAGTTGTTATTTTGGTGTTTTATACTTTGTATTTGCTCAGTTTGTTAGTGAATAAAGCCTTTCACGTTTATTTACGATATTAACTGAAGTACGTATTGTGCATGTGCAGTGGGGGTTAAAACAAGGAAGTGGCTAACAGCTATTAGCATCTACCAGTGAAACAATGAAGAAAGGTCCAAGATCCATTGGGAAAAAAAGCACAAAAAAGTATTCCATGAGGGAAAAGCCTGGAATTTCTCTGGGAATCCAGTCTGAACGTTGGTGTTCACTGAAGCGGACGCTAAACCTGCCAAGGCCCAGATGTGACGCAGAGTTAGAGGTCACATCTGTTCTAATATGAGGTAGGGCTGGGCGATATGGATTAAAAAATAAATCTCCGATTTTATCATACCAAATCCGATTAATCGATTTTTTTTCCTCATTTTTGTTTCATAAAAAGAAATTATTTTAAAACCTTGCTTTTTATGTCAAGCATTTCGTCAGAGAGTAGATCTGGATTCAAGGTGCAACTAAAAACAAGCTGTGAAACATGCTTGTAAAACAAGATGGTAGCCGTGCCAGTATAAACAATGAAAATATAACAAAACATTTGCTGCTAGTGATATTACACATTGAGCTAAGAACAGGCTTCACTGCACTTCAAACTAAGTAAAAAAAAAAGTAAATAGGTAAATGAAGTACCTCGTATTATGGTAAAAAAAAAGTTTCCACTTAACAATATTTTGACAATAATTTTGCCTAAACATATATTCAGCATCACATGCTGTTCTCTTCATGGAATCCCAATGAGTGTATTGGCAAAATAAAATCCAGATTTTCCAAAAATGAAATCTTAAAGAATTGTAAATTTGAATTAATCGATTAAATCGATTTATCACCCAGCCCTAATATGAGGCTCTTAAAGTTGCTGTAAGTTGGTTTATTTAGTTAATAACAGTTGGTCTTCGACCACGCCGAGCTGCTGCTTTACTGCGAGGCATTGCAGAGGATCAGGCTCAGTCCGGCATTATTTAATACTGATTTATTAATTAAGCAAACTGACATTATGGTAGTTCTGCAATACTGCCACTAGATGGCACCATGTCTATTTATATCTGCTAATCCCGCCTGTTAGTGGGTCTATTTTTATCCACAGAAAGGACCATTAAACATTTTCAGGATGGAGGCTTATAGGTGTATATAACCTTATCTTTATCATGATCAAATGTTTTTTGTTGTTTTCTTTTTAAGCATATAACGTGGCTATGTACCTTTAAATCATCAGCAGCTGTGAAGATGATACTGAAATGACGGACGAGGCTAAAAAAAGTCTCCGCACCTCAGTCAGACGACTGATGGCCGTCTAGGGGTGCGTTGAGCACACCATAAGTGTTACCATTATCTTGTGTCAGTATGGTGTCTTGTGACTTTTATGTATTGTTACGCCCCCTAGTGGCTACAGTAACTTTAAACATGCAGGTCGCACTCAAAAACTGCTCGATGCCTACGTCTGGTGATGGTGACTGAGCGCTTGTGTCTCACTAGGACCACTCCTACGCACTGCCTCCGTCTCTGGGCGACATGAAGGCAAAGCTCATCGAGGCCTTGGAGCGGGTCGAGAATCTGGAACGGGAAATGAGGAACGCCAAGGATCGGGAACGGAGAGCTAAAAACGCCCTGCAAGTTCTCCTGGAGGACCTGAAGGAGAAGAACCTCGTAAACGAAGAACTAAAACAGAAGCTTGAGTTATAGTGAGACGAACTGAAACTGAGGACTTGAGGAACTTTAAATTGGGTGTTAAACACCTTTACATTTCAGATGATTTTTAGTTATTGTTTATAAAGGATTCGGTATTTATTCTAAGCCTTGGATTTAAAATCTTTTCTGTCGTGGAGTTCGCCATCAGCGCCGACTCCCTGACGCTGATGACTCAGCAGCATCTTCCATGTCAGCGATGCTTCTCCTCCCGTCATGGTAGCCAGGACCGCGTGCAGCTCTCTACGTCAGTCCAGTAAGGGCTTCAGGTATTGGTTCACTTCTTCTTTCCTTCATTTCTGTGTATTTAAGGCGATTTTTACAGAAGCTTTCTGCTATCCCGGCACCTTCTTGTTTCTGCAACCAAATATTTATATTAGTGCTAAGCCTATGGCTGAAATGACTAAGCATAAAAAATGAGAGAAGCGCAGCAGAACAAGATAAAACAATACTGCTGATGCATTTTTAAGCTAATATGAGAGAGAACCATCTAGAAAGCGATGACAGAACTTTGATCTGCAGAGCTGAATCAGTGTTGCTTTTGGTCCAAATCCCTTTATTAAGCTGTAAATCTGTATCTTTACACCTTTAGTCAACAAGGGGCAATACGAAACTTTTTTCATTATTATATTGAGAAAATCTTTTACAATAAATATAAATAAGGTGGCCTTCTTTGTTAACTAGTTTATTTTGTCACAGATCATCTAAATTTAATAGAAGACCCGCAAAGAAACAATTTGACCGTCATGTCTTAAAATTAATTATAAATATTTGTTTTGAGTACATTTTCTTGTCTGCTTCATCAGTTTTACCCTCATAATTGGTTTTGCTATATAATCAAAATTATACTATGAGTATTTCCTGCTATTTCCTGCTATCCTGGCACCTTCTTGTTTCTGGTGGCATTGAATGCCACAGTGGTAACAGCCTTGTTTTTACTGTGCCCTTAGACTGATGACGGTTGTGACAACTTTTCCTCTTCTCTCTGATTTTAGGGCGTTCTTGCAACAACCCGTCTGGTTCGGTGTCTCTCCAAGCACGTCTGGGAACCTGGCAGAACAGCACGGGACCATCTCCCCTTCTCTTTATCTACTTCATCAGCAGAAGAACAGTTTCCAACCTCTTTTCCCAACATCCCTGTTGGGTTTCGTCTAGATCCGACGGGTTGATCGGTCTGGTTCGGTTCAGAAGAATTGGTTTCATCTCAATGAGTACTTTCCAGAGGAATCACTAGCATTAACAACCATATTATATATCGTGTACCAGGTGTTTTTATGGTCTTTGATTTTCTTTCTTCCACACATTAAGACTCCACGACATTGCCAAACTAAACATGCTTTAAGTGCAGGATGGGTACCTGCAAAAAAAACAAAAAAAAAAGGGTTTTGTGAAGATGCCGGGTGTGTTGTGATGCTGGCACTGTTTTATAGCAGCACGTTACATCTGGCAAATAAAAATGAAATGTTTATTAATTCCTTTGATGTTTACTCCTCTTCCTCATTGCTGATAAGTTTATGGGCTTAAATCATGCTTTTCTGGAGTTTACCTAAACATTTGCGCTACATGTCTGTCATGGACCATACACGGTATCGCAACAGTTAGCGCTGTGGCCTTGCAGCAAGTTGCCTGGGTATAATCTAGCATTCCATTTGCCTCGGAAAATGAAAGCAGGCGCTGGGAACGCGGTAAACCCGAGTAAAAAGCGTTCCAGTTAGTCAAGAGAGGTCAGGATTCCAAAATAAAACAAAAGGTTAGGAATCCAATATGGCGACAACCAGGAATGCTGTTGTTTTGTTCGTAGTACCGCTTATAAACATAATTTAAAGCTATACTTTCCACACGCAAACACCACTTTTAATTTGTTTGGTCCAGAGCTGCAGCCGCTACATGTAACATTGATTTAGACTCGCTCTTGGATCTGTGTCTTGTAAAATAAACAAGTTTTATCGCCGCTTACTGTTGCTGGTGGGAGCAGCTGCCATATTGGATCCACAATGGGCCTTAAAAATTTTTATCTGACTTTCCAAGTTGATTTTTTAATTTTTTTCCAATTGGAAGCCGGGAGTTCCCACTGCAAATGGAACAATAACATAAATCCTGGCCTGGGCTCTTTCTGCGTGGAGTTTGCATGTTTCAAGGATCAGTGACACACAGCTAAAACGCCTTACTGAGCCATTTTGCAATTTGCTCTGATTTCTCACCCAAATTTTGCCTATGAATTGTACAACTCATGTATTATTTGCCACTTACAAATTTTAACCTCTTTATTGTGCAGTATATCGGTATTTAAGTTTTGCAATTACAGATTTATATTAGTGTTAAGTCTATGGCTGAAATGACTATGCATGAAAAATGAGTGAAGCACAGCAGAACAAGATAAAACAATATTGCAGATAAATTTTTATAAACATGTCAGGTCAAAATTGACAATCTTTACATCCCTACTTTATGTGCAATCTTAATGACTGTTTGTTTTAAGTTAATATGAGAGGGAACCATCTAGAAAACAATGACAAAACTTTTCTTAGTAGAGAAACCGGCGAACGTTGGCAGAGCTGAATCCGTGTTGGTTTTGGTCCAAATCCCTTTATTCAGCTGTACGTCTGTATCTTTACTCTTTGTTCACACTTTTGGTCAATGGGGCAATACAAAACTTTTTTTTCTTTTATATTATATTGAGAAAATATTTTACCATAAATGTCAATAACGTGGCGGTCTTTGTTAATTAGTTTATTTGTCACAAATCATTTAAATTGGAATAGAAGATCTGCAAAGAAACAATTTTACCGTCATGTCTTAGAGTTAATTTGAAAAATTAGTTAGAAATATATTTTCTTCTTTGCTTCATTCAGAAAACAATTTTACTTTCATTATTGTTTTTGATATATAATCAAAATTATGCTATGAGTATTTATTATGAAGTAAAAAAATAAAATTACTTCCAGTGCAACTTCGTTTTATCTCTGATGAATAGCTAAATTATCATCTTTGTTCCGGGGCTAACTAACAAAACTTTTCTTAGTACAGAAACTGCTGAACTTTGGCAGATTAAATATATTTATAAGTATTTTATATAATAAAATAAATGTATTTGTTCAGGTCCAAATCCGTTTATTCAGCTGTAAAATCGCGTCTTTACTCTAAGATTAAAATATGTTTGAACGATCAATATACATTTTCTGACCCAATATAGCTTAAAAAGCAACAAACGGAGATATAAACAGGCTATAAAAACGTTGTGGTTGTTCACACTTTGGGTCAACAGGGGGCACTACAAAGCTTTTTTTATTATTATTTTTGATAAAATATTTTAGCGTAAAGTAAATAACGTGGCTTTCATTCCTTATTGGTTTATTTTGTGTCACAATTCATGTAAATCTAATAGAAGTTCCGCAAAGAAACAAATTTACCGTCGTCATATCTTGAAAGGAATTTTAAATATTTATCTAAATGTATTATTTTTTTTTTTTGTTTGCTTCATCCAGAGAACAGTTTTACAGTTTTCTTTCCTTATATGATCAAAAGTTTGCTATAATGAGTCAAAAAAGAGTATTTATTGTGAAGCAGAAAAAGAAAGTTACTTCCGGTGCAACTTCGTTTTCTCTCCGCCGAACAGCTGAATCCTCCTCTTTGTTCCGGGGCTAACCGTATCAAACATGGCGGCGGAGGGAGACGTTGATTTGGACCTGGAAGCCGAGGAAAACTGCACCGGGAAGCCGGTGGAAAAGCCTCGGAAACATGACAGCGGAGCCGCTGATTTGGAGCGAGTCACGGACTACGCGGAGGAGAAAGAAATCTCCAGTTCGGACCTGGAAACGGTGAGAGCCGCGGGCTAACCGGCGGGCCGCCCCGGAAACATGAGGCTCTGGCGGCTGCTGCTAACAACGTTCCCCGTGTGTGGCTGCGGTGCCAGAAACCCGTAATGTTTGCATTTCTACCAGAAACTACCTTTAAATGAGCTCAAATGTTACTCATCACACATGTAGTGTGTGTGTTTGCTGGATGTTGCTAAACCAATCAAGATAAGAATAAATCATTTATAACTGCTTTCAGGAGTCTCCTTTTTTATCTATTTAAAATCACTCAAGTCTGCAAATTATATATTTTTAAAGTGCATTCTGGTGCACTTTTTATCTGCATTAATACGTTTAATATTTAGAATTTCATATGTTAGACATTTAACTATAATTTGCTTTGCATTCGTATTTGCATTTTAATACAATAGGAAAAAAAATCCAACACAGATAATCAAAATGTCTTGTATTTTATTTTGTTTTGAAATATTTGAACTGTGCCAAAATCAAATATATATTTTTTGGTTATTTTATTCTGTTTATAAACTGTATGTATTTTAAGAATACAATTTATTTATATTTTTATATATTTACGTAATAAAATGCATTTATTTAATTTTTACAATTTTTTTAGGTTGTGTTTTAGCTGGAGAAATATTTGTGTAAATCCCAGCTGTTTCTTAAGTATGAAATATGGGTTTAAAAGTGCTAGAATGAGCTGTTATTGCAGCTTAGGAGGAATATATTTGACGCTTTAAAAACCAGGTCTCTGATATTAACCTCCTGCTTAATGTATTGTCAGAAATGAAGACTTGCAGTAAAGTTGATTTAAAATCAATTATTTCTATAAACTTAAATGAGGCAGACAGATTGAACGGCTGTAGGTGATTAATAAGCTGAACTGTCAGGTAATATTCTTGTTTTTGTATAAAAAAGGTTTAATTTTTAAATAAAATTCCTCATTTCCTGTGTTGATGCTGAATGGATTTTAAGTAAAACGACTAAAAACAAACCGCTACTCTTTCAGGCGATGTCTGTGATTGGCGACAGAAGATCCCGAGAACAGAAAGCCAAACAGGAGAGGTAAGATTGGCGCTGACCCGTTCCATTTAAAACCTGAGATCCTTCAGAAAAATGCGCTTTGATTTGCTTTAGGCAGCAGGAGATGAACTCTGGTTTTGTTTTCAGAGAAAAAGAGCTGGCTAAGGTTACCATCAAGAAGGAGGACGTTGAGCTGATTGTAAGTTTTAGATCATCACATTCCAGATAATCAGTCCATAATTAGCTGGTTTGCATCACTCTCATCTTATGTAAAGATGCTTTAGTTTAACTTCACTGGTGTGAAAAATTGTTTGCCCACTACTTATTTACACATTTTTCAGCCTTAAGTGTTTCAGAACATCAAACAAATTTTAAAGGTGCATAGCCACATTAGTTGCTAACTCTGGCGGAATACAAAGGGTTTTTTTTAAACATTAACACGTCCTGCTGGCGTATTTGTTGTTGTTTTGGTGTTTCATGCTTTGTTGTTGCTTCATTTGTTAGTAAATAAAGCCTTTCACGTTTATTTACGATATTAACGGAAGTACGTACTGCACATCTGCAGCAGGGGTTAAAACAAAGAAGCGGCTAACGGCTATTAGCATCTCCCAGTGAAACAATGAAGAAAGGTCCAAGATCCAGTGAAAATTTATATATATATGATTCAGAGGGAAAAGTCTGGAATGTCTCTGGGAATCCAGTCTGAACGTTGGTGTTCACTGAAGCGGACGCTAAACCTGCTGAGGGTCAGATGTGACACAGAGTTGACTGACGTTAGTAAATGTTCGATATGAGGCTCTTAAAGTGGCTGTAGATCGTTTTATTTAATTAATAACAGTTGGTATTCATCGCGCTGAGCTGCTGCTTTACTGTGTGGCATTGCAGAGGGTCAGGCTCAGTCGGCATTATTTACAATTGATTTATTAATTAAGCAAACCAGCATTATGGTAGTTCTGTGATACTGTCGCTAGATGGCGCCACATCTGTTTATATCTGCTAATTGCGCCCAAGAGGGAATTTTTTGGCTCAAAAGGGACCATCAAAACACTATCAAGATGGAGGCTTTGTGTATATCACCTTCTTTTATTATGATCAAGGAGTTTTTGATTATTTTTTTTAAAGCATAACATGGCTATATACCTTTTTAAAATGTTAGTCAAAGACAACACAAGCAAAAAATAGTCCTTTTCACTCAGGGCCGTATAGGTTTGGATTCTTTTTCCCCTAATAATAATAAATTAAAACTGCATTCTGCGTTCTGTTTGAGTAATGTTAAATTGTTGTGATGTTCTGTAAAACTCAAGTGTGACAAACGTGCAAAAAAAATGAGGAAATGGGGTAAAACCTTTTTTAACCAAACTGTTTCAACAAGGATGCTGACTGTACGAAATATTTGCTTTGATTAAATTTCAGTGACCTGGAGCTGCATACATGAAGCGCTAAATAAAAAATAGCCTTTAATGCAAAGTGTATTAATAATTACACTAAGCAAAATCTGATGATAACAGGTTTACTTTAAGGATGATGAAAATTATCTGCTCCATTTTTTCCATTTACATTTCTAACATTATTTGAGGTGTATTTTGTTTTTCTCCACGTTGGTGTTTAATCTGTGGTTGGGCTGTTAACCCTCGCCCTGTTCTCTCCTGCAGATGTCAGAGATGGAGATCTCGCGGTCGGTGGCGGAGCGCAGCCTGAGGGAACACATGGGGAACGTGGTGGAAGCTCTGGTGGCTCTGACCAACTGAACGGACTCTCACACTGGACTGTTTTCCCACTAGAAGCTCGTCGAGTTCAGTCAGACTGAGCTGATTCACTGTGGTGGTAGATCCTACCCCAAACCTTTTTATTTTTAAATAAAAGTTCATTCTCCACATGTGTAAAAACGAGCGTCTTTAATTCAAACAATTACAACAGGGAAACAAAAGCAGTGGGAAAAATCCCACAAACCAAACATGACTATCAGGTTATTTACAAAAATCACAGCTCAGGCTGCTCCTCCTCCCACATGTCCAGCTGCTGCTTTATATTTATAGATGGATTAATCCTGGCAGAACACAGCAGTAGAACCAGTTCATGTGCTGCTCCTGGACCTTCAGACCCACACGGTAGGAACGTTGTGAAGGTCACCTTAGGTCTTCCTCTTCTTCACCGTGGGCCGGTCAAACACGTCCCTCACGCCCGCCGCCTTCTGCTTGAAGAACTTGTTGTTCTGAGCGCTCTCCTGAGCCCAGGCCGAGTCGAAGGAGGTGGTGTCCTGGTCCACCAGGTGGGTGTACTTGGTGCGTCCTGACCGGCCAAAGTTTTTCACCTGGTGAGAGGGACAACAGTGAGAACCGGCCTGGATCCCAGACTCCTGCCACCCAGCAGAGCCCAGTGTGGCGTGAAGCAGCTCACCTGCATGACTTTGGGTAAGATGGTTTTGTTGAAGTGGTCCTCCAGAGTCGGAGCGCTGAAGTCTCTCTTATAAACGTCCTCCTCTTCATCCTGGGGGAGAAAAGCTCACGGTTAAAGGATGCTACCTGCTCCTGGTGGACAAAACGTGCAGAAATCTAACGGGTCGTTTCAGTTCTTGAGCTGAAAGCTGGTTCTGGGCCCATTCTTACCATCTCAGGGCTTTTTGGAAACCAGCGTTCTAAAGAAACCTCAGAGTTTTGACTTGTTGTTGCAGAACTCTTGATGTTGAACTGCGTAAAGTTTGGCCCAGTTGTGTAAGGATTTTATCAGCCGTGTCCTAAAATCCCATCAGAATTTAATCTTTTCATCATTTTCCAGCAGCTGAAAACATTTTGTTGTAAAAGGACGTTCCTCTTCAGTTCTAAGGGAATGTCACAATTATATGAATTTATTCCTAAGTGTTGGAAAACATGGAGCCCATATGAAGCAGTCTGTCCAGCTTTAAATACATAATTTTCATCTAAAGGTATTTTTAGTGCAAACGTTGCTGCTGTTTGCAGCTTTGCTCTAGAACCAGATGTTCTAATATGAACGTTTGGGCCGATAACCAAAGTTACTGATATTTCTCTATCCTTCAGTCACAGTAAAGAAAACAACCTGTTGCTTCTCTGCTTCAGTTAAAAACCCAGAATCCTTTGCTGCGTCACTGTCACCTGACCAAACTCATGGAGGCTGCCAGTATATCAAGCATGTGAGCATTTAACCCAACTGTGTGAATTTAAACCTCAATAAATCTCATGTAAGGCTTCGTCTTATTGGCTAAACTGGGGGTCAGTGGAAGTCATCCATCAGGATGTAATATTGAGTCTACATTTTATCAGACGCTAGGGACTATCTGCAGACTTTAGAGTGTTGTTTGGTACATTAACATTTACCTAAATGCATTATTATCTATTTACTGAACAGTATTTCTCTTCCACTGTACAACTTGACTTCAATTTAGCTTTTTTCCATTTTGAGGTTCTTCTCTATGAATCCTCATTCTTTGGTCTTTGGTTTATATCTCTGTGTTTATAGCAAACATGGATCCCATATAAACTGATTACATATTTAAAAATAAGGATTATTCATGAGGGCTGCATTTTATTTTGGCGGGATGGGGGCAGGTCAAGTGCAACTGTTTCAATTTTTTTGTGGTATTTTTAGTTACTACTTTAGATTAAATAAATTAAGAACTAGTTGATTAACTTATTACATTAAATAAATGTACTGTGACCATCCGGAGCAGGATAAATCCCAGCATGCATTTGGGCCTGTCTGCACCATAAACGGTTCTAATTCAGTCACAGAGAGAACCGTGGTGTCGTGGCTCACCATGAAGAACGCTCCTCTGTGGTAGTACTTCTGCAGGAACTTGTATTTGCCTTTCTGGGCTTTGTTGGTGACCAGTTTGCCGCTGTTTCGGAGCTCCGCCCTGCGCTCCTCCTCCGTCAGGTTGTGGAATCTGTCGATTTCGGCCTTCTCCTTCTCCATCCTGAAGACAAACGACACGATTGGCCGCCGCGCCTCGCCGCCCTTAACAAATCCGGTGCGACTTCAGACTTTTACTCACGTCTCTCGGGCTTCTCGGTCCCTCTTGATGCGCTTCAGCTCTCGGACCTTCCACGATTCGTATTCCTCCTCCTCGTTCTCTCCGTCCGTGTCCAGGGCTTCCAGGGCGGCCAGCGTGCGCCGATTCTCCTCAAACTCCTTCTTGGCCTCCTCCTCGACGATTTTCAGGGTGTAGCGGCGGCGCTCCTCCGCCTGCTTCTTGGCCTCGGCCTCCAGCTCCCTCTGCTTCTGCTCCTCGGCTTCGCGCTCTGCTACGGTGATCCTGTCCTTCCTGCGGAGCAAACGGGGTTTAGATCATCATTCAGGAGGCTGGACACATTTTGTCCTGATGTTCATCCAGATACTCCAGACTAGCCCTTATTTTCAAGCGGGTGCTCAGAATTATTTAATACAATTTGAGCAAATTTAGTTTCATTTAGGTAAGCAAAAAACAATTGTTGGTGAGAACTTGATATTTTATTTATGTGTTAAGATTTCTGTGGCACTGTCATTCCTCTATTTCAGTTAAGTGACAGGAAATCATAAGACAGGACAGCTGCGTCGGCGAGCAGAGCCTCCTGAGGACCTCATTTAATCTGCTTTAACTAAAATTCCTGATGGATTTATTTACTGAAGCGTCTCCCAGGCTCTTACTTGCGGATGAAGACGGGTTTGAGTCGCGGCTCTGCTTCGTCCTCGCTGTCCGTGTATTCCTCGTACTCCGATTCCGACTCCGACTCCTCCCCCGACTTCCCCTCCTCCTCCACCTCCATGACCTCCATCTCCTCGTTCTTCCGCTCCAGCGCTCGCTGACGCATCATCGCTCGTCTCCGCTCAATTTCCTGCGCAGAAAGACGATTGGACCAATGAGAACTTGTGCTAGATGGAAGAGGACCAAAGCCACAGAGGCGTGCGCAGAAATATGACCTCGTCGTCCACTTCTTCCTCCTCCTCTTCGTCCTCGCTGCTCTCCTCGCGCTCAGGGTGCCACGTGCCTTCGTCGGAGTCTTCGCTGCTCTCAACCACGACTTCAGGCTCCACGATCTGCCTGTGCCGCGCCAACCTGAGGACCAACGAGCGAGAAACCTCTTAGCTCTGGAGAATCCGGCGGTAACACGGGACGAGGCGGGGGAACGGGGCGGTACCTCTCCTCCACGTCCTCAGAGGTGCGGTTGAGCAGACGTTTGAGACGCGGGTCAGAGACGTCCTCCTCCTGCGGCTCCACCTCGGGCTCCGCCTCCGCTGCCTTCTTCACAAACTTGAACTCCTCGTCTTCCTCGTCTGAAGACTCCATGGGGGCGTAGTCTGGGCGCTTGCCGGACACATACCTCTTCACCTTCACTTTCTCCATGGAGAGTTCACCTGCGTTGGGCACACATGAAGAAGACCGCTTGCATCAACGCGAGTTTAAAACGAGGGAGCAGAAAAAAGACCCAAAATGTGGGCCCAAATATTCCAGGTTAGAGATCAAGAGTCAACTAGACTCAATGAGGCCAAAGACTACAGAACATCCCAGAAACCTTGACCTTAATTTTAATACCACACCACATTATTTCTAAAGCACTAATGTCATGCTAATTTTCTTGAGCGTCTTTTTATCTTGTTTGTAGCTTTGAAATAACACCATAACACAGGTTATTTTTTAGTGACCTCTGCCTTTAAGTCATCTTTTAGGGAGCAACGTCTGCCACTGAGCGCTGCATTCTGGCTCTAAGGGTCTTGCTAAGGGATCTGGAGTGGCAGTCTGTGGGATTTGAACCGGGGAACTTGCAGCCTCTCAGTGATGAAAGCGCCCTGCAATAACCACCAGAGTCCCCCGCTTGGAAATCTTGGATCTTTTTGAAAGCTCAAAGAACAACAGAGTTTAAAACGGAGCCAAAAACAAAAAGGTAAAAAAAAAAAAATTATAATCTAACTGGATTTCTATTCTGAAGACGAAGCGCTGAGAAAGCTTCCTGGATGGGAAGTGAAACGTCTTCAGCTTTAGGATAGAAGTCCAGTTGTTTGATTTTTTTAAACCTTTTTATGGGATTGATAATGACCTGAATGACTGAGAATCTTCACCAACACATTTAAAACAGAGAACACATCGCAGAACGTTTATATCTGTGTCCCTATTGGGGCCCTAAGGTCATGTGACCTGCTGCTGGTGTTGTGTAGGAGGCTGAGAGTTGAAGCTGAGGAGGTCTTCTCAGCAGCAGACCCAGGAAGTCTCTCCCCTTTAGAATCAGGTCTGTGGACTATGGTGAGATTTTTAAAAATGCAACCAAAAACTTTTTTTTTTTTAAATAGCTTTTGATTAACTATTTTATTACACTGATGCTTAATGTTTTTAGTTATCGTCTGTAAAGCACTTAGCGATATATGTCTTAAAAAGTGCTGTAAATAAAGCTTTACTGACTATTAGATATCAGATAACACTGTTATACTGATTAATTATGTCAGATGAGATATTAAAATTAGATTTCTTTTGCTTCACAAAGCCTTATTTTTCTGATTATTTTTAAGTTATCTTCTGTAAAGCACAAAGCGACCTATATTTTGAAAACTGCTATAAAAAATAAAGCGTAAAACTACAGTTATACTGATTAGGTTGGTAATATCAGATATTAAAATTGATTTTTTCTTACAAAGCCTTGTTTTTCCGATGACATTTTACCACAGCCATAACAAATGAAGCAACGGATCAACAGATTTTTAGGCAAACATTTAAATGAATAAATATTTAAGATGATGCTCTGGTATGACGTCAGAAGACCACAACAGCAGCTGGGTTCATCTGCTGGCACCGTGTGGTCAGGGATGTTCACAGACACTGAGCAGTAACCACTAAATCATCATTGTCGTCGCTGTTTGGAACTTTTTTTAAACTCTTTTTTCCAAAAATGTACAAATGTAAGGCTTAATTCCATGTAATTTAAGACCTCGTGAAAATCTGGACGTTTTAAAACGTCATGGCCTTAAATTAAGACTTGAACCTGACAATGTTGCTCCTTGAAAAACAAAACTATGATGTCTTTATTAAACAAGTCCGGACCCTGTGACTCCGTGCTAACTGTAACGTTAACCGATGCTAGCTAATGTAGCTCAACGGCTAACCAGCAAATCTCACCTTTCTCGTTCCGGATCGGAACGGCACCGGCCGTGGACTGGATGGGTGGAAGCTTCATGTTGGCGGCTTCGTGACTAGACATGACTGCCTGGTCAACGATACACGAGCCGATAGAAGAAAGATGTCAACGTTACTTCACTTAGCTACTCCTGCTCGTTGTTGCTGCGGCGAAGCGGAAGCTCAACAAACAGACCGGAAGTGGAATTGGTCCGACATCCATTTCCGCCTCTTCCAGAGCATTTCGAATTTTACAATTTTTTAAAAATCATATTTGCTCTATTAATTGAGTTTTCATAAATTATATGTATTTTACACGACAATCTTGAGTTAAAGAGTTCAATGAAAGAAGATGATAGATTTAGTGGCGATTAGGCTATTGCCCCCAGTGGTTGTTGAAGACATCATTCACAGAAAATAAGGAACGACAATTTTATAATATAATAATAATAATAATAATAATAATAATAATAATAATAATAATAATAATAATAATTATTATTATTATTATTATTATTATTATTATTATTATTTTCTTAGTAAATAGGAATATATTCTTTGCTGTTTCACATATTCTTCTTCCACAACCCGCAATGTAGCAGCAAACTACATATTTCAAATTATTTTGCAGTCTTTTAGTTGTAATTCCTTTCTTCAATTTGCTTAAGAAGGTGACATTTGCCCATTACAATAGTAATGTTTGCTAAAACATCAGAATTGTCTGGGAGGTTGTCCTCACAAGACGTAATTATGCTTCAAGTTGAATAAAATATGGTTAGGTTTTAAAATTAACCAGCTTGGACTTCTTTCATAATGTGAGACAGAAATGCTATCTATCTATCTATCTATCTATCTATCTATCTATCTAGGTTATTTTAAATACTGTCTGATATTGCAGGTCTTACAGTTGTGTAAAAATAATACTCAAGTCTGTTATGATGTTTCTGGATTATGGAGCTTTTGAATATTTTTGGCTTTTTTTATTAAGGTTCTTATCTTTTCCTAAGCTTTTGTCCCCGTTTTCACCTGCCAAGGGACCAAATATGGGAATTAGAGAAATGCTACAACCTGGTAAGTTTATGTTGGAGCTTTACACAGTCTATTTTTTTAATAAAGTCATAATTCCAGCCTGAGCTGGATCTAAAATATACATGTGACAATAATGACCAAATGCTTTTTTTCTCCATTTAGCTGGAGGATGATTAAACTATCATCAAAACTCTAAATAAGGCTCTTTCCACTCCTTGTGTTGGTTTCAATCATACTATTTCTGCATATAAATATATTAGAACTGCGCAACATATCAAGTTGCAATCTATCTATCTATGTCTATGCCAGGATATCATACATCAAGTGTCATGCATGAAAAGTCTGAATGTAACTAAAATATTTGCCCCTGTAGACAGATTTTCACTGCCTTGGTGCCCAAAACTGATATTTTCGTTTTTAGTGGCTAATGTAATAAATCTTACAATAAATGGCAAGAAAGTGGAATGAAAGAGGAAGGGAAGATGTTAGTTTGATCATAATTAATGTGATCATCCTAATATTCCCATGTTCTCCTGATACGGTGTAGCAGTCCTAGAATGTATGAGACACTGTGCAGTAAAAATACTGAAAAATGAGATTTATTTTCACAGTTTATGAACAAAACAGCATCTTATTTGTGATGTAAACAGTCTGTTCTCCGTCAAGGCGAGGCTGTCCAGTCAGAGTTGAACCCCTCGTTGCTGAAACAGCTCCTCCAGCTTATTCTCCAGGACTGAGTTTGTTCCTTTTAGACCTCTAACCACCTCGGCGGCCCAAACAAAGTACTCCTGGACCCGCTCAGCTGACCAACCTGCCACAGAAACAAGAAGAAGAAGAAGAGGGTTTACGTGTGGAAATGGAATATAAACTGCTGTCAACGATTTCATCTTATAGATAATACAGACGGCCCTGCTTCTCAGAGTTTTACACCGTTTCTCTCATAGAGATAGTTATTTTACTCCAACTAACCCACTGTGCTCTCTTTCATCATCTTGACCAGAAATCTGCTCATCTGCTTATCTGTGTTTCTCTCCTAGACACAACCACTTATAAAGCTATTGTGCCATCACCCCCTAAAATGGAAAGTACTTCTAGAGTATGTCATCTCAAGGCACTTTATAAAGTGCCTTGAGATGACATGTTTTGTGAATTGTCACTTTTGTTTTTATTCTCCAACTGAATAAAAACAAAACTGAAGTAATTATTTTTGGAACAACAGAGGAGCGATCAAAAGTTAGCACACAGTTTCAGCTAGAAACCACTGATCAGGCCTGAAATCTGGGAGTAGTGAGGGACTTAGACCTGAACCTTCATCTAAAGACAATTACAAAGTGGACCTTCTAGAACCTGAAGAACATTTCCAGGATTAAAGGACTGATGTCTCATCAGGATCTGGAAAAACTAATTCATGAATTTATCTTTAGTAGAACTGATCACTGCAACGGTGTTTTCACAGGTCTGCCTAAAAAGTGGATCAGAGCGCTGCAGCTCATCCAGAACCTGCTGCCCGTGTCCTCACTAAGACTAAGAACGTAGAGAACATGGACCCGGTTCTCAAGTCCTCACTAAGACTAAGAACGTAGAGAACATGGACTCGGTTCTGAAGTCCTCACCAAGACTAAGAACGTAGAGAACATGGACCCGGTTCTGAAGTCCTCACTAAGACTAAGAACGTAGAGAACATGGACCCGGTTCTGAAGTCCCTCCACTAAGACTAAGAACGTAGAGAACATGGACCCGGTTCTGAAGTCCTCACTAAGACTAAGAACGTGGAGAACATGGACCCGGTTCTGAAGTCCTCACTAAGACTAAGAACGTAGAGAACATGGACCCGGTTCTGAAGTCCCTCCACTGGCTCCCTGGATCTCAGAGAATAGACTTTAAAATAACTCTGTATGGGGTGCTGTTTGTAAAGTTACACTGTCAAAAATGAAAATGCACCCACACCTAAAGGCAATTTAGAGACCAGTTAACCTATCAGTCACCTGGAGAGAACCCACACATGCACAGGAAGAACATGCAGTCTTCATAGAAAGACTCCAGGTCGAACCCAAGACCTTGCTCCAAGGCATCAATGCACATTTTGGCATTTTAACTTTAACATATTAAACATGAAAGCAAACATTTTTCTGGCCACCTAAGATGGGCTTAAAATTAGCGAATGAGGGTGTCAACCCTGAAGGGTTGGTCTCTACGAGGGATGATCCCTGGGGTTGGAAAGTATACACACCCCTGGGACTTCTTCACATTTTGTCAGCTTAAAACTAAAACGTCTATAAATTTCATTGGGAAATCTGGTAGTAGACCAATCCAAAGTAGCCCATAATTGTGACGTGGAAGAAAAAATTGGGATATTCTGAAAAAAAAAAAAAATACAGAAGGCCTTAAAGACACAAAATAAAATGTCCTTTTGTTTTTTTTTCCACTAAATTTAGGTCTAAAATTGCCAACTTTAGGTTTAGTTTAATTTCTCTGTGTGTGTGAACTAAATCCTTCCAACCTCCACAGATAAAGAGCTTTATTTTCAGAGAAAAGAGGTGCTGACCGACAGGCGTGCTGGTGTTCAGGTCTCTCAGGTTGTACAGCTTGTCGGCCAGTTTGACCAGCTTGGCTTGCCGGCTGCAGTGAGGCGCATGCTCCACCTGCAGGCGCTTCCTCTCCTGCTTCGGCAGACCCTTGTCATCCGTCACCTCCTGGACGATTCGGGCTACGTTCGGCCCAAATTTGGCCTCCAGCTCCTCCGGGGTGGTGTCTGTGTCCTCCACGGTGTCGTGGAGTAGAGCAGCCTGCGTGTCAAGGAGCAAAACAACGAGGCTCAGCACTGCAGGAAGTTCTGAGTGTTTCAGAGTAGGATTGGACGATGTAGGAAAAAAAAAAGCATATCAATAAAATAAAAATAATGCTGATCGATATCGATAATTATCAACAAATTCAAAACATATATTTTAATTGCAGCCCTGGCCATGTTATGGTGTACCTTAGTGACCTATTTTAGATACAGACGCGCAAACACTGAATTCAAACTCAACCTTTTATTCCACCAAGTTTTTACCAAAACTGCAAGTTTTTAAAAAGAGAAAAAAGAATGCATGCTCTTTTAACTCTTTAAAGGGGGCGGAGCTTGGTTCCTGGGTCTGCGTTTGTGATTGGTTGGCAGGATGTAATAACTAATATTAACCTACATAATAGGCTAGAATGCAAAAGGGAAGAAAACTGTTGAACTTTTTATTAACTCTTTTTTCCTACCATCGATATGCATTCATCAATCGATATATATTGTTATTGAATTATCGTCCAGCCCTATTTCAGACCAAGACAGGCAAGAGGACGTACTTGCAAAACCTCAATGTCTGTGACTCCTCCTTCATAGCTGAGGATTCTTGCTACTCCTTGAAATGAAACACAGAAAACAGCATCAGTTCCGGTTTATGAGAAAATCTAGAAAACATACACAAAGCTCTTTAATAACACCCAGCTCATAACAAGTATTCCAAGTAAAAACACCAAACTCTTTACCCTTTAAGTGGAAGAGCTCAGATATATCTCTAACAGGTAATGTCAAACTAAATAAAACCCCTGTTGGTTTAGTTCTACAGTAAAATCTGATTTTTTTCAGTGTCACCAACGTTAAATCACACATTGGGAGAATACTGCCACCTACCGATCGGATGATTAATGTACGGCGTTTCCTCTGGATCCAAACGTCGCTGTTTACGATGCTTTTCAGCAGCAAAATTAACAGTTTCTAACATTAAAATCACTTCTGAATTCATGGCTAACAGAGGTCCGATTTGTACTGGGTCCGGAGGGAAACATCAGCTCACATGATACGTTCCGCCCTCACCTACGGAAGTCAGTGGCTTCTCCTCCCTGATAGAGTCCCTTTTCGGTGACTTAAAATAAAATGAAATACATATTATTTTCTGTCGCCTGCTAAACTACCAGGTAAGATATTGTTTGATATCATTATTATTATATTTTTTTACTTTCAAGTTTTCCCAGTAAGTCCAGCGGACAGATGTGTTTTTAGCCGACAAGCTAATCCTGCTGGAGGGTTTTTACCTCAGCACCGATTCATTTCTGTCGGCAGGATCTGGGAACATAATTTTAATATTTCTACACTAAACAGGTAATATATTTAAAAAGGTGAGTATGATTTATATTTACTAATTTTTTATGTGGCTGACATTTAATCCGCTTTGTTGTTGTTTTAGTCCAGAATGGCTCACAGTGCCAGGAGAGACTCCCCGGAGCTCCCAGACTTGTCTCTGCTGAAGAGGCTGGTCAGAGATCAGCTCATCTACCTGCTGGAACAGGTGGGAACCAGATCCACACAACGCTACACCTGTGGGCTCATCTGAATGCCACCTGACATTGGTCTACAGGTGTATCCTCTAGTTTTGCTAAGATGGAATAACAGCATTTACCTTCATTGTTTTTTAGAAATAAGAATTGGGGAGGCAGATCATTCTCTATTACCATCTAACATAGAAAGTACTCCTGGGTCAATGTGAGCTTCTGTGCTTTCTGTGTCTCTGCTCTGTCTTCTCTAAGCCCCAGTGGGTCGAGGCAGATGAGCGTTCACACTGAGCCTGGTTCTGGTTCTGCTGGAGGTTCTCCTCCTTGTTAAAGGGGAGTTTTCCTCTCCACTGTCGCTTCATGCATGCTCAGTATGAGGGATTGCTGCAAAGCCATCAACAATGCAGACGACTGTCCACTGTGGCTCTACGCTCTTTCAGGAGGAGTGAATGCTGCTTGGAGAGACTTGGATGCATCCTGCTGGGTTTCCTTAGAGAGGAAACTTTCTGACCAACCTGGAGGATCTGATGGAGTCTGACTTTGGAAAGAGACTTAAGAAGACATGTTATGAATTGGCGCTATATAAAAACCATTAAATTGAATAGAATTGCTCAAATTAGAATGTGTTTTGATTTTCTGCAAGCCATACAGGTTCAAAACTATACATATCGGGCTCAGGTTTAAACACAACATAGTCTAATCTGGTCAAATGTGTTTAAACTACTCGCTTTCTGTAGCCATTCTCAAACTGCTGGCATCATTCTGGCTTAATGTTTGACCCCTTTCCTTCACAGAATTGTTAGATTTCATTTAAAGTTCATTTCAATGGCATTGGGGTCAGTGCTATTACACAAACCCTACTGTATTCAATCCCAAATGAGTTCGGGTTCATTGTGCTGCTGGAACACACCGCTGAGTCCAGATCTCAGCTGTCTATCTGAGGATTAGAGATGAAGTTGAAGAAAGTGGAGTTAGTTCGCTGTCTTCATACTACAATCCGATTTATGCAATGCAGCGTTACCACTGGGAGCTGAACAGCCGCCACGACATGAAACCGCCACTGCTATGCTTGACAGTTAGAACTGTGTCCTTAGGTGTGAAATTGTCAACCTGACTCTTCCAGAGAGAGATTTCCATGGGCCAGTATGGCTGATTAGAGGTCAAGTTGAAGATTTTGTTGCTTGTCCTTCATCTTCATTAGTCTCTCTGTTTTGTGAGATGCACCAATATCAAACTGGACCCCAGCATGATGCTGCTACCTCCATCTTCTTAGGTTTGGAAGCCTTGCCTTCACGCCTCCAAACACACGGCATGACATCGGTCTAAAAACAGCTCTTTGATTCATCCACAGGGATTAGGGTATGGCTGGACGATATAGAAAAAAAGCATATTGTTTAAATAGAAATCACATTGATTGATATCGATAATTATCAACAAAACATAGATTTTACGTGCAGCCCTGGCCATTTTATACTGTCGCTTAATGACCATTTTTAAAATTGGTTGGTAAATGAATTCAAACTCAACCCTTTATTCAATCAACCAAAACTACAAGTTTTTTAAAAAGAAAAAAGGAACGCTCTCAGAACTCTTTGAAGGGGTTGATCGGTTGGGAGAATGTGATGACTGTAATATTAACGTACATTACTAGAATGCAAAAGGAAGGAAAAATGTTATTTTATTGAACTTTTTATTTACCCTTTTTTTCTATCATCGATATATATTGTTATTGAATTATCGTCCAGCCCTGCATTCGGGTTAGATTTCAGGTTGATTGTGGAGCAGGTGCTTGGTGTTGGTACATGCTAATGTGAAACATGCTAACCTTCTGTTATCCACACTGATCCTTTTTGTTTTCACACAGTTGCCGGGGAAGAAGGACCTGTTCATTGATTCGGACTTGATGAGTCCACTGGATCGAATTGCAAATGTTTCGATATTAAAGGTAAACCGTGTTTGCTTCTATTTTGTCTCAGTGCAAACAGCTCGTGGTTCCAATACTTTCAACACGTTTGATTTGTCCCGTTTTGCAGCAACATGAAGTCGACAAACTTTACAAAGTGGAGTACAAACCTATAAGCAGCATCTCAGATCAGTGAGTCCTTATTAATTATGTAAAAAGGTTTTTTATACCTGGATGTGTTATCTGACTTCATCACAACTTTTACAGGCTCTGCTTTCTGATTCGACCACGAATACAAACCGTAAAGTGGATTTGTGGTAAGTAAAGTGGATTGTTTTGTCTCGCCTCACCAGCATAGAGTCTTTTTTACAACCTGCTCCCGTTCTGCATGTAATATATCTGTTGTATATAGATATATCCAACCGTAGCCCTTATAAAGGCCACTGTGTGGACATTTGACAAATTAAGGACTGCAAACTTAGAAAAGTATTAAATTAACAAGTTTGACTCATCTTGCCTAAGTATTTTTTATTCATGATCTATTCTCCCTCTTCTCAGATGTGGTCAATGCAGACAAGGCAGCAGGAAAATACAGACGATACAAGATCATTTTCACCCCCCAAAAGGCACGTCCTCCTCTGCTGCAAGAGTCAAACCCACGTTTGGCTCCTGTGACGCCAACGTTGTTCAGATTTAATGGATTACCACCAGTTTATATGCTTATTAGCCAAAGCACCTCATCTGACTTTTCCATTCAAATCTGAGCAGTTCTGCTCCGACCAGTTATAACCGGGTTTAATCTAATTAATTTTAAATGAGCATATAATCCCGTTTTAATCATTTCAGTTCAGTTATTGAAGGGAAAATCAGTACAGCTGTGATCCAGTTTAATGTAATTCATTAAACATATGTTCTGTGGAGTAGGACTGCTACGATAATCAATTAATCGCATGATTAATTACAATAAGGGCAATAATTTCCGTTTTCCCCCTCTAAGTTTCCCTCTCCTCTCTCTGAGACTGGATAACAAAAGGTTTCAGTGCGATGCATCGGTGTCTGCTCCCCCCTTCCTTCTCGTTTCCTCAGTGTAGAAGGGGTTAAAACTTGTTTTAGGCACAAGCTTAAAGTGTAGCACGAGAGGGAGAGCCAGAGAAACGGTACTTAGAAAAGAAAATGGAAAGCCGAACACGACCGCTGGAGGGTGGGAGTTTTTTGGATTTAAGCTAAATGACGTCGGCTAACTGCTTAATTTATCTTCGCCGTTATGTTGAGAGGATATGCTCGTTATTATGCCGTTATTATATTAGTAGAAAAAGGTCTCCAAATGACAATATTATGGTACATTGCAATCATTTTTAGGAAGGTTTATCGTTGAGTAAATTGTTTTATTGTGACTGGCCTACTGTAAAGTTCTATTGAGTTATATAAAAAACTATTTAAATTGTTAGATGTTAAATTCACCCATTTTAATCTGATTTGATATTTCTAGGTGGTATTTGGTTATTTGTCGGTTTACTTTTTTGTAGAGTTTAGCTGTTTTTGCTTGAGTGAATTGCAAATTTCTGTTGGTTTAAAGGTGCTTTATTGATAAGCTCCATTTAAACAAGTCCTGTCCAGTTCTGTGACACCATCTGGTCCAGTGTAAAATGATTTCTAAGTTTGTTTAGATTGTGTGAATGTCGTCGTTTACCCGCCGCCTTTCTCCTTCCTGTTCAGTTCTACGCCTGTGAGGCGGTGCTGGAGGAGCAGGGCATCTTTGGTGGTCAGTTTCTCTCTGCTGCTGCTTTGATTTATTAACGGTCAGCAGTGAAAGGCGACTGAGAGCGCTGAAGTTGTGTCTGTCCTCCTGCAGATGTGACCACGGATGAATGGGCTTTCTACCTCCTTCCACTGGACGATGACATCATCAGTCTGGAGCTTCCCGAGTTCTTCAGAGACAACTTCCTGGTACGTTGGGGGTTTTAACAACTGGGTGATAAATCGAATTAACCGATTCATTTGAATTTAAAATGTATGAAGATTCAGTTTTTGGAAAATCTGGATTTTATTTAGGAAATTATCTCATTGAGCTTCCATGAAATCAACAGCAGCAATGCTGGATGTATGTTTAGGAAAATATATTGTCAAAATATTGTAAAGAGGAACCATAATACCATAATACAAGGCACTTTATTTAATTAATACAAATTTTTAAAGTTAGTTTTGAAGTTACACAAGTGAAGTGAAGCCTGTTAGCTCATTGCATAAAACCACCAGCAGCAAAGATTTTGTTATATTTTCATTGTTTACAGCGGCAGGGCGGCCATCTTGTTTTACCAGCATTATTTCACAGCTTGTATTTAATTGTACTTCCAGACGAAATGCTTGACATAAAAACAAGTTTTTCAAATAATATCTTTAGTTTCATTTTGTGAAACGAAAAGGAGGTTTAAAAAAAAAAAAACGATTAATCGGATTTGGTCTAATAAAATCTGAGATTTTAGTTTTATGCCATATCGTCCAGCCCCACTACCTCAGAGCGCCTGTAAAAGACTCTACATGCATGTTTGGAAAAGTACACAATTTAAGTATTTTTTTTTTAAAATAATCCGAATAAGAATCAAAAAATAAGATGGATATTAAAAAAAATATTTCCAGGCTTCATTTATTGTCTCATTATTTAAGCTTTATCTGTCCGTCTGTCGTCCAACCATCCGTTGGTTTGTCCTTCTGTCTTCTTCTCAGTCAGTTCTATGGTGTAATCCTCTATTTATACTTAAAGTTGGACTAAAAAAAGGAATATTGACTTGAACATTGTGTAGGAACTCTGTATAAGCTAATTTCCTTACCTATCCTAGATTTTCTACATGTTATTTTTGGGTTTATTCTGGTTTATCGTTTTATTTATTTATTTATTTGTTTGTGGACAGTTTTTGTTTAATGCGTTTTAGTCTTTTTTTCCTGCTGATTATGTTCCAGATGCTTTAAAGCAAATTGTTTGGTGTAAAGAACATAAAGATTAGGAGTTTTGAAGACTCACGCCTCAGATTTAGTCAGCACGGAGGGAAAAATAAACATTAAACACATTTTTAAAAATGTAGCATGTGAAGATACGTTACCTTTTGAGGTTATCCACTCAGAATGACTTGAGATGAACAACAACAACCCTTTTAGCTCATGAGCTTCTTCTTCCTGCAGGCAGGAGACCAGCGATGGGTGAGAACTGCTGGCAGTGCTCTACACCTCCTTCACTCCCTCTTCGGGCCGTTCTCCAAGGTCTACGGGATCGGACGTTGTTCTAAGGTCCAGAAAGTTATAAAAAATAAAAAAGTTTGACTTTCAGATCCTGTGGCTTTCTCTGTGTTGACTCATCTGTTGCTGATTTTTCCGTCCCTAGATGACCTACGAGTCGTGGCGGGAGCAGGTAGAAGAGGGAGATCAAAAGCCTCGGCTGGCTGAAATCGGGAATGTTTTTCTCATCGATCGCGGTGAGAAACAATCGGAGTGGATCCAGGCTGCGCTGTGCTTAGTCTCTCCACTCTAACATCACTCTTGTCTTTAACAGATGTGGACTTTGTCACTCCCTTATGCTCACAAGTCGTCTACGAGGGGCTGGTGGACGATATATTTAGGATCAAATGTGGTGGGTATCGCTTCGTTCGGTCAACTGAGGCTCAATGAAGGAATATTTTTTACATCCTGTCGGTTTAAAAGAAAAAAAGAGTTAAAAAACAGTTTCCTACAGACCAAAATAATTAAAATTACCCAGCAGTATGTTCAGATTACATATCCCTCAACTTCTAACCTCACATTTA